>NC_134870.1:21258175-21629009 GCF_049852395.1 Peromyscus maniculatus bairdii
TAGGTAGTCTGAATTTTTGTTTTATTACAGGTCTGTGATGGATCTTAATATCTGTCTGTGTTGATTGTATTGTTTGGTTTTGCTTTCAGCCAAAACTTCCTGGTTTTATGTTCCACTGTAAAGTTTTCCATAACTTAGCTTCAAACAATCACTCTTGTCCTATTGTTTTTTGTGACTGTAAATAATTTGCTTTGTTTATTTTGTTGCCTTGATAGTATTTATGGATGGTGTCATAGAGATACTACCTTGGAGACCTCTCTTCTGAAGACCATATAAATTTTAAATCTTTGATCTAAACTTGTAGGTCTCATCCTTTATCCTGGGATACATTTTGTTGAAATTCTGCTTTTATTTTGTTTTATTTTGCTTCTCTCAACTGACTTCCACAGCTTGTCAGTTTTGCATGGAAAAATTAGAGTGGAAAAGAAAAAAATTAAAACAGTATTTTCCCCACATTCTAACCACAGTTTTAGAATTATAGTAGTGACAAAGCAAATTAACATCTACAACAACAGAACACTGATGCATACATATACATACACCACATTCACACACACAGAGAGAGAGAGATGGGGGGGGATCATTTCTGTTCTGTTGAATTTACCTTGTCTGCTGCTCTGCTGCCAAGTTGGACCTGTGAGGCTTGGCTTCTCTCTGAACCCACCTTCAACTGAATATGGGTAATTCCACTTTTCAGATGCTGAATTTTGAGCTGGTTGGGAGGCTACTTTCCCAATACCTACTTTAAAATTTATTTATAATCACTAACCACACACAAAGTAGCAAGATTTCAGATACGTAAAACTGTTTGCTAATTATATGCAGTATCCTGGAAGATAAGTCTCTTAAACCTGATAGAAAAATATACTAAAAAGGAAGATAAACTATATAATATACATTATATAAGGATTCCTGTTAAGACACTAAGAGTGAATAAATTCAGCCTGGGGAAACTGAGGCTCCAAGAGTTACACACATTTATAAATGAACAACCAAAAAAGAACACCTTAAAACAATGTTGCAGACAAAGAGGAATCATCACGACAAACTAGAGTCAATGGCTTCTTTTTATATTTTATTTAATTTTATCTTTTTGAGAATTTCATGCATGAGCAGTGCATGTACACACTCCTGAGCCTTCTTCCTCTAGCTCCTCTCTTCTTGTGTCCTCCTGTTCCTCCAAAACTCATGACCTCTTCCTTGTTATTGGTGTGTGTGTGTGTGTGTGTGTGTGTGTGTGTGTGTGTGTGTGTGTGTGTGTACAATCTACTGAGTCTATTTAGTGTTACTCATATATACATATGTCAATTACTGAACACTTGAGATTGGACAAACTATGCCAATACCTGGAGGAAACTGATTGTTCCTTGCTTAGCAGCCATTGGTTTCTATAGGAAAGAAGAAGTTACTAAAATTCAGGAGAATCTATAGAAAAGTAGAAAATGATGTAGACAAACACTACAGGTGAGGATAGAGAGTAACAGCCACAAAGCAGCATATGTCATTCTTACCTTTCCAAAGTAATCTGCAAATGAAATTTGAAAATCCATAGAGGTTTGTAAACTCTTTAAAAATTATTGTTAGTTGAGGGTAATATAATACAGCAAGGATCAAATCCATATAATTGTTGACATCAGGACCTCCCTTAATTTACTAATTGAGCAGGACGAGTAAGGTAAGCAGTTAATATTTTATGACCCTTATGTTGTAAATACATCCATCCCAATGGTTCATCCTCTTGTGCTATAATAACTGTAGGAGACAATTTAGAGGGGCAAATACGTAAGTTGAAAGGCAGTGAAGGATCCACACGATACACAAATGCTTCTTTTAGTCTGGATTCAAATATCTGTAATTTTTCCCTTGCCTCTAGAGATAATATGCAAGGACTGTCCAATGCCATCTCTTCTTCTAGAGTTTTAAATTGATTGGTTAGAACATATAACATTTTTTATTTTGTTGAAATTGCACTGGGAATACCAACCACAGCTTATGAGGCCAGGGGGGAATTGGTGAACAAGTTCCTTTTCCCTGCCATCTCTAGCTTGCCTAGGTTGTAAACTTAGCATCTTCTTAGACTCTCCTAAGTTCTCATCAAAAGAGAAGAGAATTCAAGATTAGATTATCAAATTCCTCATCCCATGCTTTGGGTCATTTTCAGGCAATGGAGAATACATAGGCTCCAGTGAGGGAGCTGAGTGAACCTTCACCAGCACAGTTATCAGTGGTACTGTTTTTACTTTTGATTTGCCAGAATGGGGATAATCTCCTTTTTTGCCTCTTTTATCAGTTTTAAATTTTGATCATCTAGTTTATATTCATTCAAGGAATTAGCCATCTGTTCCTCATAATTAATATCTTCCTTAAGTATTTTAGTAATGGTCTGAATTAATGTTCAAGTGTGGTGGTTTGAATAAGAATGCCCCCCCATAGGCTCACATATTTGAATTCTTAAGGAGTAGAATTAGAATCTGTGGTCTTGTTATAGGATGTGACCCTGGGGATGGACTTTGGAGTTTCAAATGCTCAAGTCAGGCAGAGTCTTTCTCTTCCTGCTGCCTGCCAATCCATATGTAGAACTCTTAGCTACTTCTCCAGCATCATATCTGCTTTTGTGCTACCATGCTTGCTGCCATGACGACAATGAACTAAACTTCTGAAATTAAATATTTTCCTTTCTAAGAATTGTCATGATCATGGTGTCCCTTCACAGTTATAGGATACTAACTAAGACACAATGACCAAGATTGAACGGAGATCTTTTCCCCTTGTTTATATGCCTTTTCATTATTCTTTCAGACTCTGCCCCATCTTTCTTCATCTAAAGATCCTTCTTCTGGAAACCAGGGATTATAATCACAAACAACTTGAAAACAATCTAATAGTTGTGATTTTAATGTGTGTGCGCCTCCTTTCTTTAAAAACTGATGCACAAGGCTGTATGATGAACACAAAGCCTTGTTTTGAACCTGTTGTTCTCACTCACCGCCTTCTGTGTGGCTCCCCAGTCTCTTATCTCATAGCCAACTTCAGGTCCCTGTTCATGATGCCACTTGCTTACCCATCTAAAGGCAGTGAGACCTGGAAGAATGGGGAGCCAATAAATGAGGCAGACTAAAGTCTTGTGCAATAGCCAACTCTACTTAAAGCATCAGACAATTTATACTCTGAGGGTTAAGAAGAGTCATGTGAGTAAAGTGTACAACCATGAGGGCGAGCAACACTTATCAGACAAGCCACATATTGTTGTGTAAAGATATATTGCTGTGATTGGTTTAATAAAGAGCTAAATGACCCATAGCTAGACAGGAGGTATAGGCAAGACTTCCAGCCAGAGAGAGGAAGTAGTAGGAAGAATATAGGCATGCACACATGCACACACAAGAGAAAGAGAACGAGAGAGAGAGAGAGAGAGAGAGAGAGAGAGAGAGAGAGAGAGAGAGAGATATGCCAGAAGAAGCAGGATGGGCAGTATGTGACAGAATGTAGATTAATAGAAATGGGTTAATTAAAGTTGTAAAAGCTAGTTAAAAACAAGCCTAAGCTAAGGCCAGGCTTTCATAATTAATAATAAGTCTCCATGTCATTGTTTGGCTGGTGGGACAGATGAAGACTTGCTACATTTGATGCCCAACAAATGGCATGTAAATCCACATAGGGCCTGAGAAAGCTGGGGGAAAAAAGTTTCGAGTAGGCTTGGAAGCACCAAGAGTCACGGCTGTTTTAAGAGGTCCTGATACCAAGCATTTGAATAAGGTTTATGAGTGGCAAGCAATGCACTATGTGGTGGCAGGAGACTAGGTAGAGGCACCTACCAGAGCTAAGACAGCTAGACTAACTCCAGGCCAGAGCCCACAGGCATAAGGATCCACTCTCGTTGACCCAAAGAGGGCAGAATCAGCCTCCAGCACCATCAGCTAAATCCATGCAGTGGAGGTCTAGCCAAACAGTTTAAGATTTGTCTCACATGTTCAGATAATGCTACAGGCACTTAGAAAGTCAGGTCCAGACCAAAGAAAAACTCTAAACAGATATATGTTTGAATAGGCTTAGGTGCTGAAGGAAAAAGAAAAAAGAAAATGGGTATAGAGAGTCATAAAAATATATAGTTTAAAAATAATAAAGTTTTGAAATAAAGAATAAAGTAATGTAAAAGAATAAACCACATAAAGATGGGAAGTACACATGGTGTCTAGATCCTGTATGATGCTTTGTTGACTTCGAATTCTTTAAATGCTAATGAACAAAAAACAATAGCTGCTGAGAGACACCGGATTATGGAAATGCTAAATTAAACCAACCTACATATTTTCATAGTATGTACTCACTCATAAGTGGATATTAGCTGTAAAGTAAAGGATAGCCAGGCTACAATCCACAGCCTCAGAGAAGCTAGGTAACAAAGAGGACCCTAACAGAGAAGCATGGATTTCCTAGGAAGAGGAAATAGAAGAAATCTCCTGTGTAAACTGGGGCTAGGGAGTGGTAATGGGAACATGAGGGATCAGGTTGGCTGGAATGGGGGTGGGACAGATGGAGAGAATAGTGAAAGAGATATCTTGAAGGGGGGAGCACTTTGGGGTTAGGGAGACACCCGGTGCCAGGGAAACTCCCAGGAATCCACAAGGATGATCTCAGCTAAGACTCCTAGCAGTAGTAGGAGAGGGTAGCCGAACTGATCTTCTCCTGTAAGTGGATTGGTAACTATCCTAATTGTCATCAGAGAGCATTCATTCAGTAACTGATGAAAGCAGATACAAAGATCCACAGCCAAGTACTGGGCCAAGCCCTGGAAGTCTTACTGAAGGGAGAGAGGAAGGATTGTTACGAGACAGGGTGGTCAAGTTCATGACAGGGGAACCCACAGAGACAGCTGACCTAAGTTGGTAGGAGCTCACCAACTCAGGACCGACAGCTAGGGAGCCTACATGGGACCAACCTAGGCCCTCTGCTTGTGTGTGACAGTTGTGTAACTTGGTCTGTTTGTTGGGCTCCTAGCAGTGGGATCAGGACATGTCCCTGGCACTTGAGCTGGCTTTTGAAAACCTATTCCCCATGCTGGGTTGCCTTGCCCAATCTTGATACATGGGGAGGAGCTTGGTCCTACCTCAACTTGAAAGGGGCCTGCCCCTTTCTGAATGGAGATGCAGGAGGAGTGGATGGTGGTGGGGTAAAAGGTAGGTGAAGGGAGGGGAGGGAGAAGAAACTGTGGTTGGTATGTAAAATAAATGGAAATAATAATAATAAAAAGAATGCCTTAACTTCAGAATGGAAGTTCGAAAACATGTTGCACTGAGGCACTTTGCTTTTGTTTACACAGAAAACAAAAAGCTATGGATTCCTTCAAAATTAATGGAAATCAGATTTGACTAAAGAAGAATTCTTGAGGATCTTGGCTATAGACATGAGGGGGAAAGCCAAGAAAGACTGTAAGACAGATGACATATCTGCTGATCTCTCAACGGGGGAATAGCTCTGAGACTGGAAGAGATATGATAAAACTTATTGGCCACAGAGTCCTCATGAGTTATTATTACATGCCATCCTTTCATACGGCATGGATAGAGGTTTGGTTATACAGTCCAAACAAACTTATAAAGTTATCAAATGCCTGCCTTTTATATGTTCAAACATAAAGCAAAAAATCATCTTTAACTGACATATGCACAATGCACATTCCATACTTGTGTTAATGCAGAGATGTGTGTGTGTGTTACCTTTACAAGTTTGTGTTTTCAGAAAAAAAGGGACCATACCTCAATAAAGACAAGTTGTAAAGATCCTGCTCTCACTCTTCCAGGTTTAATGCCATATGACATCAGCATGCAACTGCATCCTCGCCTCAAAAAGTCACACGGAACCCCATGCTCTTGCTTCTCTCCGCGCCTATCTCTGCGCCTCTCTCTGTACCTCTCTCTTTGCCTCTCTTTCTGTTTCCTCTCTGCCAGGCCTGGCTTCTCCATCCTATGCCCTCTCCTTTCTAATAAAGCCCATTCTAACTCTGGTAGCCATGGCTCGTGACTCTTCTGCTGACAAACCAGCACCATTTATCCTTTCACAAGTAGCCCAGATGACCCAGCCTCTCAGAATACCTCTGTTGTGGTTTCCTCGAAGTTCTGCATAGAGAACAACTTCAAAGCTGCTAGCGGAGATGGTCCAGTCTCACAGACTATCCAGCCAAGACTTCAGATGAGATCTATACTTTCCCATCACACAAAGACTAAACAAAAAAAAAAAAAAATACAACTAGCTCTCCTAGGACTTGACAATTATCCCAATTTCCTCAGGGTCCCCTACAGATGCCATTGCCCCCAAATAACAGGAAGCAGTCTAGAAAACATGGCACTCACCTTCCCAAGAGGTGGGATGGGGGGGTTGGGGTCATTCAATGGATGATGGATTTTTGTCATTGTTTAGAGTGGTTGGTTACAAGTTGTTGGTGGTCATGGTCAGGAAAAACCTGAACAAAGGAGATGAGATTCAGGGATCTCTTTCTGAAGGGAAAAGGGGGAAACAGCATAGTAGGATAAAAAGGTGGATCGTTAAGTCTACTTTTGAACTAAAAACAACTACGAGTCTTAAATATTTTACATTAGTATTGATTTTTATATATTGATACAAATTTAAGATTATTTTTGTTATTCTGTATATATGTTTCTACTCTTGTTTAAGGTATTGTACCTGTGCAGTTCATTTAACAAATTAATATAAATTTCTAGTCCTTGAAAGTTATTATTACAAACTATTTACGATAATTATGAAGTACAGGTTAGTAGTTAGGAATCAAATTTCTGACCATGTTAGGTATGTTTTTAAGGTCAAACAGAGATATATTTTAGATAGATACTGCTCTTTAAACACTTTAAAGTCTTACAAATATGGCATTTAAAATGTTTTAATAGCCTACAGCTTTTCATGACAGTGAGATACATCTGGCAGCAACAATTTACTTCAAAAAAAAAGGACAATAGGCATCAAAAAACCTCCATATTGAGTTTGCTTTCAATGTGGCAAAGCTAGCAATTTGGGCAAGAAATTGCCCTTGCCTCAACTGCTGACCGTATGCTGTCCAAACTGGACAAGCAGGACACAAAAGAAAGTGACAGTCAAACTTTGCCAAAACAAGGCGGGACAGTTCTTCAAACTTCCTGCTTCACAAAGACATCTGTCAAGTGTTCTCGGCCTGTAGACTGAAGATGGATGCCCCAACATTACAAAGGAACATTGGGTGCACTGGGTGATTGTCCAAACAGCCAGATGTCTCTGTTGTTTTTATAGTTTTAAAAGTTGCTTGCTTTGCACTTCCTGTTTACTCAGGTAATAGTACATCTTTCTTGGGTCTCTGATGGCCATTAAAGACTAGATAGTTATTATTTTCTTTGTTGTCAAATTCAGAAAAGAGACTTACATCAGAGATG
This sequence comes from Peromyscus maniculatus bairdii, assembly GCF_049852395.1. NCBI lineage: Eukaryota > Metazoa > Chordata > Mammalia > Rodentia > Cricetidae > Peromyscus > Peromyscus maniculatus. Next base: position 21,265,594 of record NC_134870.1, read on the forward strand.
TAAAGTTTATAAGGTTGAGAAACATAAAATCTTAAGTCGTTTATCAAGAATATGTTTTAAGTTCTAAAAAGATATTTCTAGGATGCCAATACTGTGGTTTAGATATAAAACTTTGAGCTCACTAAGATAGGATAGATAATTGAGTACTTTCTCTGAATTTGCCAAATGCAAATAGACTGGACATTCTGAATGTAATTCTTACCTGATACTTATTCTTACTGTATATTGTTTTACTATGTTAGAGTTAAAACCTTTCCTTTTTATTTAGACAAAAGGAGGTAATGGTGTGGGGTATTTGTATACTGTGTGAAGATATATTTCTCTGATTGGTATAATAAAGAGTTGAATGGCCAATATCTAGGCAGGAAGTATAGGTGAGATTTCTGGGGAAAGATAGGAAGAGGAGAAGTAATCTAGGCACATAGGAGATGCCAACAAGACATGGAGGGAGTCAGATATACAGAGTGAAAGTAAGGCAAAAAGCCACATAATAAAATGTAGATTAATAAAAGGAGGTTTATTTAAGTTATAAGAGCTAGTAGGACAAACCTATGCTAAGGCCAAACTTTCATAATTAATAATAAGTCTCTGTGGCATGATTTGTGGGCTGGCACTGTCAATGGAAAAGTACTGTTACAATATGTGGCAAGACCACATTTTTCTGTAGAGTCATATAAACAGAAGCCCAGCCAGCTGTAAGTATAATCTGAAGTCAACTCACTCCTATTCCCTGCACTTGGGAGGAGCACAAAAACGCATCCAAGAACAATTTCATATTTTTGAAAAAACTGAGGTAAGAGGACTTCTACCTTGTTTCCTTGGAGTTTTCCCACAAGCAATTAGAAATCTCTTCACACATGACTGCATTCTTGGACTATGTTCAGACAAAGTCAGTATGCTCATAGCATACAATGTACATTCTGTTGCATTTTGTGTGACTCTGAGCCTCAGCTGAACTAATTCTTGAGTTTATTTGATTCTTTACATATGTATAGACACAGTCTACTTTCTTCCCAAAATGTGGATTTGAGTACAGAGATGTCTCTTCTATTTTCTGGACAATAGAAACCATGAAATAGATATTCATTAACTGTGTCTTTCTCCTTATGTTATGAGCCACTTTATGGAGTACCCAGGGGTCTGAGGGTTTAGCTATGTCCAGCATGGGATATCTGAGGGGAAAAAAATCTATGTACACTGTGTTCTTATGTCTGTTAACTTTATTCCTCTAAGACAAAATTCTATCAATACAGCTATAGCTCCGACAGGCATTGAAGGCAGGAATAACTCTAGATACACCAAGCTCTTTACTCGGCTACTTTAATTTCTCTGGGATGAAATCCTGTCTCCATAACTGCAGTTCTGCCTAGCTCCCTAGCTCATAGTCCTGCTAACAACTAAACTCTTATGCTTCCAGCCTCATCTTCGTCCTCTGTATCCTCTTTCTCCATATCTGCTACTCTCTACTCCTGGCACTCAGAAAACTCTACCCTCTTCGGAGCCTCTGTCTTCCTCTCTTCTCGCTCACCATGCTGTTCTGTCTATTTCTACAGAAAATGCCTGCCCTTTCTTTCCCTGGGCTTGCAGTTCTCTGTCTCCCCAGAAATGTTATTCTCCCTCTCACCTTCATATGTAAAAAGCTCTTTTGTCCTCACTCAGTTGTTCTGGAGAGCTGCTAGGCCTCAGGTCAGGGGGATGGTCTGAGCTTCATTTTCACAAGAAGCAAAGCTATGCCCCTCCAGCCAGCTTGTCTCCTAGGTTCAGCAGGGGAGTTAGTAACATAGAAGTTCTGTGGGTCTGAAAATATTTGGGCATGCAAGAATTTCATAGTAGAAGACAGCTGGAATATTAAAGGCTGGATAGCACCAAATTTTCATAATAAATTGCTTGCCTCTTGACAGACCCTTGGCCGATCAAGGTATAGCTTTAATACACAGCTGAATCTCTATGATATATTTTTGCGGCCATCAAGACTACTCAGTGCATCATATAAACACCATGAAATAGATGAGGGATGTGAAGTAGTGGATTCTGGTGTTAAATCTCAGACTCTAATGGGAAAAGTCAGTGGAAGCTCTAAAACAATAGTGTGGGTTCAGTACTAGATAAATGAAAAAGTAAGACAAAGTCCTTATTGAAATTAGTAGGTCTTGACTCATTGTAAGTTTAAGTACATAACTTAAGCCCCTTAAGGCAATAAAAATGCTGCTGAAAAATATGGTGAAATTTTATTTGTGCAGAAATATAATTTTATTTGTATGTTAATAAATAAAGTTGCCTGAGGGTCAGAGCTAAAAGCAAGCCATTTAGCAGAAGTCTGATAGTGGTAGCACATGCCCTTAATCCCGATCACATGGCAGGCAGAATCTGTGTGTTCAAGGACTCAGCCAGCATGGAGACACACGCCTTTAATCCAAGTACCAACCATAGAGACCTGGAGGTTTGTATAGACAGGCAGTGACAAGGAAGTCATGTGGTTGGGTTTAGAACCAATGAGAAGGCAAAAGAGAAAGGCAATAAAAAGACGAGTCACACAGGAGAAGGTCTCTCTCTCAGGGGAAGGACGGCAGTGACTGGTAAGCTAAAGGCTATTCGCTCGTGCTCTGACCTCTTGGGCTTTTAACTCTTTATTTGGCTCTGTGTTTCTTATTTGATAAGACTGTTTAGAATTACATCTACAAAAAAAATTGGGGGTTTGCAGAAGAGAGATCAGAACTACAGCCTTAGGTTCTTTTGGGGGCTGTGAAAACAGGGAAGTTGGCTGAGGACTGAGGCAGAAGAATCAGTTTGTCTTTGCTGGTCACTTTAGAAAATCCAACTTGGGAGCCAGTTGGTTTTCTCACAGACAAGAACAGAGGAAAATTTGAAACTTCCAACAGGAAAAAAAACATTAATTGAAAGTAACTTATCTGTTTTCCTTGCCCAAGGAAGCATAAAAGGCTCATGTATCAGTTTGAAACTTCTACAACCAATAAGTGTGTTCCAGCAAAGTTATTTCGTGATAAAGGATTCCTGGAGATTTTCCTGCCATTGTGACTGGAATCTCCTCAGTGACAAACAACAAATAAGCCAGTCTTGGATAGGAATCCATGATGCCCACACAGCTTAATTAAATGTAAAGCCAGAAGACACTTTAACTTTTAGCTTTCTATTTTCTGCAAACATATAGGTAGGATTCATTGATCTAATATGTAGAAAACATATGGCCTTGGGGAAAGATTGTGATACATTTAAATGAAAATGGTTTTCTCATTATTTTTTATGTGTTATGTTAGTTTTACATTGTGCATCAACACACATTAAACACAACACAACACACACACACACACACACACACACACACACAAACTTTCTGTATCATACTAAAATATGATTAGAGGGTATTGTTTTCTTTCATCCTCTTTTGATCTCTTAGAAGCCAAGTGACCTCAGTTAAGTTGGATGGATCTCCCTGCAAAAAGGAAATAGAATAGATTGTGGGTTGACCAGGGACAGTGGTGATGGAGGTGGGATACATCAAGTGAGGGGGGATTAGAGGGAGAGAATGTGGGGAGAGACTGCTGGAATTGAGGGGCATTTTGGGGTCAATGTTGAAACCTAGTGAAGTGAAAACTTCCTGGAATCTATGAGTGACGCTAGTGAGAACTCCTAGTAATGGAGGATATGGGGTCTAAACTGGCCATCTTTTGTAGCCAGGCAAGGATTCCATTGGTGGGACTGGGTTACATTTGGTTGATTTGTTGGCTGAGTAGGTAGGTACATGGAGTTCCCTAAACAACCCAGGCTGATGCTATGACATAAGGTCATCATCCTCTGAAAACTGATTATGGGGCCGCATTGCTGAAGACAATTTACACTCAGCTCATTGAACTTAGAGAGGTCAATCTGGTATGTGCTTAGAGCCTTTACCCCTATGTTCAAGTCTCTTATGTGGGAAGGTACTCTGCAGGATATGGATAAGAAACCTGGCCACTACAAAACCCTCCACTTCCAATCTGTCCTGCCTGAAAGATGTGTGAGGACAATAGTATCGCAGAACATGTAGGAGTGACCAAACAATGTTTGCACGGATGGCCAGGAACTGGAGACTGGATAGCACAGAGACCTAGGGTAGAACCAAACACAACTGGTAAAAAATAAATATGTAAATGAAATTATTCTAATGATATGCTGCTATACTCACAGATCAGTGCTTTGTCTAGTCATCATCAGAGAGAATTCCTCTGGTAGCAGATGGGAATGGGTAAAGAGACTCATAGCCAGACATTATGCAGAGAGAGAGTCTAAATAGGAGGTCTCCATAGGGTCCTTCCCCTCAGAGATCAGGAGAATCTTGTGGAAGAGGAGAAAACACTATAGGAGTCAGAGAGAATGGAGCATGCCAGGACAACATGGCCCACTGAATCAACAAACAGGATTCACATGGACTCACGGAGACTGAAACAGCAAGCATAGAGCCTGCATGGGTCTGCACTAAGTCTTCTGTGTATATGTTAAGATTATTAGCTTGGTGTTCTTGTGAGACTCCTAACAGTAGGAGCGGGTGTATCTCTAACTCTTTTGCCTGCTCTTGAGACTCTTTTCCTCCTATTGGGTTGCCTTATCCAGCCTTAATAGGAGGGCTTTCACCTTGTTTTATTGTATCTTGTTTTGTCCTGTCTGACTGTCATCTCTTGAAGACCTGCTCTTTTCTAAAGAGGAAACAGAGGGGTTTGAATCTTGGGAGAAGGGGAGTTGGAGGGGATCTAGGAGGAGTGGAGGGAGGGGAAACTGTGGTTGGGATGTATTGTATGAGAGAATAATTTATTTTCAATTACAGATATATATATCTCCAACTGAAAAAACCCTGGGCTACAGAAAAAGAAGAGGAAGGAAGGAAGGAAGGAAGGAAGGAAGGAAAGAAGGGAGGGAGGGAGGGAGGGAGGGAGGGAGGGAGGGAGAAGGAAGGGAGGGAGGGAAGGAGGGAGGAAGGGAGGGAGGGAGGGAGGGAGGGAGGGAGGGAGGGAGGGAGGAAGGGAGGAAGGAAGGAAAGAAAGAAAGATGGAAAGAAAGAAAGGGCTTTCTGTGGCCCTGGGAGGGAGGGAAAGAAAGAAAATATGAATGTTCTCTCTTGTGAGATACACTGTCCCTCTGAACTTCTAATCTCTCTCTATGGACATTGTCTTCAGACTTGTGATGCTCTTACAATGGTATAATGATAAGTAGGATGTTTCTCATATCCCTGAGGACTTCTGAGGACTTCAAGGTGACTCTTCTGGGAACCAGGATACCATGCTTTCATTTAGATAACTTCAACCTACTCAGTTATACAGTCATTAAAATAAAATATTTTTCTTGTGCCTTTTGCCCTTTGGTGCACATTCAAATCCTCCTTTCATTGCTTAGTTGGTACCTGAGCTTCACTGTGCTAAGTGCATGGGCAGAGATGATTCCTCAAAGCTCCCAACAATGCTTGGCTTAGTACTGGGCACAAGGTTGAGGGTTGAGTGCTCAAACAGATTATGTATTAAATTGGAGTCAGTTAAATTGTGTTGGGAACTTCAGAAGATAGAGAACTAACTTATGTCTAGCAGTCTCCTAGAATTTTGTTTTTTCACACACTAATTTTCTTAAATTTAGGAGACAAGAATGAGAAATGTGTACAAAAATCACATGACTTCAGTACATTTCTATGATGTTCAACTTAAGAGAGCATTGTGAATATTTTTAGTATAATTGAGAGCCACAGAGAGCTTTTCGACAACTCTAGATAAAATCTGATGTACAAAGCCTCAGTAAGAAATGGATATACCATGATCAAAAAATTTTAATAAATGGCTATTTGCCTTTAAAAGTCCACTTCCCAAGGATAGTCTTAAGAACATCTACTTTCCCAATGTTTTTAGTTGTTTCAAATTATCAACTATTTGATTGGGAGGCTATGGTGGGTACTGAGAAGGTAAGAAAAACTTAAAGCTAAGGAGCTGAAATCCATTAATAATTTAGGGTCAGTAGGAAAAAAATTGAGCATCTGGTAATGAAGGTGCAAGTCAGGAAAATAAGGGTTTGACTTGTAAACTGGAACCTGCTGAAACTTCAGAACACCATGATTTCAGGGGATAGAGAGCTCTGGACTGCTCCTCCCACAGAGCATACGCTGTTTCCTGAGTGAGGCTCAAACATTCAGCTAACATCATCCTGAACAACCCTCTCCACAAATGACAGTACTTTGCCTTATCTTCCATGCATATACATGTGTGCGTGCACACCAATATATATTATATGTACATTTATATGCCTATATAATATGTGAGTATGTGTGTGTATGTATAATTAAAGAGAAAGAGATTGCATACTTGCATGCTTCTCACCTTTTCTTTGTTTCATTTTCGTCTCAGTGTTTTATTCCAAATGGCTAGTATTGCATTTTCCTTTTTTAAGTATTTTAGTAATATTCAAAACTCTGGAGTGGAGTTTTTGACATTTTAGCAAATCACGATTGTTTTTCAACAGGAGTCTTGGCTAGAATGAAATGTGAATAAATCAATTAGAAAGCCTCTATAAAATAACCTGGGCTTCCCACTGAGCTACCAATGTCGAGGGGAGCCTTTTGAATTTCCACCTCAGTGTGGTAAAGTCTGTGATGAAGCTCAGGGAACACAAGTGATCTGATTGGTTAGTCTAGTAGGAGGTTTCCCTGGGAGGGAGTTTGGGAATAGGAGCAGGGTCTTCAAATTGGGAGACAGGGCTTCTGAGATCTAAGCTGACTCTACTCAGGCTCATCCTGTAGAAGAAAACAGCCTGTCACTTCCTGCCAGTGACAAAATGCTTTGCAGTAAGAATCAACATTAAATGATATTCACTTCAGGTCATTTTCACAAAATGAAAAAATTTGTGCACTGCTCTCTCTGATTTTTAACAAGGGAAAACAAATGGAAAGAAGACAAAAAAAAAAAAAACAGACCTAACTAGAGTTCTCCTTTTTTTTTTTTTTTTTTTTTTTTTTTGGTTTAGTTTTTTATTTTGGTTTCTCTTACAAAAAGAACTCACTAAAATAATAATCAATATTAATACTTTTAAAATAATCAATATTATACTTTTTCAGTATTTACTGGGTACAGTAGGTGAAGAGTGACTAGGATACAGATCAAATTTACAGCAAAGCATTCGCATTTTGAAAAGGTCATTGTGAGTCAATGATACAGGTACAAAACCTTGGTTTTGTGTGATGCCATGTGTGAAACAGAAACAGACTGGGAAAAGATCCACCTCATACTTCATGCAGCCTATGCCACAGGTGAGTGGTCTGTTTTTAATTTAGAAGCTTCATCAGCATTTCTAAATAACAAGTTGATGAAAAATACATTTTAATTTGAATTGAAAACAGGAAATTTTAAATGGAAAAGAAGTTTTTTTAATGTGATATATAAAGTGTTCCAAAATTTGATTACTCATTTGCAAATGGAAAATAACTCAAAGACATTTTCTGATGTTTAAAAAATTGTCTATCTCAAAACATTCCTCAGACATTTTGAATGCGTAGTATATATGCATATGTTTTTTGTATCAAGCAACTTGTTCATTCCAAGCAGATCATTTACATGGGGAACTTGTGTGTTGGCTCAGGATCATTAGAAATTGTGTGGGAACCCTGTGACATAACGTCCCCTTGATGTGGGACTTAAGAATGTTAAACAGAGTCTTATGTACCTTCAAATGTCTTCTTCATGTGCCATCTTGTGTTCTGAGGACCAGTGACTTACCACTCATGACATAATGGGGTAAATTTTAGAAATGACTTGTTTGTGTCTGTTCATTTTCAGATAAAGGAGACAGATGAGAGAAGGCAGAGCTGTGATCAGGCTTATCTCCACTCTTTAGTAGTCATGAGAAAGCATGAATCAAGTTCCCAAGTTTGCATCATGGTGACCAATTGCCAAACTGCTTTGTCCTTCCTCTCTAAATTTAGTGCCTAAAAACTGTTTTTCAAGGTTAGCAAGGTACGGCCTGTCTCTAGGTGTACCATTCCAGATGTTGAAGCAGAAGGATCACAAGCTTAGGTCAGCCTGGGCCTTTTAGTGAAGGCTTGTCTCAAAAGGGAAAAAAAAAATTATCTGAGTTTCCAGAACAAATTACATTCAGACAGCACGCTAGATTGATTCTATTTTCTTCCACCACTTTCCTAATTTTGAGCTTGCTCTTGGGATGCATGACAAGTCAGAGGTTAGTTGGATTTAAATATAGCTCAACTAGGAAAGTGGCAAGTATCTGGGGAGGAAGTCCTTGAGACATATTATTTGTGACATCCAAACAAATTGTTGTAAAGCAAAGGCAAACACCAAACACCAAACATAGAACCCTGGACAACTCCCAAGACTCTGATTCTATGATGAAACATTTCTACTAATCACCTGGGCCCAGGAAAAGAAATACAATACTGAATCTGCATATCACCATGTGGAGCTCAGTTCTTTTTCCATGACACTTCTAGTAAAAATGAGTTTTCTCAAAGCAGAAGTTAGTCCCGAAGGAGAGAGCAGAGGAGCTGAAAACGCCAATCAGACATGGGTCTTGCATTGCTTGATAATGAAAGTATGCTCTCCTAACTTTATAAAATGCTTTCTAATTGTTACCCTTTATTTTTAATATAAACAATGTGCTTGATCAGTACACATTAGATAATAAACCAGTACGTTCTTGATGGGTCAAGAGTCAAGTTGATTGGTTCTAAACAGAAAAATAACTTGGTAGAATAAGTCACTGTATCTATACAAAGAGCAAAAATCTTACATGTGTGTGTCTAATCATCATATAAATATACATATGTGTGTAGAATCATATATATATATATATATATACACATGTATGTGTGATAGACAGAAGAACCTAGCTTTAAAATAGAAGGAAACAATGAGAATTTAGATAAATTGGTCAAAAGCTATATTTTTCCTCTTAAATATGAACATTTCCAAACTTACTTCATCTAAAAAGAACTTTTGGTAAATGGATAGATTACTAGGGACTACCTAAGAGCATAACTCACAGTAAAGCGAATTTTGCAGTGTGATGAGGAGACCACCACTGGTCTTCTGAGAGGAAATATCTTTTACTTTAGGATAACATGTCTTTCTTATCCTTTAGGAGGAGTGTGTATTTGATGGGGGACAGGAGCATTTAGAGAAATTAAAGCAAAGTATGCCAGGCACAGAATTGGAAGAGTGGACATTCGATTCCTACCTGTTCTCCTCCAGACTCTGCAGCAGCAGCCAACCTCTCGTTCTCTGCCATTTCTGTAGGTATTGAGCGAAGACTCACAATCACACCTGATAACAAGGGTTCGCAGATGTTTAGAAATCCACTCCAAGTCACTGAAGCTGAGAGACCCAAATCTAAGTGTGTCATCTCTTAATTATGCATCATAATTATATATAGATATGTAATAAAACACCAAGAAAGCTATTCTCAGATGGTCTACTATTTGCTGTGACAGTGATAGAGAACATAGCAGACTATAAGGGTCTTTCAGAAACCTCATCCACAAGTTGGGTAGGTCAAAACTTCTGTTTTGCTGAGGTCTTTCTAGTCATGTACATAGTGGGCCTCCTATTTTCCAAACCAATAGAATTCGGTGTGTTCTTTACTACAGTCATTTTTCCACAGCTTATTTTTCATGCTACCTTAGGCTTAGCCCCTAAATAAAGTGGCTTTGTATTCAGAGTTAAATATCATGCCCCTCTACTAAGAGGCACTACAGAAATCTGAGGTTTGTTAGGAATTTCAAGTTCAGAAACTAGAATAATTGCTTTCAAGTTGAAGTGGCCAAAAGTGCCCTTCATGTGGCTGGCGAGCAATGTGGAGCTGATATCAACAGTCACCATGCTCCAGAGCCTCAAATCAAGCTGCGCTCCCTTCATCTGTGTTCAATCTGTTCCTTCCTCTCTATCTTGTTGGTGGAAGAGGAAGTACCGATGGCTGATGGTGCTTGACCCAACGAACCCCATGATTTCACCCACCATTCCTCCTAACCCTCCTTTGTTCCCAGCAATCTGTTTTGATGTAATATCTTAGCATTTGGAATAAAATTTCTAATCTGCATAACTTTCATATTTATGAGCAAGTTAATGGGGCTCCTTCAGTTCAGAGGTCAACTTCGAGTATTGATCCATTGATGCCTTCAACATTTTTGAATACAGGGTAGCTGACACATGAGCTTCCAGGGAATTGTCTCTGCTTCCCTTCTCCCAGCCCTGGGTTCACTGGTGTGTGCTGCTGTACCAAGCTTTTGATTTGAGTTCTGAAGATCTAAACTAATTTCTGTTTTTATGCTTATGAGGTGAGCCCTTTACCAATTGAGCTATCTCCCCAACCCAGAAAATTATCTTTTAAAAGTATAATCAGCTCCCTCCATGTCAATCCTATAGGCCCCTAACTGCATATCTAATATGTTTATAAATTAACTGGATTGATTCCTCATGTATTAAAATTTGTTCATCCAAGTGAACATTGTTCTTTAAATTAATCCCCGGAGCACACTATAGAAGTCAGGATAGCTATTCACTAAAGTGTTCAAATCTCTCACTAGCACTTCTGCACTATGATCACAATGTGCAGGACACAACTCTCATGAATTTACTGTGTTCTATATTGTTTATTCTCTCATTTTACATAAAAAATGCATCCTCTGGCCCATAGCTCCCAGAGAGGACCTGAAGCACCATTCTCAGCAAACAGAATCTGTGGACTAGGTGCTCCCCAATGGTCCCAGTTAGGGGACGTGAGGCGAGACTCACAGAGAGCTCAAATGTGACTTCAGACCTGATTTGTTCTGAATCACAGCAATGCCCCACATCCTGGTTCCAACTTGAGTGGATATTGCATTATTTACACAGTTGGGTTTTGCTTTGTTCAGATTGTGACTATTCCCTGGCTCTTCCCTCTTGAATTGAACTTAGTTAAGCTATTAACTAATAAAGATTTAAGTACTTAACTTAATTTTTTTTTTACCAGAGCCCACAGATGAAAGACTTTGAACATTTCAAGGAGATGTTGGATTTTTAGAGAGATTAGACATTTTAAAGAGACTGAATTTTCTTTTTTTATTTTTTATTTTATTTTTCATTTTTATTATTATTATTTGGTTTTTTTGAGACAGGGTTTCTCTGTATAGCTTTGTGCCTTTCCTGGAACTTGCTTTGTAGACCAGGCTGGCCTCGAACTCACAGAGATCCGCCTGCCTCTGCCTCCCAAGTGCTGGGATTAAAGGCGTTCACCATCACTGCCTGGCGAAACTGATTTTTCAATGTGTTTGAATTTGTAAGGACTGTGGGACTTTTTAAGTTATTTGTGTTTTATATTGTGATATTAATATTGATATTCCATCTTGGGGATAAATGAGAAAGGAAAGGTTATAATTAAGTAAAAAATGATGTGTTTGTGTGTCAAGCTGACAAGAGGTCAGTTGAACTGGCTAGTTTTGTATCAACTTGACAGAAGCTAGAGTCATCAGAGAAGAGAACCTCAATTGAGAAAATGGATCCATTAGATCCACCTGTAAGGTATTTTCTTAATTAGTGATCAATGGGGGATTGTGGTAGTGCCATCCATGGGCTGATGGTCCTAGATCCTATAAGAAAGCAAGCTGATGAAGCCATGTGGAACAAGCCAGTAAGCAGCACCCCTCCACGGTCTCTGCATCAGCTCCTGCCTCTAGGTTCCTGTCATATGGGAGTTCCTGCCTTCACTGCTTTTGATGATGAATTATTATATGGAACTTGTGAGTGAAATAAAGCCTTTCCTCCCCAAGTTGCTTTTGGTCATGATGTTTGATCACAGCAATAGTAACCATAACTAACACACACACACACACACACACAGAGAGAGAGAGAGAGAGAGAGAGAGAGAGAGAGAGAGAGAGAGAGAGAGAGTTTTAGTGTGTGTTTCTACTATTCACATGAGAAATAAAATCAGGGTGATGAAAACACAGAAGAGAAAATTTTGAACTAATAATTTGAATTGCTTGAAAAGTTCTTCCAAGAATTTCAGTTGTCATTACCATCTCCTTCCTATGCATCTACTGATGCTCCAGAACTGAATCCAACTAGATGAAGGCAGAAGGGTACCCAAATGGTTAAATGGGTCAGAGGCATCACTAAAACTAAAAGAGGCAGGGAACTGGATCTGGAACCACCAAAGAGGATGCTTACTCAGACAAATAGCTCAACATTGTGAGGAGACAGGTTGCTATATAAAGAGCTCTAAATCTATGAAGACTCCAGTTTCCCTTCTGTACCCAAAGAAGAGGAAGAAACAAAAATGCACAACCCTGATAAGAGGTCTCCTAAAAATGAAACTTAATATTTTTCTTTAAAATGAATTCTACTCTTTTTTAATTTTTTTGAAGAATAGGGTTTTTATAATATTTCCATTGCATGAATTGTATGTGTCTCTGAGTGTGGTGGTAGTCTACAAAGTTTCAGAAAATTATGTTAGATTTAACAGTTTGTAGTTATAAAAGGACAAAATAAAAGCGAATTGGGTTTTATTTGTGCAGAAAATCTTGGCTCCAGATTTTTGTTCAAAGTAGTAAAAGTTCCATGGAAAATTAGAAATGAGATTAAAAAGTCATTCGTAAATTAATCAGCTTATTAACAAACAGTCTTATGGTTGTTAATTAAGAGCAAAATCAATGCAGTGATTTAGACTAGCAAACTGTTAGCAATGCTTTAGAACAGTCATGGGATATAAAGCATCGGGAAGGCAAATCCTCAGCAGTGAGGGATAGTAAGAGATGCTAATATTAGTAATCCATTTAGTTGTGAATAATGGATGTCACACAGGGAAGAGGAGAGGGGCTGGGTGAAGGGAAGCACTGAATGGAAATGGAATTTGCTAATTTAGTGGTGACAGGGGTTAATATGGAAAGAAAGGACTTCATAAATATATACGTTCAGGAGAAATTATGGGGATGATGATTCCATCAAAGGGAAAGAAAAATTTGCAGTGTGATGGGTGGATTAACTTGGAGAAATCAATGGGGTAAAATATGCTCACCTTTTCCATACAATAAGATTGATGAAAAAAATCTGAAAAGGAATTCTGCTATACAGACATCTAAATTTGTCTTACCCATGGTCTCAGAGCTCAGGCACGTCCATATGCGTTTTCTGACCCCATTCTAACTTCTGAAAGAAAGGCTGCAAGCTCTATCAAAGACAGAAAGTACAAAACAGTAGTATACACAGAGTGAATCCATACTAAGAGTTCCTTTTTTCCTGTCTTAAGAATAAGAATATGATTTTGTTGGTGGTATGAAAAGAGTTTCACCTGTAAGCAACCTGTAAGCTATTTGTTTAATAAAGTGACTCTTAACTGAGGAGAGGTAAAAAGTTATCAGTGTATGCCTGGAGAGATAGCTTGGCAGTTAAGAGCACTTGAACCCAAGTTCAGCTCCAAGAACCCACAAGGTGGCCCACAACCATCAGTAACTCTAGTTCCAGAAGGTCTGAGTTTCTCTTCTAACTTCTATAGACATGTGTAGCACAGATATGCACACAAGAAAAATACTCAAACACATAAAATAACACTTTCAAAAACTTAAACACAAGACCATCAATCTGATAGTGATGCTCAATATTTATAAAAGACGTCAGCAAGAAGCAGTCTGAAGTGTTTGATCCTGATAGTATACTACGTTTTAAGAATGATTTCGTAAGTTGAGTATAGCATGTAAACCAGAAAAGTCTAACTCATGTCTGTCTTCCCTGACACAAAAATCTACTTTGCAAAGGGATCAACTTTTCCGGAGTTCAAAGATATCCAGGAATGGACAAGGTAAATACTACAAAGTAGACTGATAAATTCTAACACTGATTAAAGCTTAAAGTGGGTTAGACATTTATGAGATTTCTTCAAGCTCTGTCCTGGAGCACCTCAGGATAAATAAGAATAAGACTTTGAACCAAAGTCTCATCAGGAAGCCAGGTGGTGGTGGCGCAAGCCTTTAATCCCAGCACTTGGGAGGCAGAGGCAGGCAGATCTCTGTGCGTTCAAGGCCGGACTGATCTACAGAGTGAGTTCCAGGAAAGGCACAAAAAGCTACACAGAGAAACTCTGTCTCGAAAACTCAAAAAAAAAAAAAAAACAACTCATCAGGAATCTATACCATATGACCTGTATCCTTAATAAGGACAAAGTCCACTGGGTCCTAGCTACTGGTCCTCAGCAAATATCTATTTTAGAATAAAATGAAGACTGTATTTTTTAATTAACACTTAAAGCATTTTTGAAAAGAATAAAACAAGTGACATTTCACCCAATGTTTAAATAGTGTTTCTATAATTAGTCAAACAATTTTGTGAACCTTTGACAAGAGTTCATATGAAAGTTGACGGAATAGGACAGATAACCTTGTCCTGCTAGTTATAATGAAATTAAGAGACGGGGTACCAGGTGAGAAGAGCACGTTACCATCACTAGCATGTTATCAAGGGAAAGGATGATGTTATCACTTCAACCTCTACTAGGTAACGAAGGATGTAGGACAAAGTGGGAAGTCCAAGCTCAGAAACAAAGACAAAGAAAGAAAGAAACCACAAAATACAGAGTGAAGCGCAAGTGAATACATTAACATGCTTGTTCATAATGGTTTACATTAGCACAGGCCCCTGTGAAAGAGGCCTGCCTTTCACAAATTACTTCATACTGTTCCAGTTTTGCCTCTGGCTTATAGCATTACAAATAGCGATCTGAAAGAGCTACGACCACTAGAGAGGAAAGGCATAAAATATCCTAAGATGTCCAAGACATTAGATTCCTCTTATCTAAGCCAGGCAAGAAATCTAAATCACTTGAAGATACATTTTGAGAATCCTAACCATGAGATTTCACCCAAAAAAGCTCTAAATTTAGAGCTATGTAGAGTCAAGTTTGTTGGAATTGTAAGACTTAAATGGAATTAAAGACTTAAAAGCTATTGTTTTACCAAGAAACATTGCATTATTTTTCTCCCTGAACTCCTTAAAATTTATTTAGAAATGAGTATTTTATATTTATGTTTATTTGATCTTAAAATGTTTGCACAATCAGTGGTTAATAATGCTGAATTAGTTTAAAAAAAAAAAAAAAAGCCGGGCAGTGGTGGCGCACGTCTTTAATCCCAGCACTCGGGAGGCAGAGGCAGGTGGATCTCTGTGAGTTCAAGGCCAGCCTGGGCTACCAAGTGAGTTCCAGGAAAGGCACAAAGCTACACAGAGAAACCCTGTCTCGAAAAACCAAAATAATAATAATAATAATAATGATGATGATGATGATGATGATGATGCTGAATTAGTTACTGGTTATGAAAATAAATACCTAGAAGTTCTCACAGGAAAGAACTTACAATCCAAGGAAGCTTTTAAACTCTGAGGCTGACCTAACAGCCGCTGTCATTTCTTAAGTAACTAGAAAGAAAACGTGCACAACTTTCAAGATACATTTCTCCCAACCATCCATTTCTGCTTTATATTTTTTTTTAAAATGTACCGTAAGTGGACAACTAAAACCACACAGCTGTGCACTCAGATGGATGCCCCTCCCTCCTTAGTAACTGGAGACACCCCAAGTCTTTCTTTGGTGATGTTCTCTATCTCAGGTGAAATAGCCTGTCAGCGTTTATGAGGTCATGCTCTGACGGGACAGCATCTCTCAACTGTGTTCTCTCTGCACTTCGTCTCAATATTGGAGGTGATTTCTGTGATGATAAAGAAAATTGTGTTTATTATACACAGTTCTGAGCATGATCTTGATCCAAGCTTTGCAAAGAAAATTAGTCATAATATGAGCACAGACAGTAATAATCACAGACCCTTTGTTTTCACCCAAAAAAAGGCCTTTTCTGCTCAATGTGTGTCACCTTCGCCACTGACCAAATCTCCGTTTATTTAATCCACGTGCTCATCCATTTCACATGCTTTACCATGCTTACTATTTGTAGCCAGTCAAGTAAAGATTATAATTTATTGGATAGTACACTATATTTGACTTTTCAAAAGTGGAGAAAATCAAACAAGATCTCAAGACTATCAGAGGTAAAAGGAAAGCCAGAGACACTGAAAACTGGAGATTTATTTTTTAATAAGATCTATAATACTTTCTTATACTTCTAAAATATACTATTTAAAAAACATTTATATTTCAAGCCATGCAAAAACACTATGAGGAGGTTGCTAGCATAGTGAACACTGCTCAATAGACAAAACCTCTCCAGTAACTGTAGAGGTTTTGTGTGAGATAAACAAAAGATCACATTCAATGATAATCTTTGTCTGATGCCATGAAACATGTGTTTCAAGAATATGTTAATCCTTTGCTTATAGAGTTGACTTTGGATTTTTGTTGGAGAGTCACTACTTTTTATAGTCAATCAACAACCTTCTCATTGTCTTCAGTATAAATAAAAATCCCCGCGCTGCTCTGCAAACTTCTGTAGACTGAGGATGACTTCTTTCCCACCCACTTCTTCAAGCCTTCTATTTGTAAACATGAGAAATGGAGCAAAAGAAAAAATTAAAAGACAAAAAAAAAATAACATGAACAGCAGCATTAAATATACATGAAATTCAAATTTAGCACCTATGTTCTTGGTTTTGCATTTTAATTCATTTATATTTTTCATCTGCTATCACAATTGTCCATTTAAAACCTTCCTTTCTCTTCAAAATCCAGATTAAAATTGCCTTCTTCATAGAAATTTCCAAATACATGAAAATAATCTGATTGCTTACTTAGCATGAAGTAATACTTGTGTTTAATATGCTTCTAGGTAGTTAGGGCATACATAAGTTACCAATATATAACAAGGAATGATTAATCTGGGAATACGCTCTTGAGGTGCAGGAATGGCATCTTCCTGGTCCAACTCAGTATCTGTGTTTTTGTAGATTTTGTTTGGCCTGTTCTATATTGAAAATCAACTGAGGGAGAGAATTAACGCCAACAACTTGCTCTACCTCATTAAGCACAAAAGATATTGGCTCAATGTGTCAGGAAAATACTGATGGAAAAGGTATAACATGAGTCAATAAGTTTTTTTTTTTTTTACTTTTGTCAAAGGTCAAGAAATAAAATAAGTGCAGATCATTAGGCCTCTAAAACAATGCACAAAATGTGCTAGTGTAAAATGAAAGCTGCACACACACACACACACACACACACACACACACACACACACACATTTGTATTTGTAGAAAGGTATGGTCATGCTCCAATAAAACTCTATTTATAAAAGAAGCAAGGGAAGATTGAATCGGTATGAGTCATAACCTGTGTTTTGCTAAACCCCCTTTTACAAAATTTTCTTGTCTGAGGTTGGATTTCCTTGAGGCAGAGCCTGAGACAAGGATTCAGGCTCCTACAGAAAGTCTTAAAGGGAGAGAGGAAAGCAGGTGGAGAATGGGAAAAGAAGCCAGTACAGTGAGTTCCCCAGAGACCTCTGTGCTTTCTTACCCAGCATGGGGCAGCAGCAAAGCCTTGCTGAAGCAGCAAAACCCTGAAGGGCTGTTTGGCAGGGAAACAGGCTTCCTAAGTATTCCCACTTCATCCTTCATCATTTGCTGTAGGGGTTGCAGGAGGCAGGTGTGTGTTTCAATATTCCCATACTCTTCCTTAGCCTGTGTCAGTCTCTGCAAAGGACACAAGACACACGTGAATATAAATTAGTGGAAATACAGGAAATTATGGAATTTAAAATCTATTTATTTATCTATCTGATGAAATGATTGTCACCTGTATTCCCAGATCACCCCCTTTCCACATGTTCCCTCCATAGCTGGCTCTCTAGCATTTTATATAAAGAAGCTACCAAAGTTTTAGGCCAGCTAGACATGTTTGTCCCAAACCAAAGGGCCGGGTTCCACTTTGCCCCCTCATACATATTGAAATTTGGCCCTAGGCCAGCCCATATTCCGTGTGTAAGGACGTGAGTCCTTCTCAGTCTTGAGGTTGGGTGATTGGGTCCTTCACTGTAGACTACGTAGTTCTATGTCTGATCAACCTCTGGAGATCTTGTCTAAGGTTACCTAGGCCACTGTCAGCTCCTTTTATCATCCATTTTGGATGAGCATAAGGTACTTTGAGTCAGAATTCATTCCTACAAACTCTACTGGAGCTGGTCTGCAAGCCCCATATAGCTCATCTGTTCACTGCAAACCACTCTTCAAAGCTCAACTCAAGTAACCCTTTCCTTTGTGCCACTTTGTCCACACAGCCTGTTCTTTTTCTTTTGTCAATCTACTGAGGAGCAATCCATTTGCTCATCATTTCATTTGTATCAGTGTGTAAACACCACAAAGCCAGGCTGCGACTTCAGTTGTTTATTGATTATTTGACAGTAGACGATGCCTAGAACATGAAGACATTTGCCAAAAACACCTACATTTGAAACTGTGCATAGTATGTTATTCAGAAAACTCCATTTATACATTTACCTTCAGAGAATAATAGAATTCTATAATCATGCATGCTAATGTCAATATTGTCTATCATGTATCCTTCATCTACACTTGAAATCTATTGATGTTTTCAACAAAGAAAAGTCAGTAATTCATATGAGTTACTGATATGTACTCATATATCATTATATGTGTATCCATTTACTGACATAGAAACTAAACAGAGATGTCTGAAGCATACACACAAATTTTAGACATATGCATGTGATGATAATGTGTAATGCCCCTCCAGAAATAGTTGATTGAAAAATAAGGGACTGCCCCCAAAAAAGGAGTAATTAAGAAGATGGTAAAAAGAATGGATTTACTCAATCTGTTCCACCCTCTCTTTGCCCTGACCTCAGGACCAGGTTCCCTTTGTTTCTTTCAACTTCTGTGTATTCACCGAGATTCTTGAGGTCCCACGGTGCCTTGAATTTCCACTTTCATGAATTCTTAGATCATCCCTTGATACCTGTCACACTTGAATGACACTGACCATTCACCGTCGGTCTGTAATGATGTTGAATTCAGATCACTGGGTTGGCTGTTACTACTTCAGACTCTAATTGAAGCAGTTTTATGATTTAGGGACAGAAATACTCTGTTTTTGAGAGATGAGTACATTTATTATGTTTCTTTTCCTTGAACATCTCGCTTAGGTGAATACAAAATATTCACAGCAATAAATCAGTTTTCTTACTTGCATTAAATAGCATATGTGGCATAAATTTAAGGGTATAAGAAACTCTCAGTAGATGTTAAGCTATGCATTTAGATTTCTCATGCCAAATCAAGAGTATTGTTATAAAGGATAATTGACATTTTTTAATTGTTTTGTAAATTTCTAAAGAAATTTCCCAAAAGTTCTGTCTCTATTTTCACCAGTTGAAAACTCAACATAAGTTTTGGAAAAAAGTAAATTTATATACACGTTAATCCGAGTTAAGTATATGTTAAATGCCTCACAAAGCCCATGTGTTAAAATCTTGGCCTCCAAAGTGAAACTCCTGAAAGAAGTTGGAACTTTAAGATTTGAGGCCAAAAGTCAAGGAGTGATGGTGCACACCTTTAGTTCCAGGACTCAGGAGGATTTCTGTGAGTTTGAGGCTAGCCTGGTCTACAGAGCGAGATCCAGGACATGCACCAAAACTATGTGGAAAAACCCTGTCTCGAAAAACCAAAAAATAAAAAATAAAGAATTTTTTAAAATTTTTTAAAAGTGATTTCAGGCCAAAAGGAGGTCTTTGGTCACTGAGTACATGTTTGAGGGAAACATGTGTTTCCTGGCCTCTTTGTTCATTTAACTTTCTGGATGTGAGATGAGATATCTGCTGTGGTGTGCTGCCTTGACCGTAGACTGACCCTTCAACACAGAACAAGCCCTTTTTCCTTATACATTGATCATATTAAGATCATGTGTACAGAACACTGTACACAGTATAAGACCGGTACAGTATGAAGTTAGGTCTTTGTATGTGTGATATTTTAATTCCCAAATCTGTAGGAGCTGATCTTCGACTGCTTCTCATGCCCACAGTAAAACTTTAGTTGTCACTCAGCAGTGGCAGATAATTCATCTTCATAAATATCGTAACCTTGGAAAGTTGTTGAGCCATATAATGTGTGTCATAGAGACATCCAATACTTGAAAAAGGGGCCCTGAATTAGCCAGCAAAGGCACCGTCAGCCTTCCTGATAGATGAATAGAGATTAATCCTCTTTGCTAGCTTGCAGCAAATCATGTAACAGCCATCTTCTCCTACACGAAATAGTGCCAGCAACATGTCACATTTCTTGTTAAAACACAGATTAATATTCTTCTCTCATGTGGGTACTCATACTCTCACTTCTATTTCAGCTGTAATAACAATATCCTGTTTGAATCCTCCATGTTTTAAGGTTAGCTTAAAGAAATGCTGTATAAGAGACATTAGTATATTTCAATGAACTCTATTTATAGCTTATTTATCTGTGTTGACAAGTTTATTTTCTCTCCGAAATATTTAACAGTCTACTAAAAATGCTGAGTTCAGCTTAGTGTGAGACTAAACAATATAATTAACCAAAATGTTATCTCTATGTTGATAATATTTCCCAAAACCTGTCATTTCATATTTCATACTCTTGAGTTTTTTAAAATTGGTATTATTATTATTATTATTATTATTATTATTATTATTATTATTACCCCAAAGCCATATTTTATAATCAAAAGATTACCTTACCCTGCTGGCAAATATATTTTTACTTGTTATTTTTAATTAATACTTAAAACCACATCAATACATATGTAGAAGGGTATCATAAGTTTCAGAACCACATCTCATAAATAAACATGTTAAAACAGTCAAGGTAATGATTCCTTCAGATAATTGAGAGCCTGGCATCTCTGTCTTCATTCTGTGTCTTGACTTTGGCTGAAGCAGGGTTAGGTGACTGTCTTTAACTCCTACTCTCAAAGTTACTTGAGCTCCAGTTGAGAGAGGGGTGTGTCAGAAGACAGACCACACCCCAGAGGGGTGTGTCAGAAAAATAGACCACACCCCAGAGGAGGACCCTTAACCCTGAAGAAGAGGCTCCCAGGGGTTAACATTTTGCAATTTGTCAAACCACCTTGCAAACAGACCAGAGATGAATGATAACTCACTCGATGATGGGCAGAATCCTGCCTTGACCTAGACTACTCAATTATATATACCTTTTAAACCTAAACTCTTTTTAAACCTAAATTTGCTGACATTAACTTGAAGATGGATTTGGGTGTCACTAGCCATCTTTATCTGTTCCTCTTCCCAATGTGGCCTTATTCAATAAATCTATTTATTCTACTTTACATTATTGAAATACCTCTATAATGAATGTATTAGGGATGGGTGACAGAATATAGTTTGTTGTGTTTAGGGGAGCCCAGGATTTTCTCATAAAAATTCAGTTAGCAACATGGAGTAGTTTGAGAAAATATTTTCATTAGCAATAGATCTAAACTTTGGCAAAACAAAAGCAAACCACCACTCTTCTGCCTTTTCATTTCTAATACCTAGTTTTCAAAACATATAGCAAATATGGTTATATAACACATTATCAAACCAAAAGCAAATTCTTGAGAATTGAAACTTTGGGTAGCTTTTGGTAATTTCCTTCATGTGTTTTGACCATGCTCTCTCTCCTCTCTAGATTATTATCATACATATACTGTCAGTATTTTTTTGATAATTAGTCACAGATACTACTTGATATCTACTATACTGTCTCTAACAAGTAAAATATTGCTTGTTAGCTTTTCCAATGCATGCCCAAATTAAATACATCTCCTTTGTTACACTTGATAGCAAAACAATACTAAATATATTTAATACCTTCATTCTATAGAGAGGGGTAGTAAAAATGGATGGGTCTCACATAATTTCACACCTGTATTGTTTCAGTCTTTTAAGAAAAAAAAACAGATATCTATCTTCTTACCTAACTGGCATTCACTTTCTTTAGTTACACAGGAGCTGAATGATCAGTTCTACTTAGCAATTTCTCAACTTACAGTCTGAACAAAGGACACTCAAGACACCCACAGAATGTTTGTGCTTGCATCAAATTTTACTTCTTGACTATTTTCCCTTTTCAGTGATACCTTAAAACACATATGTACACATGTGCACTCATACACACACACACACACACACACACACACACACACACACACACAGAGAGAGTAATATTTTTAGTTCCATAACTTACTTTTAAAGAAAGAACCCAATGAAAACAGACTTTTCCAGTTTACTTAGCTTTGTATGTTGGCAACTTTGAAAGTCTGAACCTTTCATTCTATTGCCTTATTATGTTACACTCACACACTGAAGCCTCTCCAGAGGCAAGAATCAAGGATATTCAAAGTGCTGTAGAAAGCAGTGTTCTCAGTGGTCAATTCAAATTGTGAAAGAGCACCATGTTGATAAAGTTATCTCAGAATTTGTCATAATATAGTCTCATTATATTAGAATATAGTTTTCATAATATAGTCTCCTGTGCATGGTAGACTCTTACTTAAACATGTTTTTAGACCTGGTTTGATTTAGATTTAAAAATAGAATTTATAGCATGCCATTGGCCAAATGCTCATGGTTGTTCTTGTTACCTACTGACTAAGTTTAGCCAAACCTTGGTCAGAAATCTCAACTCCCTACAGGTCCCTGAACTTTTTATATAGGTGGATATTGGGTTTTATGGGCACCTACAGAGGGATCTTGGACCCTGTGTCCTGAACGAAGGAATTGGACAGCAGCAGAAGCAAGGACAGCTTATCCAAAAGACAGATTTCCAAGAGAGGAAGTGTGCCAGAGTGAAGTGAAAGTGTAGCAGCTCAAATGGCCCCACTGTACAGAGTTTGGGGATGGAGTCATTTACATACCATGGGGTACCTGGTGCATGCTGTCTGTTCCATGTAGCTCTACTCACAACTTCATGCATTCATATCTCATTGACACCATCACTGTCCATCTAGAGGTATGCACTTCAGTATCATTTTGAGTTATGTTTCACTTTTACTATGTTTTGCCTCTGGATCTGGAGCTGTAGCAAAATTTGGCTGACCTCAGCCAGAGACTTTCCAGCCTTCCTTCTTACCAACCAGCTTCTTCATATGCTGATCCTGCAGCCTTTCACTCTGCAAAAAACAGTTCAACTTCTAGCCTCACTACCTTCCCTACTCTCCTACCTTTGAATTGTCCAAAAGCTGAACAAACAATAAAATAAAATATATAAAAAGCTTGCCTCATTAAATCCTCATTTTTAGGAACTACATGACCAATGCTAAAAATATTTCTCGTCATCCACGCTGTTCACACCACTTGCTTCCATTCACTTACCCAACTTGCTGTCAATGATGCCTTCAGCTCTGCTTGCCCTTCTCTGTAAGGAAACGACTTTCTCTGATTTTGAAGTACTTGCAAATCTTGAATTTGGGATTCTCTTCTTATTGTAACAGGTTTTTTTTTTTTTTCAAATAAAATATTCTCTTAACTGTAGCTGAAAGTTTTCCTGTGTCCCACCCAGAGCACAGCCACTCAGACCCAAGTAAACACACAGAGGCTTAGGTTAATTAAAAACTGCTCGGCCATTAGCTCACTCTTACTACTGACTAGCTCTTGCACTTAAACTCAGAACATTTCTGTTTATCTATATGTTGCCACGTGTTTCATGGCTTTACCTGTGTGCCATTACATACTGCTCCCTGGATGGCAGGCTGGTGTCTCCTGACTCAACCTTCTTCTTCCCAGAATTCTCCTTGTCTGCTTATCTCGCCTATACTTCCTGCCTGGCTACTGACCAATCATCATTTTATTAAACCAGTGTACAAAAGCATTATCCCACAGCACTTAACCTAGACCTTCATTCATTTCTATTTGATGCTTTTATTAGTCTTAAGTAAGAGAGAGGGAATTTTCCTTTACTCTTCAACATACTCACCTATAAAAACCAGAAACTTAATACCATGTATTTTTATATTAGAATGTTCCACAAAGAAAACCTATCTTTATCTCTTCTCTTCTTGCTTACATATTCAAGCAGTAAAACTGGTGTCATCTGAAGAAAATACTGGAGGATGCTGAAAAACAATGTCACGTGTCACACCCTTGCCCACACAGGAAATGACAACAGGCAAGGCTTATCAGAATTAAAATTTTACAGTCAAATTTTGCCCTGCACAAAAATTAGATCTATATGGATCAAATACCTCAATTTAGAACTTGAAACACTAAAACTACTAGAAGAAAACATACGTAATGCTCTACATAATGTGGACAGAAAAGGACTTTCTGAACAGGACTCCATTTACCCAGGAATTAAGGCCAACAACTGACACCTGGGACATCATAAAACTAAAAAGCTTCTGTACAGCTAAGGAAACAATCCAGTGAAACAGAAACCCACAGGATAGGAGAGAACCCATGCCAGTTCTGTCTTTGAACAGCAGTAAGATAGTCTACTTCAAGAAATTCTGCAAACTGAGATGATGTAAGTCTAGGCTGGCATGTTAATCCTATCAGAAATAAATTGAAGATAGCTGCTTCTGAAACATAAAGCCTAGAATATGGAGCTTGCTCAAGCTCAATACATGAAAAATAATAAAGCCATTTACAAAGAAAATAATGTAGCTTAATGTGAGACAAAAAAAAAAATACCAGTGTGTCTGGCATTAAGCACAATGCATCCTAGAACATCATTATTATAATAATTTACTGTTGTATCATATTTTAAGGTGCCACCTTATTTCAAAGCATTTGCTGACTTATATGACTTTTCATTTCCATGCTCATGTTATCCAAATATTTCTAAAACAAGGTGAATATTTTATAGAGTTATCTTCTTTGAGAGTTGAGGATGGGGGTGGGGTGGTGAACAATGTGTCAGGGCAGAATTACAGGCTGGGAAAATGCTCTCCAGTCTTCTTCTACCTAATAAAGAAGCCTTGGGCAAATATTTACCCAAAGTAAGTTTATGATTTAATAGAATTTTAATTTTCATTATACATATTTTGTGGGAAATAGCATATTCTGAAGAGTGGGAGATGGTATGTTGGTTTATGTTTACAATATTTTAGAAGAAAATATTCTTGGAACGTAGAAAACCACCATGGATTTGTTTCAATCATTTGAAATTCTATAGTTACAGCTTTGGAGCATACAATAGAGGAGACCAACAACATACTAAGTTTTTGCTTTGCCTTTTTTTAGTGTTTTTGAGTTTTCTGAAGTACCTAATTTATAGTAAATAAAATAAGTGATATGGTAGGGTACAGTTTATTAATT
Source organism: Peromyscus maniculatus bairdii (assembly GCF_049852395.1). NCBI lineage: Eukaryota > Metazoa > Chordata > Mammalia > Rodentia > Cricetidae > Peromyscus > Peromyscus maniculatus. Next base: position 21,290,846 of record NC_134870.1, read on the forward strand.
TGTCTCTCTGTGTTATATGTATAATAAGTATGTGTATATATGTTATATAACAATATAATAAACATGCTTCCATAGGTAGGATATATGTAAATTGTTGACCTAAAACCAAAGCTCTCATCTTAAAGGGAATAAAAGATAGTTTATTTTTGGAGTCATTTTGAGTGACCATGGCCTAGGAACACAGATTTAGGTTACCCCAAATTCCATGTTCCGGCCGGGCAGTGGTGGCACACGCCTTTAGTCCCAGCACTCGGGAGGCAGAGCCAGGTGGATCTTTGTGAGTTCAAGGCCAGCCTGGGCTACAAAGCGAGTCCCAGGAAAGGCGCAAAGCTACACAGAGAAACCCTGTCTTGAAAAACAAAAACAAAACAACAACAAAAAAAAAAAAATTAGTATTCTTTGCTGGGCGGTGGTGGCGCACGCCTTTAATCCCAGCACTCGGGAGGCAGAGCCAGGCGGATCTCTGTGAGTTCGAGGCCAGCCTGGGCTACCAAGTGAGCTCCAGGAAAGGTGCAAAGCTACGCAGAGAAACCCTGTCTCGAAAAACCAAAAAAAAAAAAAAAAATTCCATATTCCAACATGGAAACATTTTTATGAAGTTGTATTACTTCCACAGAACAAAAAAAGTCATAATTGAGGCAAGTTTAAAATACAATGGTGTATACATCAAAGAGGCAGGAATAGTAACCAGATGGGAGAGATTTTTCTATAGTCTCAAGAAGCTAGCTTTTGGGTTGTGGAAGCTGGGGGTCTGTCAGGTAATAGACTTCAGAATATTCTTATCTATTAGTAATAAGATGTTATTTCTGATACTGAGCCAGGCAAGGTATGGCTGCTCTGGAAGCCTACAACTAGCCCAAGAGGGCTTATGTAGCTGGAGATTTTTCCATTCCTGCCAGGGCCTGCAGCCATTCAGATCCAAGTAAACACAAATAAAGACTTATATTACTTATAAACTGTATGGCCGTGGCAGGCTTCTTACTATCTAGTTCTTATATCTTAAATTAACCCATTTCTATTTATCTATAAGTTGCCATGTGGCTTGTGGCTTACCAGTACTTTACATCTTGCTTCTCATGGCAACAGCACCTGGCAACGTCTCCTGACTCAGCCTTCCATTTCCCAAAATTCTCCTCTCTGTTTATCCCGCCTATACTATACTTCCTGCCTGGCTACTGGCCAATCAGTGTTTTTATTTATCAATTAATCAGAGCAACACGTTCATAGCATCCCCAGCAAAGGTGATCAAATCTCCCCACAGTACTGAAATTCTAATCATTTAGTCTCTGCAGAAATGGCTTCTTTTCAGGAGTTTTCATTCACAAAGTCCTACAATGATACAGTGTACAAAAATATACAATCAGTAACTCACAAAATGTTTTAAGGATAAGAGATGTCAACTGGATGACTCAAGACAGAATGGGAAACTATGAAAGATAAAACTGGACAAAAATGAAGATTTTTTTAAAACAAGTTTAGAAATGTGATATTCTTTGTGCTTGTTTAAGGAGAAATAATGATGAATTTCATTATGTTCAAAATCCTTCACACAAATTTACTATGTGGCTATCTTGAAGAAATTAACTGAGGTGGAGCTACAGTTTATTAGATCATTTTGAGGGGTATTATAAATAGCTTACAAATACCGAAAGCCAACAAGAAGGCTGATAGAGATGTCTGAGTTTTTGCTTTGGAATAATTCAGAAAAAGGTTCAAGGGCAACCTTTAACACTCGTGGCTGAGGACTATAAGGTTGTCATCTTGTGTATCTTTGTCTCTGTCCCCTCAAGTATGAAGTAGACAAGCAATGCATATTTTATTATAGTGTGATGAGTTTTAAATAAGGTAACACCTACAAAGTTCTAATCTAAAAGAGAAGTAATGAGTGAGAAACAAGGATGGCAAGAAAGGAAGTTGGCTTCTATCTGAAGAGGAGAAATGAATCTTACTTAAAAGATAACAGATTTTTCTACAGTTTAGTTGGATTTGGAGAAGGGTACCACAGCAGGCAGGTCCTTCATCATTCCTCAGTGGCCACAGGTGATGCAGTCTCCCTGTCCATCCTCTTTCCATTTCTGTGAGAAAGGGTCAAAGTGGTAACAGACTGACCACGTGGTAAGTTGTCTAACATGAGCTTTTCAGATTTCTCTGTGTGTCACTATGATGCAGGAGATGCCCCAAATAGTGAAATTGCTGCTATACAGGATTGAAAAATACACTCGCTTAGGAAACAATCAAGTTATACAAAGTAGAACTTAGTTAAAGGAGTGCTCCTTCCAATATGGCTGGAAGATAAATAGTATGCTGACCAGGGCTGTCAGAAACTGAGAAAATTCTGTGCCATAATTGATGTTCAGGGTTGCTGAGAAAGTTTCTTCCAATGTGTATTCAATAAAATTGACCTCCACTTAGGCTCCATCCCCATAACAAAAGGAAACAGCCCTGAGTTGCAGCTGGCCAATAGGCCCCTCCTGATATAAAAATACGTGCCTCTAAGGGACAGCTAAAGAGAGCAGCTCAGGATCGCAACCACCATTGAGTCCTGATCTGCCATGAAGTCCCCTGTGCTCTTATCAGGAAAAGCATAGTTCTGCCAGGTGGGCAAGATATGTGGGTAACTGCCGTCGTTACCAGGGTGTGCCCCAACAAGACTGCAATGCCATGGACAGTAAAGGGTGAAGAGATGAGTCACTATGGAGATGGTTTCAGATAACAGTGTCTAATTTATTGTACATGAGCAATTTCTTGCACAGTGGAAGTCTATCTACTATGATTGGTTAGCACTTTACCCCAGATTGGATAGTGAGTACTCATACCACCAGAGTCTCTATTTGGAAGAAGCACATTGAAGGAGACATGGGGGGTGCAGACTCAACTGCAGGACAGCTACTTATTTACACTACTTCAGAATTCAGTGTTCTGACTTCTGGGGCATGGTGTACCATGTTTCTTATTTAGAAGCACAGTGTTTCCAGGTAGACTGGCCACCAGGTCATGATTGCCTTTTCTCCTACAAGTATCAACTGTTGGGAAAGAAGAATGTTGGTGTAGTTAAGAAATATTTCTGGTAATATGTTTGCTGTGTAAATCCCCTATCTGCCCAAGTGACCATACTTGTTGCCTCTTGTTTATTGTTCAAAGTGTATCTGTAGTGGGGAGTGAGACCTAAAGACAGCATTTGTAGAATGCATAAGCCTAAATAAAAGAAAACTCTTTTGTTTGATGCTGCTACTCTTTGAGTATTAGCCAGAGCCAATCAAGTGCTATTAAAGAGTTTTTTCTTCATTAATCTCTAAGTGTGAGGAGTGATTTCTCACTGTGAAGGCATATAATTACTATAACAATGAGTTCATTTATCTGGCACAACTATATTTGAGTTAAGAAAATTATACACAATGTTTTCATTTTGGATACTGATTTTGAGGTTTTCAGGAGATAATGCATATTACACATTTTTGGTGCAAACAACTTGGAAATACAATTTGCTTCAATTTTCCATGACATCCTAAATAATATCACTACATAGCTATTGTTATTAAACAAAAAATTCTTAAAAGATTACATTTATCCAATAAATATCTACCATCTGCTTTTTCTTAGTAGATACAAGGTGATTTTATTTAGTATATACTCATCTTACTTCTATTTGGGCCAAGTATTTACAAGCAAAATACTCAAGTTATAATTCACAATGATACTTACCCAATCAATTAATTCTTAAATCACTTTTCATGTTCAATCATTAAGAAAGACATTGTCTTATGATATATAAAGTTTATCCACAAGCCTTGAGTGATGTATAATAAATGGATTGCTCAAATCCCTAGGACCAGAAAGGACTTGCTAGGTCAACTGGTTCACCACAGTCAAATCTCGTCATCTCTGTCTACTTAGTAGTTGGTGTGTGGAATGAATGGTAAGTATGCTGCGGCTCTGCTCCAGCTGTAGTACTATGATAGCAAACTGCCTTTCAAAAACAGAAAGGGGGAACCCCAGTGTATGCATCTCCTCATTTCTATGATATGAAAACTCACATGTGATCGTATTTTCAGATATCAGTGATTTAATAAGTGGCTCATAAAATTTCTGTATATTTAACAATGACCTCTCAGAAACCTGTGAAAGTCGACTCTTTCATGTTCTAGCATATATATATATATATATATATATATATATATATATATATATATACTAACCTCAGTGTGCTGTCTCCTGGTGATGGAAGTTATATGACAGAGAAGCCCCACCACCTCCACCACAAGACCATTTTAGCATCTTCTGAGTCATGACTTCTGCTTCCTTTTAGGGATGGAGCCTAATTGGAGGTCATTTTTATTGAATACACATTGGAAGAAACTTTCTCAGCAACCCTGAACATCAACTATGGCACAGAATTTTCTCAGTTTCTGACAGCCCTGGTCAGCATACTATTTATCTTCCAGTCATATTGGAAGGAGCAATCCTTTAACTAAGTTCTACTTTGTATAACTTGATTGTTTCCTAAGCGAGTGTGTTATTCAATCCTGTATAGCAGCAATTTTACTATTTGGAGCATCTCCTGCATCATAGTGACACACAGAGAAATCTGAAAAGCTCATGTTAGACAACTTACCACGTGGTCAGTCTGTTACCACTTTGACCCTTTCTCACAGAGCAATTTCACTAAATCAAGAATAAGACAAGGCTGTTCACTCTCTCCATATCTATTTGATATAGTACTCCAAGTTCTAACTAGAGCAATAAGACAACATAAGGATATCAAAGAGACACAAATTGTAAGGAGAAGTCAAAGTATCCCTATTTGCAGACAGTATTATAGTATACATGAGTGACCCCAAAAATTCTATTAGGGAACTCCACATCTGATCAACACCTTCAGAAAAGTGGTTAGATACAAGATTAACTAAAAGAAAACCAGCAGCTCTCCTATGTACAAATGACAAAGGAGCCAACAAAAAAAAATTTAGAGAACCAAGACCCTTTACAACAGCCACAAATAATGTAAAATATCTTGTTGCAATTCTAACCCAGCAAGTGAAAGACCTATATGAAAAGAATTTAAAGTCCTTGAAGAAAGAAACTGGAGAAAATATCAGAAAATAGAAAGGATCTCCCATGCTCATGGATAGGTAGGATTAACAAAGTAAAAATGGCAATCTTTCCAAAAGCAATCTATAGATTCAATGGAATCCCCATCAAAATCTAACACAATTCTTCACAGACTTTGAAAGAACAATACTTAATTTCATATGGAAAAACAAAAAACCAGGATAGCTAAAACAATCCTGTACAGTAAAAGAACTTCCAAGGTATCACCATCCCTGATTTCAAGCTCTACTACAGAGCAGTAGTAATAAAAACAGCATGGTATTGGCATTAAAACTGACAGGTAGATAAATGGAAATCAATTTGAAGATCCTGACATAAATACACACACTTACAAACACCTTATTTTTGACAAAGAAGCCAAAATTATACAATGGAAAAAAGAAAGCATCTTCAACAAATGGTGATGGCATAACTGGATGTCAACATGTAGAAGAATGCAAATAGATCCATATCTTCCATTGTGCACAAAACTCAAATCCAAGTGGACCAAAGACTTTAACATAAAGCCAGATACACTGAACCTGATAGAAAAGAAAGTGGGGAATAGCTTTGAACACATTGGCATAGAAGACAGTTTCCTGACCAGAACACCAATAGTGCAGGCACTAAGATCAACAATTAATAAATGGGACCTCATGTAGATAAACAGTCTTATTAAATAAGAAACACAGAGCCAATTGCAGAGTTAAAAGCCCATGAGGTCAGACCAGTAGCTGAGAGCTGAGACTTAAAACCGCCTTTCTTACCCTTAGCTGCCCCTGTCATCCTTCCCCTCAGAAAGAGACCTACTTCCTGTGTGTCTGTCATTTTATTGACTTTCTGTTCTGCCTTCTCATGGGTTGTAAACCCAACCACATGACCTCCTCGTCACTGCCTGTCTGTACAGACCTCCAGGTCTTCTAAGGTTGGTATTGAGATTAAAGGCATGTGTCTCCATGCTGGCTGTATCCTTGAACACACAAAGATCTGCCTAGCTCTGCCTCCCAAGTGCTGGGATTAAAGGTGTGTGCCACCACCGCCCAGCTTCTGCTATGGCTTGCTGTTAGCTCTGACCCCCAGGCAACTTTATTTGTTAACAACCTCATAAAACTTAAAAACTTCAGTAAGAGAAAGAACACCATCAACAGGACAAAAGGGCAGCCTACGGAATGGGAAAAGATCTTCACCAACCCCACATCTGACAGAGGGCTGATTCCAAAATATAATAAGAACTCAAGAAACTAGACATTAACAAACCAAATAATCCAGTTAAAAGTGGGGTGCAGATCTAAACAAAGAGTTCTCAATAGAAAAATTTCAAATGGCCAAGAAACACTTAAAGACATATTCAACACCCTTAGCTATCAGGGAAATGAAAATCAAAACAACTTGAGTTTCCATTTTACACCTGTCAGAATGGCTAAGATCAATAACACAAGAGACAGCTCATGCTGGCATAGATGTGGAGCAAGAAGAACATTCCTCCATTGCTGGTGGAAGTGCAAACTTGTACAGCCACTTTGCAAATCAATATGGCAGTTTCTCAGAAAATTGGCAATTGATCTACCTCAAGACCCAGCTATACCACTCCTGGGCACATACCCAAAGGATGCTCTGTCCTGTCACAAGGATAGTTGCTCAACGATGCTCATAGCAGCTTTATTCATAATAACCAGAAACTGAGAAAAAACCAGATGTTCCTCAACTGAAGAATAGATAAAGAAAATGTAGTACATTTACACAATGGCTATTTTTAACTCAGCTGTTAAAAAACAATGACATCATGAAATTTGCAGGTAAATGAATGGAACCAGAAAATATCACCCTGAGTGAGGTATCCCAGAGCCAGAAAGAAACATAATTGGAGTTTAGATCAGAGAGGCGTCACCCAGCAACTGGTGGAAACAGATGCAGAGACCCACAGCCAAACATTAGTTGGAGCTCAGGATATCCTGTGGAAGAGGGAGAGGAAGAATTGTAAGAGTCAGAAGGATCAAGGACATCACAAAAAAACCCACACAATCAACTAACCTGGGCTCATAGGGGCTGACAGAGACTGAACTGACAACCCAGGATCCTGCATGGGACTGAGTTAGGCCTTCTGCATGTATGTTACAGTTGTATAATTTGGATTTTGGTTGCTGGGGGAGGGGGGCACTCCTAACAGTGGGAGCAGGGGCTGTCTTTGACTCTGTTACCTGCTTTTGAGACCCTTTCCTCCTACTGAGTGCTTCGTCCAGCCTTAATAGGAGAGGAGGTGTGTAGTCTGACTGCAACTTGATATGCTGGTTGATATATCCATGACTGGTTGATATCCATGGGAGGCCCACCCTTTTATGAAGAGAAATGGAGGAGTGGATGGGGGAAGGGAGGGAGGGGAAATTGTGGTTGGGATGTAAAACCAGATAGATAGATAGATAGATAGATAGATAGATAGATAGATAGATAGATAGATAGATAGATAGATAGATAGATAATAGATAAAAAATAAATAAGTAAATAATAATTTTAAGATTTATTTATTTTACATGTATGAGTGTTTTCCCTGCATGTACATGTGTACATTACATGGTCAGAAGAGATGGGCTGTGAACCACCATGTGGATATTGGGTACTGAACCCATGTCCTGTATAAGAGCACCAAGCACTGGGCTGGAGAGATGACTCAGAGGTTAAGAGCACTGGCTGCTCTTCCAGAGGACCTGAGTTCAATTCCCAGCAACCACATGGTGGTTCACAACCACTTTTAGTAAGACCTGGTACCCTCTTCTGGAGTGCAGGGACACATGCAGACAGAACACTGTATACATAATAAATAAATAAATCTTTAAAAGCGTGTGCTAGCACCGCCCAGCTCACACTTGGGTTTTAAAAAAAAAAAAAAAGAGCACCAAGTGCTCTTAACTGCAGCCATCTCTCCAGCACCTCTAAATGAGCTTTTTAACACAAGATGTACTTTACTTTTCCTTTGAAAACCCCCACCACTGATTCTACAAGGTCTCACTTCGTCATGCTGTTTGTAAGACAGCATTGAGGAGCAAGTGATATCAAACAGCCTTTGGGGTTGAGAACTAAGGTTTTTCTTTCAGGATCAACTCAGGTCCAGTGTCCTCCAGGAATTGCCCCAGGTAATTCCATCTTTTTTTCCTTTTGAAATTCAAGAATATTTTTGCGGTAGAATTAGAAGTTTTATACATGTAATACATTTCAAACATCACCCATTAATTTTTCTTAAGATTGTAATTTAGGTACTTATTGAAGACAATTTTTATTTTGCCTTCTAGCTTTGTCAAAAGTTTGTGTTTGACTAAATTCACCCACGAAGAAAAACCCATGAAGTGGGGGTGAGGAAGGCCTAGAAAATACTGTTTGAATATATTAGGCTGTCATGGTGCTTCAAACATCTGAAAGCTCAGCTCTTTCACCCAAGCAAAGTGTAAATAGGTGAGCCTGTTACTTGGTTGTGTGTAGTGTGTGTGTGTGTGTGTGTGTGTGTGTGTGTGTGTGTGTGTGTGTGTCTGCACATGCTGAGAATGTGTGATATATGTGAGTGTGCATAGTATCTCTTTGGTATGTAGAAGGTGTGTGCATTGTATGGTAACTGTGTTCAAAGTTGCTTAAAAGCATCCATTTTCCAAAATATTGTCAACAGAAATCCTTATGTAAAATTGTTCTATGATTGTTTTATTAATCCACCCAAAGTCTCACTTGCTGGAAAAAATATCAACTGCAAATTTCATGTTATCTTAATATATAAGGAAACAGTCTTTAACTCATTTTTTGTTCATATCAATAATCTCCAAGTCATTTTTGAAACACATAAAGCAGGTAATTTTAGCATACGGGCAAAATGTGCTATCATTCCATCTCCACACACTAAATTATTTCACTGAACTATGACTTGCATTTCTGATTGTATTGCTTCTTGACTGACATATAAGGGCTTCCAAGCAGATTCTGATCATTTGTTGAAGTTTTTATACAACAAGTTTTAATTTTAAAAAAATGTGCATTGGGTACTGTCTGTATATGCAGGTACATCTGTCCCAAGGCATGTGTGTGGAGCTCAGAGCTCTATTTTAGAGAGTTCATTCTCTCCTTCCACCTTGTTGATGTGAGGTTTCTCCTGTTTCTTTGTCTATTCCGTGAACTCCAGGACAGCTGGCCCACGATTTTCCCAGTTATCCTCCTGTTTATATCTATCATCTCACCAGAGGAATGCTGAGATGACAGAGTCTCATGGGATTTTGCATGGGTCCTGAGGACTGAACTTGGGTAAGTCAGGCTATGTACCCAGCACCATAAGATGTTTTAGGGCAAATCGGTATAGATTTGTCAGGTTCCTTTGCCTGTGTGGTTTCCCTTATACACTGGGGTTCTGATAGTCAAAATGAGCGTGGAGGAGGGTTGCAGTGAGGATGGAACACAGCTCACTAGGGAGAAGGCATGGAGAGTTTCCCAAGCAAGGCACGACTCAATCAAGTCACCCCGTAACCTCTCTTAGTAGTGACTCAACGGAGCCTAGTATACTGTGCTTCCTATATTAGGTTGAGATATTTTGAATAAGATTTGATTAGATTTTTATTATAATTTTAATGTAATTCAATGAAATTATAATATTAATTTAAAAATTTATAGTATTGCCATGTAATTTTTTATTTCAAAGTGCATCCAGTAACTATTTACTGATAGAATTTGGTAAAATTCTGGAAACATATTTTTCTTCAAAAAAAGAATCAAACAAAGGCACTATTGGTAATAACCATATAAACATTATATGCATACAATTATGATGTCGCAGATATAAATATAACTCCAAGGCATAGACATATAGTAATACTTCAGAGCCATATTTTTACACCAATTAGATTCAAGATCATAATTTAGTATTAATAAAACAAAATTAACTATGATAAAATATTAATTTTGGTTATTGAATTGTTTGTGATCTCTATTTTATATGTGATAAGATATAATTTATGAGATGATTGTTATTAAACCATAAATATATTGTTATATTATTATATAAGTGTACTGTTTTTTAATTTCAAAGTGAAAACATGATTACTTGGTGAATAAACCCCAGCAAGGTCAAATATTAGCACAAACTAATTTTCTTTGTTGCATCTTTGTGTGGTTTGGGTATCAGGGTAACTGTAGCCTCATAAAAAGTGTTCGGCAATGTTCCTTCCTTTTCCATTGTGCAAAACCATTTTAAGAGTATTGGTATTAACCAGGCAGCAGTGACGCACGCCTTTAATCCCAGCACTCGGGAGGCAGAGCCAGGCGGATCTCTGTGAGTTCGAGGCCAGCCTGGTCTACAAAGCGAGATCCAGGACAGGCACCAAAACTACATGGAGAAACCCTGTCTCCGGCACAGGGAGGAGGGGAAGAGGAGTATTGGTATTAACTCTTCTTTGAAAATCTGGTAGAATTCTGCATTGAAACCATCTGGCCCTGGGCCTTTTTTGGTTGGGAGACTTTTAATGACTATTTTTATTTCCTTAGGGGTTATAGGTCTATTTAAATTGTTTATCTGCTCTTGATTTAATTTTGGTATGTGGTACCTATCCAGAAAATTGTTCATTTCTTTTACATTTTCTAATTTTGTGGAGTACATGTTTTTGAACTATGACCTGATGATTCTCTGGATTTCCTCATCGTCTGTTGTTATGCCTCCCTTTTCATTTCTGATTTTGTTGATTTAGGTGCTCGCTCTCTCTCTTTGGCTTTTGGTTAGTTTGTATAAGAATCTGTCTATCTTGTTGATTTTCTCAAAGAACCAACTTTGTTTCATTGATTCTTGGTATTCTCTTTGTTTCTATTTTATTGATTTCAGCCCTCAATTTGACTATTTCCTGGTGTCTATTCCCCCTGGGTGAGTTTGCTTCTTTTTTTTTTTCTAGAGCGTTCAGTTGTGCTGCTAAGTCACTAGTTTGAGATTTCTCCAACTTCTTCATGTGTGCATTTAGAGCTATGAATTTTAAATTTTACTCTTAGCACTGCTTTCATGGTGTCACATAAGTTTGGGTGTGTTGTACATTCGTTTTCATTCAATTCTAGGAAGTCTTTGATTTCTTTCTTTATTTCTTTCTTGACCTAGTGGTGATTCAGTTGAGAATTATTCAGTTTCCATGAGTTTGTAGGTTTTCTGTAATTTTTGTTGTTATTGAATTCTAACTTTAAGCCATGGTGGTCCAATAAAATACAGGTTATTCCAATTTTTTTGTATCTGTTGAGATTTGCTTTGTGACCGAGTATGTGGTTGATTTTAGAGAAGGTTCTATGGGGTGTTGAGAAGAAGGTATATTCTTTTGTGTTAGGGTGGGATGTTCTGTAGATATCTATTATGTCCATAACGCCTGTTAGATCCCTTATTTCTCTGTTAAGTTTCTGTCTGGCAGACCTGTCCATTGATGACAGTGGTATGTTGAAGTCTCTTAATACTAGTGTGTGGGATTTGATGTGCGATTTAAGCTTTAGTAATGTTTCTTTTACATATGTGGGTGCCCTTGTATTTGGGGCATAAATATTCAAAATTGAGACTTCCTCTTGATGGATTTTTCCTGTAATGAATATGTAATGTCCTTCATGATCTCTTTTGATTGATTTCAGTTTGGAGTCTATTTTGTTAACTGTTAGGATAGCAACACCAGCTTGCTTCTTAAGTCCATTTTTCATGGAAAGTCTTTTCCTAACCTTTTACTCTGAGGTAGTGTCTGTCTTTGAAGTTGAGATGTGTTTCTTGTATGCAGCAGAAGGATAGATCCTGATTTCATATCCAATCTGTTAGCCTGTGTCTTTTTATAGGCAAATTGAGTCCATTGATATTAAATGATAGTGTTGACTAGTGATTGTAAATTCTCACTACTTTTTGGTGGTAGTGTGTGTGTTTTTCCCTTTCTGGGATTTGCTGCTGTGGGATTATCTATTGCCTGTGTTTTTGTGGGTGCATCTAACTTCCTTAGGTTGAATTTTTCCTTCTAGTGCTTTCTGTAGGGCTGGATATATGGATAGGTATTGCTTAAATCTGGTTTTGTCTTGGAATATCTTGTGTACCCTGTCTATGGTGATTGAAAGTTTTGCTGGGTATAGTAATCTGGGCTGACATCCATGGTCTCAGAGTGTGTACATAACATCTGTGCAGGTCCTTCTGGCTTTCAGAGTGTCCATTGGGAAGTTGGGTGTTATTCTGATGGGCCTGCCTTTATAAGCCATTGGCTTTTTTCCTTTGCTGCTCTTCATATTCTTTCTTTATTCTATATGTTTAGTGGTTTAATTATTATGTGGCAAGGAGACTTGGGGGGGGGCGGCTAGTCTATTTGGTGTTCTGTATGCTTCTTGTATCTTCATAGGCATTTCCTTCTTTAAGTTGGGAAAGTTTTCTTCTATGATTTTGTTTAATACATTTTCTGTGCTTTGAGTTGGTATTCTTCTCATTCTTCTGTCCCTATTATTCTTAGGTTTGGCCTTTTCATGGTGTCCCAAATTTCCTGGACATTTTGTGTTATGACTTTTTTAGCTTTAGTGTTTTCTTTGACTGATGAACACATTTCCTCTATCATATCCTCCATGCCAGATATTCTCTCTTTCATCTCTTGTATCCTGTTGGTTATGTTTGCATCTGTAGTTCCTGTTTGTTTACTCAGTTTTTCCATTTCCAGTATTCTCTCATTTTATATCTTCTTCATTGCTTCTATTTCCATTTTCTAGTCTTGAACTGTTTTCTTCACCTGTTTGATTGCTTTTTCATGATTTAAAGGATTTATTGATTTCTTCCAATTTTTTGTTTGTCTTATCCTCAATTTCTTTAAGGGAATTTTTATTTCTTTTTTAAAGGCCTCTATCATCTTCATAAAGTTATTTTAAGGGCACTTTCTTCTGCTTCTTCTAAGGTGTGATGTTCAAGTCTTACTATTGAAGAACCACTAGGTTCTGGTGGTGCCATATTGCTCATTATGTTGTTGCATGTATTTTTTCACTGGCATCTACTCATCTCTTCCTCCAATTGGTGCAAGAGGGGTCTGTGACTGAGGAAGCTGGTCTTGGTCCAATCTGTCCTGGTTGTGTCTGTAACTTAAGGGGCCATTCTTGGTCTGATGGGCACTCCACTCTTGATGAAATCAGAGCTCTTGGTCCAATCAGAGCTGGCAGATTCTGTGTCTCAGGGAGTTCTCGGTCCAATTAGAGTTGGTGGAATCTGTGTCTTGGGGAGCTTGCTGAGGTCATGGGGGATAGAAAATACACATCCTTTCTCAACTTCTAGCCTGACACAAAACTTGGAGAATTCAAAATAACATAGTAAAAGAGCTAGTATTGATTTCCACTTGGCAGGTAAGCACACCTATCAGTACCTTCAAGTAATTGATTGAATCACCTTTCAGTCTTAGAAATAAAAGACCACAACACAGGTCTCTCTGACAAATTTTGTAGTGTCTTGTGCCCATCACTGGTACCCAGACTGTTGGCACATCAATGAGAATTAATGAAGTTCAAACCTATCACCATTTGTTTGCCTTGTTCCTTCATTCAAAATCTAACAAAAATATAAACTTTGTTTTCTTAAGAAATTCAGTATTGTAGCCGGGCGGTGGTGGCGCACGCCTTTAGTCCCAGCACTCGGGAGGCAGAGGCAGGCGGATCCCTGTGAGTTCGAGGCCAGCCTGGTCTACCAAGTGAGTTCCAGGAAAGGCGCAAAACTGCACAGAGAAACCCTGTCTCGAAAAACCAAAAAAAAAAAAGAAATTCAGTATTGTTCATGATGCCAAAACTCTTTATTCGAGAAAATTTGGGTGTCTAAAACATGTTTTATTCATCAATAGCTCTACAGATGATAAAAGTTTTATTACAATGTGCTTCCCATTTGCTAATGTAGTTCTGCTAAAAAGTCACACACTTCACTATGACATTTTTTTCCTCCTCTCTCCTTACTATACAATCACATCATCAAACTCTGTTGATACAAGGCCACCTGTGCATGCAGCATTCAACCAGGCATGGCATTTCTGAAATAATATGGAGAGATATGACAGCAGGTAAAGCTGGAATATCCCCAGATGATGCTCATTCTACATTCAAAGGCATTCCAGATACGGCTGAAGAATTTGGGTCTTGAATTTATACTCTTTCTAAATGCATTCACATACATTTGCAAGTTTGTCAGCTCTGTTGCAATATGTGCATTAATTAATATTTCAGCTTATGTCAGGCTTAAGTGCATGAACTAAGTTAAAGGCATAAATTAAGGGCATGTTCACATGTTAGGCATTCTATTTTTGGTTGTTTGGCTTTGGAAAGAGACTAAAAGAAGTCAATGAGAAAATTTCTTTGCCCTTGCTCTGCTCTCAAGTAACTTTTTGCCCTCCTGTTAGTCTCTTTATGACATTATATACCTGTGTCAACTTTGGTAATAGACAACATTAAATACAAACAGCTAACATAACAATTCCATAATATATATTTTTTTATTTTTAGGTTTGAATAAATTATATGACCCAATAGTTGTCTTTCTAAAGTATTTCTGTATATAACTTTTAAATGAATGTTCAATAATTATTTTACAAAACCTTTGCCTTATCTGTGTAGGTCTTTGGTTCTTCAAATGTCACATCTACAGCCAGAAGAATTTCAATGTTCATGTTCTTCATTTCCTTTGAGAGTTATTATGTTATACCATACAGTGAAAGGATCACTGTAAATGTAACAGAAAGCACATGAGGGCTGGGTGTTTGTCTCAGCCTGAGATCACCCACCTGGCAAATGTAAGACCCAGGTAATGATCTTCAGTGTCTCAGAGAAAGACACATCAGACAGAGAGATAGAGACAGAGAGGAGGAGGAGGAGGAGGAGGAGGAGGAGGAGGAGGAGGAGGAGGAGGAGGAGAAGCCACCAAAAGGCAAAGAGAGATATACAAAGCTTGAGAAATTCCATTGACTTAGTACTAGTTTTATTTATCCATTAATACACTCACACAAGATGCTCAAAGTGCTAGGTTAAGGAAACAGAGACTTTCTCTAACTACAAGGGCCTAATATCTTCCACACCTCTAAAGGAAGTAGAATGATTGGATTGTTCTTCCAAATAAGGTTCTGTCCCTATAGATACTATGCTTTGTATCCTGACACTCTGAGCAGACAACCAAGTTGAGTTATTCTATGTCCTTATTTTGGCACACACAGAACTGTGAAGTAGTGAATGAGTGATTATGTAGTACTTTGGTGAACTACAGTACTCAGTCAATACATGCTAAAGAACTTCCTGTCTAACAATCTTATTCATACATGAGGGAAACAGCTTCCAGTGACAGTATAACATTTACCTAAGGTCATAGTCGGTGGTGACAAGATATTTTATTATGCGTCTAGTGTTCTGTAGCACATTTATTAAATTTCCCTTTCAGGTACTATGTTAACAAAACTTTCATAAGGCAGGAAGTTTGGGATCATGTGGGGGGTATGAAATGCTCATTTCTTTAAACTCATTACTTAGCTTATAAAATTATGGTATATAATAAGTGACTCTTTGAGAAAAATCATTATGGCCTATACACAAATAAAAACATCATAAAATGTACCACATCAAGCCATATGTGGGAGCTACTCAACAAAAATGAGCTTTAAAAGGTCACTTTCAAAGTAAGGATGCTGAGAAAGTTCCCAGGGAATGAGAGCAGTGGTGTCATAATTCAAAGATAGTAGAAGTTTCTCCATTTTGCAACTCCATGAAGCCCTACTTCTTCATAACAGTTTTTTAGCACATTCCAAAGGAGGCAATAAGAAGAATCCATGCTTGAGGTTAGAGTATTGGAGAAACACTTTTCTTTAGTTCTTTAACTTTTGGAGGGGAGAAAGTGAATCTGTTTTCTTGGTGTTTTAATTTGTAACTATGAAGCATTGCTTAAATTCAATCAAATCAGGAGGGCATCACGTGGTCTTTTCAGATTTCAGGGTTGTTTTTTTTTAACAATGATGTGGCTTGTTTATGGGAGTATTTAAAAATAAAATATTGTCATCATCGTAAAGGCAGAAAGATCCTAAAGGTGGTTGAAAAAGTTCCTTTCTAAAGAGAAAGGGGAAATTAGGGCAAAGTCAGTCCAGGTGGAAAGCCGTTCCCTTCAGTGGGAGAAGTGCCTACGGTCTGCCGTCTTCTTGCTGATGTGTTTAAAGATCTTGGACTTCTCCACTTTGTTTTCTGGTAGCTGAATCCACCACCACCTCCTCTCTTTTTAAGCTTGCCATCATGGCTGCTCACGTTCAGATTCATGAAAAGAGGGACCTTAAAACCAAATGACAGAGCGACCTGAGGCAAATTTAAGTTGTTCACATTAAAGATCTGCTTGAGGGAGTGTGAGTCATAAGCTCGAATGTAGGACTTGTATGCTTCCTGTGCAGACTTACAGAGAAAGTAGTTCTTCTCAATCAGCTTTTCCAGCTGAGACTGAATATCAGAAATTTTAGACCAGGAAAAGTCAAACTGATTCAATGGAACCTTGGATTGCTTCAGGTAACGAAGGAAACCCGACTCTTCAGGGCATAGAATGAGCAGGGCGTGCCCTCTCCCATTCGTTCTACCCACATGATGAATGTATTCCTTGGGGTCATCGGGAGGGTCATACTGAACAATCCAGTCTACTTCCAGGATGTCCAGCCCTCTGGAGGCCACATCTGTGCACAGCAGTATCCCTGAATCTGCATTGCAGAATTGGAAGAACGTGGTTGTTCGCTCATTCTGCTTTTGCCTTCCATGGATGGCCAAGACAGGCAGGTCAATGTAGTTCAGTAGCTCATAGTGGTACTTCACAGGCATACATGATGAAAAGAAGACCATCACTTTCTTCTTCCAGTTCTTCTTAAGGAATGTGAAGAGCAGAAGGAACCTCTTCTCAGAGGGACACACAACATATCCCTGCTCAAGCCCATTCACGGTGGCAACCTCTTTATCATCATCAACATCCACATACAATGGCTCTTTTTTTTCAGAGAAATTCTTGCCAAGTCGATTTTGTGTTGGCAGAAATTCATGCCAAGTCGAGTTTGTGTGGCAGAAAAAGAGCATGGTTTGCCTGCATACTGGCAAAAATTTAATAATTTGCTTTAATTCTTCTTCAAACCCAACATCCAAGATATGATCAGCCTCATCAATAACCAAATACTAGAGGTTCTTGAACATAAACCCTGGAGTGTTCTGCATGTGATCAGGAGCCAGCCTGGGGTGGCCACAATGATGTTGATGCCATTGACGAGCTTCTGCGCTTCAGCAGACCTGTTACTGCCACCCATGATTAGCCCATACGTGTGAACATGGTGCGTCATCAGTTCCTTCAGAACACCGAAGGTCTGCATGGCCAGTTCTCTGGTAGGAGAGAGAATCAGGATTCCTGTTCCATTCCTGGGCATGAACTTCAACTTGACAATGAGCTCGATCACAGGGATGAGGAAAGCAAGGGCTTTGTCGCTGCCTGATTTCGCAGCTTCCAGAAGATCCCTGCCTTCCAGAAATGGCCTGATACTTTTATGTTGGATCTCAGTCATGCACCTGAAGCCCATTTCTTGTATAGCCTTCAGAGTGTTTTCATTGACGAGGTTCAACAAGGAAGCAAATGAAGTGTCTTCAAAAGCACCTGTCAGTCTGAGGGGCAGGCTGGGCTCCTCCCTGTCATCTGGCTCCTCCACACTATCTTCTGCTTCCTCGTGAGCCCCAATGCTTTCTTCGGTTTTCCTTTTTTTTTTAGTGTCAGGCCCAGCATCATTTGCCATTTTCCTCTTTTTCTTCTTCTTTTTTCTTTTTTGGTTCTGAATCAGGAGAAGGTGTTGCTGCTGTTTCCCCATTGGTTAAAGTGGAAGGCTTTTGGGGTGATCTTTTAGCTTTCCAGTTTTCCACCGTCTCTTCAGGCATGCCTCCACTTTGTGCTTCTGCTGAGCCCACATTCACAGAATGTTTCATGGCTTTCTTAACTTTTCCGACTCTGACTTCTTCTTTAGGCCCATCTCCATTTTGAGGCTGTGACAGGCTCGTGTCTGATGCTTCTTGCAGCTTTAGGTTTCGCTGCCTCAGCTTGACGTTCCACTTCTGGATCTTCTTGCGCAGGAGTTTCTTCTGTAAGTGCGACATGTTGCCCGGCCGCACTAGCAGGCTGCGCAGAGCAGCAGGAGCACGTGCGCAGTTGGAACTCAGAAGTGTCCAGATTTCAGTTTCATTTGTCTACTTCCAACAGTAAAATTGGAACATACTACTCGCTCCCAGTAGTATGATTTAGATTTGAAGTTCCTCCTCCCAAAGCTCATACATGAAAGGTTTAGTGCCTAGTGCAGAAATGTTCAGCAGTGGGGCCTTTGGGTGATGAATGATGGATCATGGGGCCTCTTAATGGATTGGGGACAAATATTGCTATGAAAGGAGTGTCTATCTGTCTGTCTATCTAATCTCTCTCTCTCTCTCTCTCTCTCTCTCTCTCTCTCTCTCTCTCTCTCTCTCTCTCTCTTTCTCTCTCTCTGCTGGTCACCATCATCTGAGATTCACTCCTCCACCATATGATTTTTTCTATGATGTTCTGTCTTGCCACTGACCTAACAGTCTCAAATCAAGTGACCAGAGACTGAACCCTTCAAACTGAGAGCCAAAATAAATTCTCATCCTTTAATCTGAATTCTCTCAAGCGTTGGCTGCAGTGATGCAAATATAACATACTTAGTATGATACAACACAAGCACAGGCAGGAATTACTTATATGTAAGGCAGCAGTCCTGTTGGAAATTATTGATCTTTCAGTATATATAACAGTCGGATTTGACTTTTATTAATCAAAACTAATAGAAGCCCAATCTCAATATATAGAAATGCATGCTCCAAAATACAGGATTTAAATGACAGCTTTACCATAATAGTTATTTTTGTTGTTGCTGATGCTGTTGTTTGCATTTATTTGTGTCATATGGTCTTCACACATATTAGGCAATATCCTTAGCCAACCATGATAATTATGTTGCTGTATTTAAATCTAGTATATGATACATGAAGATAAGGAATATATGATGACAGGTTAAGCCAGTGTCAGGAAGCAGAAGAGCTTAAATACCAACTTATGACAGTTGTAGAGTTTGTTTTTATGTATTAAACCCAAGTGACTTTTGAATGAGTTGTCATAAATGTGTGAAAACACCAGGCCAAAGTATAGAATAAATTCCCTTTTAGATACTGACAGTATGAAAAAATGATTATTAAAGTTTAAGTGAATGATGTTTTAATGGGAAGAAAAAGGAAATCAACTTATATGCAAGACAAATATACTAAGATGTGGCCATGGGGTTAGTTTCCAGCCGAAGAGTGAGTTCCATATTGTATCCCTTTTAGAACCCATGAACTCTTCCCATCTTACATTCTACATGTTTACCCAAATGTATAGCTTCCAAATTATAAGAGAATTTTCACAGTATCTGTTGAAAAAGTGGGAGTTGTGAAATAATGACTTCTGGAGTCTTCCTCTTTCACATAGCCCAAAGCATGTGTTTCTGATTACTTTGCTTTGGACTATGTCAAAGAGAAATAAACTACCCCATGAGGCTTTCTGATCACTGGATTTTTAAGAAGGAAAACTAAAAAATCTCAGTGTCATATAACGGCAAATATTTATTTTTCACTTGTGTTACTTGTACAGCAAGGCTCGGCAGTAACTTCTGCCACATTGTCACTCGACTCCAGGCTTTTTTGCACCTGACTTCACAATGTGGAGCTAATGGTGGAGCAGAAGGCTTTACCTGAAGCATGCTGTTTTCACAGCAGAGAGAGAGAGATGCGATAATCCCAGTCAACGCAGGCAGTCACATTTATAGTTTTCAGACATTTGTCACTTCACCCATGTTGTGTTGTTAAATAAATATCAAGTGAACAACGCAAAGTCAAAGTGTATGTGTGGTGATAAGAGTGGAAGGGAAGAGAAAGCGAATAATGTAGAACAGCAGCACTGTGAACATGTTCTGACAAGTTCTGGCCTTTTCTTATACAACCATCTACTGTAATACACATATTATACACTAGTGTTAGATTCAGGGCTTTTGCTTGAAAAATCTGTCTTTTCACCCTACCCATCTCACCTCAAACTGTGTTTTTACTTTAAGATTTATTTTTATTTAACTAAATTATAATTACACCATTTCCATCCTCCTTTTCTCCCTCCCAAATTCATGAGGCCTCATCTTTAAACATTGTTGTTGCATATACACAAATGAGTAAATATGTAAAGACAACCCGCTGAGTTCATTAGGTGTTGCCTGCATGCATATGTTTCTAGGGCTGACTACTTGATGTTGGGAAAACAATCAGGGAATTCATCCCTGGGAAGGGGGGAGCAATAATTCTCCCACTCTCAGCAGCTGTTAATTGCAAATAACTCTCTATCTGGGGGTGGAGGCCCATAAATCCTATGCTGGGGTATCAACTGAATTTGGAATTGTTCTGATCTTGTTTAGGCAGCCATGTTGTTGAGAGTTCATGAAGACAGCTTTCCTGTCGTATCTAGAAGACACAGTCTCAAAGTAGAGCTCCTGCTCTCTGGTTCTCACACTTTCCGTTCACTCTTCCTCAACGTCCCCCAAGACTTAGGGACAAGAGTTGTGTTACACCTGTATCAGTTGGTGCTAAGCACCCCATGACCAGTTGTTCTCTGTATTTTGACTAGTTGCTGCTTTCTGTAAAGGTCTTTTTCTGCTACAAAAAAAAAAATAAGTGTCCATGACAAGGGATGACAACCACACTTATCTCTGAGTATAAGATTTTAGAGTGCAGTTAAGAATTAAACTCAGGCAGTAAACTGTCGACAGTAAGTGTTCCTCCTAAGCCTATGACCTCACCAGCCATGGGTAGCTATATTTTCTTACAAACCCCCTCCCCAAAAAAATCCCCCTTTATTTATCCACTCATCTCTCCATAGTGCCTATGTTGTGCAGTTCTGTACTCCAGAACTCCTTCACCCCTTGATTTCCTTTTAAGAGAGTGCACTGGTGGTATAGGGATGAGCATAGCTGCCTTTCAAGTAAAGAGAATATTTTTAAAAAAATAAAGAAATATCTCCAGGACTTAACAACAAGGATTGAAGGTGAGATTAAACTCTTGGTTTGTCTATTTCATTTTTTTTATGACTAAGTGGTGCTGTGGCTATGAACAAAATGCCATAGCTTTCTAACACAGTCCTGTAGATACAGAGCCTGGATGTTCATTTCTGAAGCTTGTAGCTATGCTGTGTACTCTGTAGGGTTTCTTCACATCTAGAGTCTGGGCACTCGTGACGATAGAAAACTACCAGGATGAAATCTGGCCCATGCTTGTGGATAACTGTAACCACATAATGTCTCAGTTACAGTAGTTATAGAAGAAAGTCTGAGCACATTTTACATCCACATATTTTTCTGTTTACTCAATAAATGAAATAAAACAAGAAGATCAGAAGTTGCACCAAGGAAAATAAAACTTCTCAGCACCTCCATTGCTTAGGATATAATTTGAGGCAAATTTGATGCAGTAGTGAGGAAGGAGGAGGCAAAAGCAGATACAGAAGCAGGTCTGAAGAGTAGCACCGATTACACATTGTGTTAAGCATCCTACTAACCTTGGAGAATTTCATACAATGCTCTTTGATAATGTTCACCCCCTTTCCCAGTGTCTGCCAGACCCACCATCTTCCCTAGCCACATGTCCCTGTGTCCTGCTTTCTGTTGTTGTTTTATTTTTACATACATCAATTCCAATTTTTGCTGCCCATATATTTTTGGATGTTTGGCCTTCCTGGAGCATGGTCAATTTACTATAGGTTATATACAAATAAAACTGGCTTTGCCTCTCTCTGTATAAGGTAAAAGCATATAATAGACTAATTAATGATTATCTTATATGAAAATAAAGTAAATTGTATTATTTCAAAGCATTTTATGCAACTTTTAGTCTCTAAATTTGTTAAATTGGTAAAATGAAAGTAATGGCAAAGATATTCCTGGGCGTGCATGCTTGCAGAAAATGAGAATTGAGTTATTGTTGGTGCCTCAGGAGGGAAAAGGGACACTATAATATCATGAAAAACACACCTCCTAGGAGAAAGTCAGTGGGACAGAAACGAAAGTCAGATTAGCTTATATATGAAAACAGCTGGAAGGCTTCAACTTGAATGAATCCAATAGCTTTTGTGTTTATTCCCAGATATATGTATCTGTATTTGAGGTTGTTTTAGACTGCCTCGCACA
The DNA here is from genome assembly GCF_049852395.1 of Peromyscus maniculatus bairdii. Classification (NCBI taxonomy): domain Eukaryota; kingdom Metazoa; phylum Chordata; class Mammalia; order Rodentia; family Cricetidae; genus Peromyscus; species Peromyscus maniculatus. Next base: position 21,313,162 of record NC_134870.1, read on the forward strand.
CAAAGGCGGGACTGTGTGCACTGAGTATTTTTACAATTAGAATATTCACTTCCATAGTTGAAAAAGAACTGTGGTTTTTCAAAATTAGAAGTGTGCATTGCATTGAAAACACCTCATTGTAGTTGGGTTTGTTTGTTTATATTTTAATAAGATCTCTTTATTTTATTTTTTCAGACAGAACCTCACTATGTAGCTCTGGCTGGCCTGGAACTTGCTATGTAGACCAGCCTGGCCTCAACTCAGAGATTGATAACTGCCTGTTTCTGCTTCCCAAGTCCTGGAGTACAAGGCAAATGCCACCATGCCTTCTGTTCACTGTGTAACTAAACAAATTAGAATGGATCCTGGAGGAAGGGGCACTGGGCTAGTAGCTACAAGGCTAATAAGATTCGTTGTGACTATTCAGTTCCTCCTTAGGAGTGCTTAGAGCAGACTCACAGGCTGTGTGGTATGGGAAAATGATTTACATTTCTAACACTTATTCAGAACAGTAATGACTATCCCAGAAATTTTTATTTTGCTGTTTTGAAGCTACCAAAATTCAAGGACGCAATCCAATACAGAGGTCATCATGATTTTTATCTTTGTTACTGGCACTTGTCTTCCTGAAGCTGACTTGTTAAGGAGTTGGTCCCAGCTGATGGTACTGTATCAGGTGACAGCTGCTTTTGTCCATGGCATCTCGCTGAAGAAGGTCACTGGTGTCATGTACCTAAACAGTGTGTTGGGACCAAAACCTCTTCCTCCTTTCCACTGTGACCCGGCCATGGGGAAAGAAGCAGAATGGCTCTTCACCATATGGTCTGCCTCAAATGCACCCAAAGTGACAGAGCCAGGGGACCATTAACTACTGCTTCTAAATTGTGCTGTACTTTCTAGTTTGTGGGAATTCTTACATTTTAAGAATTTACATAAGCATTGTATTTCTATTATAAATATTGACATAATGGTAAGTGGGCAACAAAACTTACTTGCACTATTACAGATATCCACAGAAGAGTACCCACTATGTAGCTGAAAGTTTTTCCATGTTCCCCCCTGGTAACCCAACAGTCCCACAGCCATTCAGAACCAAGTAAACACACAGAGGCTTATTTTAATTAAAACTGCTCGGCCATTAGCTCAGGCTTACCACTGACTAGCTCTTACACTTAAACTCAGCTCATTTCTGTTCATCTATATGTCACCACGTGTTTCGTGGCTTTACCTGTGTACTATTACATGCTGCTCCCTGGACAGTGGGCTGGGGTCTCCTGACTCAGCCTTCCTCTCCCAGAATTCTCCTTCTCTGCTTATCCCACCTATACTTCCTGCATGGCTACTGGCCAATCAGCATTTTATTTATCAACCAATCAGAGCAACAATTCACAGCATACAGAGCAACATCACCCATCACCGCTACACCTACATTTCACCGTCTAGCATGCATTTATTGGTATGGGACTGAAATAAGTCCATAATAGGTGTCACATGTAAACATTTTCCAGGTAAAACAGAACAATCAAGAATTTGAATATCATATAATCAATAAATTTATGCACATAAGCATATGTGTCATCAGTATGTCCCCAATAACATATGGATCATACTTAGTGTCAAAAACGCATTATTGATCTGAAATTTGATGCTAATTGGGTGTCCTATATTCCCATTTAGTAAAGATGCACTTCACATCAGTGTTTAAGAATTTATAAGATTAGAAATTTTTTCAAACTGGAGTTGTCATGAGCTCTTATATTTTTCTTGGTATTCCTATTCTATTCTATTTTTGAGGCATTCTTGATCATTCCTTACTCTTCAAAAGTGCTCCATTTGCTCTGACTATGCGAACAGGACTTACCAGTTACTAGCTTATTATATATCCTTGTCACTTCCTATGAGCCCCATCCAGTGTCTTGTGTTTCCTCCATGCTAGCGCTGACTGGGGTGTTCTTAAACAACACAAGAAGCACATAGGAAACTAATTTTTACCAAATATTATATACCCTTGTGTTATTTTATTTCCTACACCATAATTAATTTAGGAGCCGAATACATCTGATTCACCTTTTGGAGACAACCTTCCTCTGCTTCAGACTCACCAGGTATTGAAACCTCAGCTTCCTACCACGATGTGGCCTCACCAGGGTGGAGGCTTACAGCTGCAGAGGCAGGTAAGTCTTGACTTCTGGGAAACTGAAAGTAAAGAATGAAAATTAAAGACAGAAGACCACTGACTCAGCAAGCTTCTCTTCCCTCCTGATCCTTGACATGCAAGTCTCATCCTAACACACTTCAAGGAAAGACAGTTAACTCATCGTGGGAGGGGGAAAAAAGTACTCAAGGTAGCTTACAAATTATAACAAGGTTGTTGTTACAAGGCCTCAAAGATACAACTCGAGATAGATAGATACTTTCCCTATATTTAATTTCTGGTGGATTTTTTAAATCCCCCAAACAACCCTATACTTTATCATGTATGCTGTTTTAATCTGGAAGAACTTTTACGTTTTGTGACCTCAACAATATTCCAGGGAATTTGAGCAACAGCTTATATTAATTAATGTAAATGGCTCCTACTGACTTGGCATGAACTCATGGGAAATCTAAAAGAAAAGGAAACCCATTTTCTTATTGGCCCCAGCAAGAGCCAACACAAATTGGATTTAGTGTCTGGTTTATGAAATAATTAGCATATACCTACACACCATTTAATGAGTCTCTTGGTTAAGCAAAGAATGTATTTACTGTATCTAGGACAAATTATTGTGTTTATGACTGACTAGAACCTACAGGTGATATAATTATTAAATTACAATAGAATTGTAATATTTAGCCAGGGAAACACAGATATGAACTGATTTACTTTCATGTAGGAATTACAGTTGAAGCAAATTAGCAGATGTTAAAGTTTTATACTACACAAAATTTGTAGATAAGTATAAATCAGGGTTAGATAGGAATAATTGTTCTGCTTTTAAATAAATTTTTGAGTATTTCAGTTTCAAAAAGTTTGCTATGTTATTCATTAAAATGTTACTTTTATACTGAGTTTTCATCTAACTATTTTAATGTGGCAGAATTGATATTTTATGTAAGGTAAACAGAACAACTTTTTCCCAATTGAGAAGCATACTTGCTAATGGGGGGGGGGGGATTGTCAGGGGTAGCAGTTATAGCACGTGTCCAGGTGGTTTTGATAAACATTTATCAATTTGGTGAATTTGAAGTAATCTAAAAAAACAAACCCTTGACAGTTTTTCTAATATGTCCTTCCCATAAATAAACCCAGGAGAAAACAGAGAACCAGCCATTAAACCAATAGTGTGAAATAAATAAATTCTAGATCTACTTTAAAACTGCGAAGTTATAAACTTTACCCTAGGTAAAGTGTTATTTTTATAATTAAAAATTAAGTCTACTTGTTACATGAATTCAAATCACTATGTAACATTCCTTTTCCCCCCTCAGATATAGAATTGTTCCTTAATCAGAACTGAGTGTCCACAATCTGTGGGAGTAGAGATTGTTTGTGCTCACGTGCTATGGGGGGATGGGGCATCTTGGCATTTTTATAGAGTGGAAAGGGGCTTTGGGGGATAGAAGATTCACTGCAGGTCAGGTCCTCTGCAGTCTCGGAGTGGTAAATACCACCACTCCAAGAGGTGTGTTGATCCCCTTATCAAAAGTGTCCTGGAACCTGACAGCCCACAGGTGTTATAGTGATGTCAACTTTAAAAAGATCCTCTGTTCAACCTTCATTCCATACCCCAAGGACACATTTAAAAAAGGGGATGGGGACAATGTATTATCATATTGGTTGCTTCCTGCAAGAGATAATGAAGGGGGGGTGGAGAAGAGTGGTTAGGCTCTATACCCAGGACCTTAGGGGGCATCGTAGGTCAGAGTGTTTTCGAATTGATTGGCTGTGGTGGCTCTTCTATTGCCATTATGCACTCCTAGAGAAACATTTTTAATTAGATAGTTAGACAGGGGACTATAGTAAAGAAGACTAGGAAAGTAGTAGGCGACCCAGCCAGGGTAACCACTATCCTCATGTGGACCTAGTGACAGCAGTGATTAATCCAGGAGGAAATTCTGTAAAAAAAAAAAAAAAAAAAAAATTATCAAAGATAAAGTGAAAACTTAAGTGTGAGAACGACAAAGAGGAATGGAGTGACTGAGTGACCGAGGGGAGGGGCCAGCTCAAAGGCTGTCAATAAGAGGAAGCCTGCCATTGAATTTTTGTCTGGTCCCTATGCCTTTGAGCCCATCTTGGACCCGTTTGAAATTGTGGGGGTCGAAGGAGCATGTTCAGCATGTTCCTGAAAAATGGCACAAATCCCATCCATCCTCTTTCATTTTTAGAGTACCACAATAGCCGAAGAATCAAGTTGGTCCTGAAGGATTCTAAGCTGATCTGAAATTTCTTTAAGATTTTTCTGAGAGCTGGTGAGGACAGCGAGGTTAATCAATGCAAAGTAGCCTTCACTGCAACTGTTTTAGTTCTGAGTCCTGGGGGGATGGGGGGAATGTCCAGAGTAGTTTAAAAAAAAAAAAAAAAAAAGGCTAATGAGCTGGATGGCTCATTAGTCCCCTTTTCAGAGGTCACCAGAACTGCTTTTAGGAGTTTGGGTAGGGCCCAGATCTCTCTTTACTGCTTCAAGCTGACAAAAGGGGGTGATGTAGAAAGGGCAGCTTCAGTTAGAGTGCCTCAGAGGATGGTCCATCTCAGAGCCCACAATAAAACTTAACAGATGTCAAAGAACTGGAGTGTAAAACAGCCATGTGATGACAGCATGCATCCTTGGAGTATGATATGTGAGTGAGGTACATCTGTGACACACAAATGAATAAGAGTATCAGGAGTACTATAATTCCTATTGACGGTGTAGTTAAGAAAACAGTTGGAACATCTTTACCCCTATTGGAGGAAAATAGACAAAAAAAGAAAAATAATCTAAAAACATTTAGCAGGCTTTGTCATAGGTGTTATCAAAACTGATGATATTTGCTACACAGTTGTGGATTACAAGATGTAACTCCATTTGGTTTGGCAGAAGAGTTTGAGACATTTTTCATTGGCCAGTCTAAGCTCAGAATCAGGCATTGGGTCTACTTGATTACAATTTTGTAGGGAACATTAAAAATTTTAACATCATGATTAACATGAGTTTTGTTTAGTAAGGTGAAATGCAATGGTACAGCTACCTGGACCCTGTCCCATAGCCCTGTAGAAGGAAGGGTAAGGTAACTATGTTATCAACTGTGAGTTACAGCAGACTCCTGCACAAGGATCAGGTACCTGAAAGCTTTGTAAGAGAAGTTAAGTTACATATATATATATATATATATATATAGTCAGAGGAGATGGTACCTAAGGCCTAGGCAGGTAAGCACAAAATAGCAAAATAAAGAAATGAGGGAAAGAATTTCATGGTCTCAAATCCAGAAAGCTGGGTCCATAAGCAGCTGAAAGAGCAGCTAGAATCACAGGAGGAAACATCTCTCAAAGTATCAGAGAGTTAAGGGACAAAGAGTAAAGATCTCTGAAGATTACGTTCCTAAGGGATGCTACCAGCCCTGTTCCAGGATGAGGGAAGATTAGGGAATTGTGTTTAGACGTTCAAATAGGTAAATCGAACGACAAGAGTGATGACAAAAAAGAGACTTGAAGGTAAGACTTTAGACCCTGTGAAATTTTGTCTAAGCTAGTAAGGATTTGGAAGTTGAAAGTCCCGAATTCAGTCCAGGTGTGGCCATTCTGTAATTGATGTTGGGGCAGAATCTGAATGGACAGCCCCATAAGAGTGATGGGTCTGAGGTTGCCAAGCCCCAAAGTCTTGAAGTATAATTTTAAGTATACCAAGGGAGTGTTCTTGGGCACAGGCAGTTTGGAGCCCATCTCAGAAGGCAGGGTAGAGGAAGGTACAGTCATTTCCTAAGTCATCACCAGAGTTTGAACAGCTAGGGGTGGGCAATCCTGACTTACAGAAGAGGGTATCCCTGCCTATAGAAATTGTGTGGCAAAAGCAGAGGGCAAAAGCCAAAGAACTCCCAGAGTTATGGTGGGAGCTGAAATCTGGGGCATCTGCAGGCCTTGGCTGGGCCTTACTTTCCTACCACATTTATGGTGGGTGTAGTCTAGTGACAAATGGTGACTGGCCTCTGCCCTGGAGGTCAGAAGATAAAGAGAGACAAAGAGAGGGTGGCAGATAGTGATGGAGAGAGTGAGAAAGAAAGGCAGATGAGAGAAAAGACTCAAAGTGAGTTTACACGGCATACCAAAAGCTCAGGAGTATGACTCAAGACTATTAAGCCCTAGTAGGCTCAATGGGTAGCCATGTTCATGATGGGATAGGTCTGAGAGAGAGGAAGAAGGGCTTTTAGGGAGATAGATGTTGCAGGGGGTGTAGGCTGGGGTGCAAGACTCCCAAACTACTCCCAGTTTATGGCACTAAATGTTAAGATCCAGGGGATGGAGGCAATGCGAAAATAAGAGAAAGTAGACAGGCATCTCCAGAAGCATCAGAATGACCCTGCGGAAATGTGCTATAACACTCTTCCTAGAACTTATCTCAATGGATGTGTGTGCTTAGTTTAGTCATATTTAATACATTTGCTAACATTAATTATTGACCAATCAATCCTGGACATATTTGTCTCAATAAATTACAAACTGCGCCAACTCTTCTTCACTCCAAGTTGAGATGAGACTTGAGATATTCAGAGCACTATATGGTCATAGATGATCTTGGATATTATTCTACTGGGCCTGACAGAAGTGGGAATCTGTGTAAACTAACTTATCTTTCACATGCAACATCTAGGCTTATCTTACAGGCACTTCTAAAATAAATTTTGGAAAAGCAGCACCAAAAAATGTCAACCATGGCAGCTGACTGCTGTTGACTTTGCATGGCTACCCAAAATATCATTATTCTCGAGTAAAGTTAGAGAGATATACACATATATGATTTTCTGCTTATATTCAGTCTAGTTTTAATCTTGATTACATTAGAAACCTAAACTTGAGTATGGAAGGTGATCTCCTAGAGAAAAAATAATCTAATTTAATCAAGAAGGCTGCTTAAAACTAGAAACTTTACCTTTCAAGGGACAATAAGGAAAGGAGATGCTACATGAAGGTAAAAATGACCAGTTTCCAAATTATGTGCAGAGTCAGGTAGAGTCACAGTGTGTCATCTTCAGCTCCTGAGATAGTCTACACTCTTCTAGACTTTCTGCCTGAGACATAAGATAGAAATTAAATATCATTAAAATTTAATCAGCATCTCACACTAGATGTTGACCCTGTGTTTAATTCTAATCCTTGGTAAAACTTTTTTTTGCATAATTTCAAAAGGTCCCTATGGGCTATCAGAGTTAGAGTTTTCTATTTTCTGTTTCCGAGTCATTCCTTCCAATAAAATATACAAGTAAATAAAGAAAACTATGAGCATTTAATAAGAACTAGATCGTTAAAATTCATGGTACCAGGTAATAGTATTCAATAAACTTCTCAAACTTCTCATTCATTTTCAAAATTGATTTTAGTGGAATTGCTTTGAGTTTCTCTCCATTTAATTTGATGATCATTACATATAAGCAGAAAGGGTTAATAAAATAAATACCACCCACATGATATGAACACCAGCCGAGGAGAGAGAGGACAAAGGACACACAACCACCACCAACAGAAATACAGAGAGAGACTAGAAGAATTTGCACTCAGTGAAAATCTATTATAGTAATTAGGTTGATTTTTGAGCCCTCTAGCTGTCAGGAAGATGATATTAGTATGAGTTTACTAGCTGCCAACAGTTTCCAGTGACCTGGTAATGCTTCATGATGGTCCTGCCATCATTACATTGAGAACCATGTGAAACATTAATGTTGTAAGCAATCCATTGCTTGGGTTCAGAAATAGAATACCAAAATAAATAAATAAATAAATAAATAAATAAATAAATAAATAAATGTGCTTTTTGTTTTTCTTGATCAGCACCAAACACATCTTGCTTCTTGAACATACCCATTTTAATGTTTAAAATCAATGGTGTAAGAATGATCCTCAGCGATTCTATGAGCAAGTGCATCAGAATCATGATGGGAAACCTAAAGACCAAACCAAACTAGTGGGAACTCATGAAAGTTGGATCAATGGCTGTGGAGTCTGCATGAGACTGGACTAGGCCCTCTTCATGATGAGATAATTGTGTAGCTTGATCTGCTTTGGGGGGGCCCTGGCAGTAGAATCAGAATCCATCTCTGGTGCATAAGGGGGCTTTTTGGAGCCCACTACCTGTGATGGGACACCTCGTGCAGCCTTGAGGCAGGGGGGAGGGCTTGGACTTGCCTCTAGTGCATGTGCCTTCCCATGGGAGGCCTTGTCTTCTTGGGGAGGGGGAGGGGGGTGGACTGAGGGGGAGGCTGGGGGTAGGAGGAGGGAAGAGGGGGATCTTTGATTGGTGAGTAAAATGAATAAAAAATTTCTTAATAAAAAAAAGAATGATCCTCAACAACACTAATAAAAAATCTCTGGAGAAGGTATGCACCAGTGTGAGCAAGTGGGCATGTATATGCACACATCTGCATTAGAACAAGACAGAGAAATGGGTTACAGAGGCCCAGAGTAACAGACAAAACAATAAGCTCTAGTATAACAGAGGCCCAATACAATCAAGTTTTCACTATGCACTGTGGCGCATGGAGGAGCAGGTCTTTGAAATGAAATATGGTTGTGATGGTAAACAAAAAGAAAATTCAAGGGAGAACGGAAATGTTATTGGGTCCGTAATTGACCAAGAAAAATCACATCTTAAGATAAAATGGTTTTGTTGTCCAATAAAATTCATTTTAAAAGTCAAGCATTGAATGGTTTGAGTCTGTAAATTGGGAGTTGTATATGATGCTTGTGTCTTTGAAATAAAGCTCCAATAAAAACTGTGTACAATAAGCATTTCAAAAACTGTTTGCAAAGAACTATTTTAACTTTAAGCTGTCTTCAGATTAGGGATGATTCCCTTGTTAAATAATTGGTAGTATCTTAAGTGAAGCTATTATCATTAGAAGCTTCATAAATGAATATAAACAAGGTATTACCCCTGAAGAATGCTTTTTAAAAACCTGTCAAATGTTCTTTCTCTCCAGTCTTTTCACTGAGTGAGTTATTTCTGCAATGAGCAATTTATGCATTCTGTATCTTCATTTTCCAGGCTCTAAAATGGCAATAATTTTCTGATTTCAGATCTTTTGAAGAGGTATACTTAATGTGTCAGGTATAAAGTAGATTGATAAGCCTGAACAGTTCTGGGTTATAATTATTAGAATATGATCATAGAATTATTGAATCTTAGAGTTGGAAAATTATTCATCAGGATCATTTCCACTTGGGAAACAATACAGTCAAACAGCATTATACAGGAGCAAGACGACTAGAAAGATGAGCGTTTGATTATCATTAATGTGTTTGTCTTAGAGTTTTTATTGCTGTGAAGAGATACCATGACTATGGCAATTCTTATAAAGAAAATATTTAATTGGGTGGCTTGCTTACAGTTTTAGAGGTTCATTCCATTATCATCATAGCAGGGAGCATGGCAGCATGCAGGCAACTTTACCAAGTTGCTGCTGGAGGAGCTGAGAGTCCTACATCTTGCAGGCAACAGGAAGTCAACAGACTGTCACACTGAGGGAAGCTTCTGAAAGAATAAGCCTCTGTGGATTTATTTGGGAGCTGGGTGGCGGGCCCTCCAAAGATGCAAAGAATAAAAAACAACCAACAACATATAATAATATCTCCTTATACCCACAACTGAATGTAGTCTTTACTCCTTATCAAGGAAACTCTTTGCAACAAGTTGACAGAATATCACAACCAGTTAAAATGCAGAGTTTTAATGGGTTTATGTGCAAAACATTCCCAATCCAAAGACTTGGAGAACATTGCAGAAGAGGAGACAGAAATATTCTAAGAGCCAAAAGATAAGGAAATTTGCTATGATATTGTGTCTTCTAGTAATATCAGAAGCTATACCCATAAAGTCTCACCAACATGACTGCCTAAAACTGAGCTGAACAAGGATGAACAAGAACATATTGAACTGGATACAGAAATGTCCATGAGTCCTTAACCTACACACACACACACACACACACACACACACACACACACACACACACACACACATACACACAAAAAAAAAAAACTATAGGCAACTGAAAAATCTCAGAACAGGTGAGGTGGGTCCTCTGCAGGGAAGAGCTTACCAATTGTTTGTCCAGTGTCAAAGTTCACCCCTGGCACTTACATACAAGTAGCATTTCACAGACTCAACAGGTTATATTTAGGAATACATATGTATATGCAAATACATATATGTTTGCAATAACAATTAGTGACAAAGAAGCTATAAATTGAAGGAGAGCAGGGAGGGGTATATGGCAGAGTTTGGAAGGAGGAAAAGGAAGGGAGAAATGTTGCAATTAAATTATAATCTCAAAAATTAAAAGGAAACTTTGGTTGGCATTCCACTCATTTAGTATGCAAATTCAAAAAATAACTTTACACATCTTTTTACACTTATTTATTTCTGGGGGTGGGCAGTGGCATATGCCACAGAGAATAACTTTCAGGAGGTAGTTTCCTTCTTCCACTATATGGGTTCCAAGGATCAAACTCAGGTTTTAAGGCTTAGCAGCAAGTACCTTTACCTGATAAGCTGTGGGAGTCACAGAAATACATCCCAGACTCACTATAATTCAGCCTAGAAAACCTACCCACAAGTATATCATCAGGAATGTTTGGTGAATCTGGAATCATGCCTGGTATAGGCTCAAAATAAAGAAAACACTATCTGAATTTTCTAGTCTGAGAGCACTGTATAAGGAGATATTTCTGTCTTTATTTTTTACTGTTTTTTCTTAGGTTGAAACATAAAATTCTTTCCTTCAGTTTTTCTAATAAAAACAATCTAATTACTTTTAAATACATTAAAAGTTATTCCAGTATAATAAGGTAAAATTAATATTTTAATAAAATAAGAGTAATAAAATATAAATTACTTAAAGTGCTTTGAGTTTAGGACAAATTATTAGTAATTTCTGATGATGTTCTTCATAAATAATAGATTTGAAAGATTAGATTAAGATTCAGTTTTGATGGTAAACTATGCTAATTTTCAAGAAAAAGAAGCAAATTATTGTTTTGATCAATGCCATCATTCAATTTAACTTTTAATTAATCATACATTTTAAGTAACATGGTCACTCTCCTTCAATTTCTGGATGTAATATCTCATTGGATAGAAGTTTCAGGTTTAAAAAGTAGCTAGGCTTCCCTAAGATGATGAATCTTGGGTAGATTTGAAAAGTAGGCTGATCTCCCTATGCATAGGCTTCTTCTACCCTGTAGTAGAAATTAGTTCAAATCTGGACTGAGCCAAAAAAAAAAAAAAAATCAAAGGCCCAGAGCAGAGAACCATAATTGCATAATTGCAGACATACAAGCTGAGGTAACTGGTTCTTGACAAGTCACTGGAGACAAGGCAGTCTTTTCAATAAATGGTGCAGTAACAGCTGGATATCTGCATGAACAACATAATAGTACAGACAGTCAAGATTGAGCAATGTGAAGACACTTTGATGTTTTTTAGAACTCTGAACATACTCTTACATTATAACCCAGCAAATCATTCTTGGTATTTGCACAAATATCCATACAACATATGTCTATACAAAACCTGCATATATGGTTTCTAGCGGTGCTACTAAAATTTGCCAAAGCCTGGAAGCATCCAAAGTGTCCTTCATCTAGAGAGTGAAAATTTTGTCAGGCATGGACAATGGACTATTAGTCGATATTGTCTATAAATTATCTGTATGTTGTCAGAAGTCATGTTTGACTTTAAATGTATGTCAGTTGTGGGGCATTTACCCACCACCCCCACAGTTCCCTGTGGTGGTATTGTGTTCCCCAAAATATTGTGTACTCTAATAAATTTATCTGGGGTCAGAGAACAGACAGCCACTAGATACAAAGGCTAGAAAATGGTGGCACTCACACCTTTAATCCTAGCATTCCAGAGATAGAAATCCCTCTGGATCTCTGTGAGTTCAAGGCCACATTGGAAATAGCCAAGCATGGTGAAACACGCCTTTAATCCCAGAAAGCCAGCCTTTAATCCCAGGGAGTGGTGGTAGAAAGCAGAAAGATATATAAGGCGTGAAGACCAGAAACTAGAAGCATTTTGGCTGGTTAAGCATTCAGGCTTTTGAGCCGTAATTCAGCTGAGACCCATTCCAGATGAGGACTCAGAGGCCTCCAGTCTGAGGAGACAAGACCAGTTGAGGATCCAGCGAGGTGAGATAGCTGTGGCTTGTTCTGTCTCTCTGATCTACCAGCATGGACCTCAATAACTCGCCTCAGGTTTGATTTTATTAATAAGAACTTTTAAGAATCCTGCTACAGTTCCCCAGAGTTTTCTTGAGTGCAATCAGCAGGAAATATTAGGTAGATGGATTTATAGCGGAGAATCTTGCGGAGATAAACAGATAGAAAATACAGGCTAGCCTCGAGAGGGCCTGGAACCTATTCCAACGGGCCCCGACTGTCTCTGCCCCAGGGTTTTTATAGAGATGCCAAGGGGTGGAGCAAAAGACCTCCTCCCCCAGCACAGCCAAGTGCAGACCATCTCAGACACCTGCACTCAGGCCCGTGGTCCTGATCATCCTCTATTAGGACCTGCTGGGTAAAGCCACGAGGAACCCCAGAACGGGCTCCCACAGGTCCCCCCTTCTTAATATATAAAAAAATAACTATTAATGGCTTACAGCAATCTCCATAGCTGTTACACCTCCCAGTGTGGGAGTAGGGGATGATATAGATGGCATTTCTCTTTTGAATTAGGTCCAAGGTGACCACAGCAGTCTTAGCTGCCTCAAGCCCTTTCTAAGCCAAATACTCTTAAGGCAACTACAAACTTAAAGAATCCCTTAGCTTCATCATTACCATTAACAGGTTAACATAAATATTGCTATACATAGTCACAATTCTCTCAATCTTACAACTCAAAGCAAACTCTTAACCGAACCATTTGAATTAGCATATATGGTGCTATATATAGTTAACAATTTTCTCCGTCTTACAACTTTAACTCACTCATTTGAATTTTCTTGTTAACAGAACATAGGAAAAACTTCGATGTATTCACATCAAACTTAAACATTTCCTTAACTCCACAAAACCAGGGTGCATTGATATCAATAGGTTTCTGTGAACATAATTCAATCTCATAACTCCTCATTTTCTTTATAATTTTTTAAACAAAAACTCAAACCTAGTTAGAGGAACCCAAACTTATACAATTCCTACAAACCCATATTGAAAAGCAATATTTTCAATCTAACCATTAACACTTTGAAAACTTTTAGCAAAACATTCAAAAGCAGTTTCTTAATAAAACTCTTTACACACTTTAAAAGTAGTCTCAGTATACCCCATTTGCATTTCTTACTGACAAAACATGACATTAATCCACTCAAACAACAATTTAAGTTAAATAGACTAAGGAATATTAACTCTCCCTTTTCTTTATAATTTTAAGCAAAATCTCAAGCCTAGTTAGAAAACCCAAACTTTTCTGTTTAAACAGTTCCATTTGTAACACAAAACCAGTTCCGTAAGTAATTCCATTTTTACATAAACAGTTCCACAAAACAATTCATAAATCACCAGTTTATAAAGCATATATGCATACACAAAACTGCATCTTGATTCTAAATAGAAATACATTTATTCATTTAAACAGTTCCATTTTTAACCCAATTCCAGAAAACCGTTCCTAGGTCATTACTCAAAACTGTCCCATTGCAATGAAATCTCTATTGTTTATTTCATTTAAGTCTTAAAATTCAAATGATAAATTCTGGTACTAGCCTTCCAAATATGAGAAATCCATAACCAAAATCTTTTTGTAATTTTATCTCATTTTTAAGTTCAAAAAGTTCAAACAAGAAAAATTCTGGTATCAGGCTTTCACTTCCAAATATGAAGAGACTTTTTCAACCAAAACTTTTTGCAGTTAATAATTTTTGTTCAAACAAGTGTCTCTGAACTTTTATTCTCAAGCCAGAGACCTTTTTAGGCACAGTAGTATTCTAAACTGCACCATTTTTGATGTTAGCTCAGGTTTTTCTGTGTTGCGTCGATTTTCCACAGATCTCAGTTGCGAATGCCTTGTACTGGTTCTGGCGTCCGCCATTCTTAGCTTCTTAGCGGCTTCTGGAGCTTTTGAAACCATTCAGACTGCCTACTTTGCAGTCTACTAGGACACTACCTTCTGTGTCTCAGGTTCTTTCACCATATACATTAAGAATAGATTCACACTTAACATTTACACTTTTTTACAAACTCACATAACATGTGCTTAAGAATAAACTCACTCAACATTTACACATTTTTACAAACTCACATATAACGTATTAACATCTACTTATTTATACTTTAAGGAAACTATAGAACTACTTTAGCAAATATATTTCTTATTAATTCTTATATACTTATATTCATTCCATCTTATTTCTTATTTAAACTTACACTTACAACTAGCATCTTACAAGCTTATTACTACATGTCTTAAGACTACCTTAGATACTTCTTACAAGCTTATATTCTTAAAGGAACTCTATAGATCTATTTTACAAACTTATATAGGGCTACCATTTGCATATATTTAACTTAGCAAACACCTAAAGATTTCTTAACAGAGATCTAACAAGACAGAATAATTTCTTATTTTCATTTTTCTATTTCTTATTCTTTTTTGTTTTGTTTTGTTTTGTTTTTGTTTTTCGAGACAGGGTTTCTCTGTGTAGCTTTGCGCCTTTCCTGGAACTCACTTGGTAGCCCAGGCTGGCCTCGAACTCACAGAGATCCACCTGGCTCTGCCTCCCGAGTGCTGGGATTAAAGGCGTGTCTATTTCTTATTCTTAATTATTATCACTATCTCTATTAGAAAGATTCTCTTAATTAGACAGGAAGTACGTACATCATTTCTAAAGTTTAGAGTTTATAGTCAGCTTTGTTATAAAGCACTGGGATTTAGTGAGTGTTGTCATTATAGAGTTGTGTAATTGTTGCTAGGGGATTGTAACATTCTCAGGACAAAGCCACACCCCAAAGTTGCCGAGTTCTCTCAGCCTTTCTGGAACCGGCAGAGATGTACTGTCAGCGGTAAACGTTTTTTAACTAGAGGCTGTCCCTTCACCCAAATTCATAGTAGTCCCCTAAGTACTTCAATTCAGACAAACGTTTCTATTACAGCAGTATTTTTGGTTCGTTCTACTGAAAAACTTCACTTCACGCTGAAGGTGAAATTACCGTATTTAGCTGCTGTAAAGTTCTTTGCCAAATACTGCACAGCTATTAGGTGATATAAAGTATTTTTCTAAAGCAGCTAGTAAAGCCAAAAGCAGCACAGCTCCGAACTCTATTTCCTCACTGTTTGGATTCACCAGTGACAAAAACTCAAATACTAATCGAGCCACTTTCATTCTGGCTCCTTTATAGGAACCTCACTGGAGCTGACCTTCCTTAGTTCTACTCTCCTTACCAAATGCTCTGGTAACCACCGAGCTTCATTCTCCTCATGTGAAAAAACACAAACATGTCCTCGACCCCATATTAACACAGGATCGGGACCCTTCCATAATCCCGAGCAGGGATCTTTCCATTTCACTTGAGTTTCAGGATTTAGTATTTTCACTTCATTAGCTTTAACTCTGGATGTTATTAGCATCAGTGACATTTAGCATTGATTTCTTGTAAGGAACTTTCAAGTAAAGCAACTCTTTTATAAGACAGCTAGATTTTAAGTTTGTTTCCCATCTATAAAGCAGTCATTTCTTTTTTGAATGCCTGTTTCCTTGTCTTCTTATTAGATTTGCAAAGGAATTACTCATTGCAGGCTGTTCGTTCAAGGCAAAGAACTTTTTAAATTTCAACATAAGTTTCTTCATATCTAAGACAACATTCAGTGTATAAACTGCTTTCCCTTGTTAAGGATTTTAAAGTGGCTTGTTTGCTCTTATAGGCAGCTTTTTGTCATCCAACTACCGTAAAAACTTTGCACAGCTATTAGGGTAAATAAGGCATTTTACCAATGGTTCCCCAAACCGCAAAGCACCTAGTTCCATATTCTTTCAATTTTTCATCGGAACTGACACTTAAACCCTTAGACGATTTTCCTCCTTATTTTTAAAAGCTGTATTTTAAGTTTACCATGAACGTATTTTTGAGCTGACAAAAGTGTTTCAGGGCAATGTCACCATGTTTAGCAGAAAAACTACTTTTCCTAGAATGCATTTCCCTTATATCAGTCCATGATAATATCAGTCCCATATCAGTCCCTTATATCATTTCCCTTATATCAGTCCCTTATATCATTTCCCATAGTTCTTTTTGGGTCTGAGAGTCAACTTCTAAGTTCTTTTTTACCAGACTTGCTTACAAATTCTTGCCCGGGAGGTTTGAACAAAGTTTTTTGCTTTTGCAACGGAAGATTTGAACAAGCATTTTACATTTTCAGCTATGGCACATTGGGAGATTCCTATTTTCTCCTCAGCTGGCTTCAACAGGTGTCTCTCCTTCATTTGACACTGGCCCTGGATCAGAACCGCACCTGCCTCATTAGCCGGAATTGAGGCTGGCATTCCTGATAGCAACTTTGCTCAGGGCTTGTGTTTGCCTTAGCCAGTCAGTGAAAAACAAGATCATTTGCAACAGAGCTTTTCCATAGCTCCTTCAGACAGATTTTCTCCCACTGATCTTATTCTCATTTTACTTGTTCCTCCCCCCCCCACCAGATGCAGAGCTTCAGGTATCTGTCTGTGGCTCTGTACCTCTGCTAGCTACCTTTGGAGGTAGGGGCTTTTTTTCTCCCCTAATCAGCCTCAAACTCTAGCAGCTTTGTCAGGTCATGCATTTTCTGGGGAGGAATCTGTCCCCTCTGTTTCTTCAGAGTCTTTCTCCCAGACAGTTCCCAGTTTGATCTGTTTATCCCCTCTACCCCAGAAACAGTTTCCGACACTACAGTGGCGGCTTTCCCTGCTACTGAAGGTAGCCTCCCAAAAATGTATATAAAAAATATATATTTTCCATAATACCGGCATGCCTTTCCACTGGCAGGGCTGACAGCACTTTCACCAAAAACTCTAATAAAATCATTATTTTCCTTTATCTTTAGTCCCTATTACTTTGTCTTTAGTCCCTGTTCATTTGTCTTTAGTCTGCCTTTTTTTTTTTGTTGTTGCCCTTTTTTTTAGTCCCTTTTTTTTCTTTTTTCTTTAGTCCCTGTTCGGGCGCCATTCTGTGGGGCGTTTACCCACCACCCCCACAGTTCCCCAGAGTTTTCTTGAGTGCGATCAGCAGGAAATATTAGATAGAAGGATTTATAGCGGAGAATCTTGCGGAGATAAACAGATAGAAAATACAGGCTAGCCTCGAGAGGGCCTGGAACCTATTCCAACGGGCCCCGACTGTCTCTGCCCCAGGGTTTTTATAGAGACACCAAGGGGTGGAGCAAAAGACCTCCTCCCCCAGCACAGCCAAGGGCAGACCATCTCAGACACCTGCACTCAGGTCCGTGGTCCTGATCATCCTCTATTAGGACCTGCTGGGTAAAGCCACGAGGAAGCCGAGGACGGGCTCCCACAGTCAGTAAATAAAATAAGTCTATCTGAAAAGACTGCATTTTGCATGATTCAACTCCTTGATAAACTCCAAAATAGTAAATGGAAACAATACTAAAAGGTCTGTGGTTGTCCGGGGTCCATGGGAAGGAGAGATGAACAGGTGAAACACCAAGGGGTTGTGCGTCAAGGAACCTCATTTGCATGATGTCATAATAGTGAATATACATGTTTCTTTGAATTCATACAGTGATCCTTCCATAAGCTATGAGTCTTGGTGATGATGCCTATTCATCACAAAAGTTGATAGAAAAGAGAGCAGAATGGGGTGTGGGGGGGAGTAAGGGTCTATACTTTTGACTAATGTTGGTATGATTCTTGAAACTGAAGAATAAGATCTATTAAAAAGTGTACTAATTCTTCAAAGTAAATAAATAAAAATATAGCCTACATTGAAATAATATGTTTTAAGCATAATTAACATAAATGATATAATGGATAAGTGGAAAATTAACTTAAGGCAAGTTTAAAACAGTAACATGAGATACTAAAAACCTCTCATTGGTACTGAACTTTTGTTAATTTAAGATGCTTGTCCAGCACTAAAAGAAATGGATTACAGTATTATCTGTGCCAGCCAAACCACTTGGAAGTTTATTTTCCCACATAAATATGACTACTGGCTCACACTAGAGTGAGAAAAAGAGACAGAGTTAGCATAAAAACTAGGACAGAGTTGACATTTGAGACAGTACCACTAATACGATTTTATTTCCATTGAAGAGATATCAAGAAAAAAAAACTGTATCTTAAAAGTCAATACAAAGATTTTCTTTAAAATATAAGTAATAAGTTATACTGCTTGCTAAGCTACATACTAACAAAGTACACCACTCTGAGCTGCCCAGTTTGTTAAGAAAGGACTCACCCGCAAGTGAGTCCTACCAAGAGCTGACAGGACACTGTCTTACATGTGGGGACTCCAATGGGCTTTTGTGTCCATAGTTCTAGATTCTTGCAAAGAGGGCGAAACACAGACATGGGTTATTTTATTCTACTTAACAATTTCCTGTCCATATGAGCTAATTGTTCCTAAGGACCAGAAGGAATATAAAAATGTAAGTATCCCAGGTACTCAGATGGTGACATAGTTTGTAATTGAAAATTTTGATGAGTCCCTTTGTGGTTGTCAGATGGTTTCTGGATGTCAGGGTCCACTCTTGGGGTTCTTGGTCTCATTATTAAAATAATTTAAGAACAGATTCAAAAGAGGCTGAGAGACAGTTTTAGTAGTTTAACTGGGGGGCGGGGGCAGAGCAGGCGAGTTGTAAATCTCAGCAACTGTATGGAGGAAGAGACTGAAGGAGAGAAGGGGGTGGGGAGCCAGGCCCTTTGAGTAACAGTGGCCTGGAGGTCAGCCAGTCACACAGCAGACAAGCAACAACATGGCGGGACTCGGGGGGAGCTTTAGAGAAAGAATAAGGAATCCCAAAATGCTAGAGAAAGCTTACTTAGGTTTAGGCCAGCACAGAAGAGAGACAGGAAAAGGAAGAGGGAAAGCTGCACATTTCTAAATCAGAAGTCAAAAAGATGAGCAGCCCCCATGACCCTTGACTGCACTGTGGGATAGGGATTCTGTGAAGGAAAGGCATATTACCTCATTAACGGAATCATTTATTCTGCCTGTCATTTTAGCATGGCTTAAGGTAAGCCTGCATTCCTAGAGGGGATCCTGCCTTCCTGAGAAATGGTCCTGTCAGGTGATTCACTAGTCCTTCTGGAATGTTAGGTCACCCAGGCCAGAGATTCCATTCTCCTGAAGAGAAAAGAAGTAATTTTCCCTAACTTCCCTTTAGTGCAACTATGTCAATTTGGGTAAACACTGTTGCTTTTCTTGCCATAAATATCTTTGCCTATCGTTTTCCCTAGTAAATGACTTTTATACTACCAAGATAAAACACAGGTCTCAGTTAATCTTGGCTTCTTACATAGTCAAGACCATGGTTAATAGCAAAAGTTAACTGTGGTTCAAGTAGTCACCAATGGGATTTCCTGGAGGAGAGTGGCTTGTGATGATGGGATAGACTTGAACCTGGCTGAAACTCAGGTTGCCAGATATGGAGTATGCTGTGGGATGTTCTGTATGCTGTGAATGTGTTGTTCTGATTGGTTGATAAATAAAAAGCTGATTGACCAGTAGCCAGGCAAGAAGTATAGGTGGGAAAAAACAGACAAGGAGAATTCTGGGAAGGGGCAGACACTAGCCGCCACCAAAGAACATCATGCCAGCAGACCAGTAAGCCACGGCCATGTGGCAACTTATAGATTAACAGAAATGGGTTAATTTAAGGTATAAGAACTAGATGGCAAGAAGCCTGCCATGGCCATACAGTTTTAATTAATATAAGCCTCTGTGTGTTTACTTGGGGAACACAAGTGGGAGAGATTTGTCCAGACTGCCAGCAGGCCAGGACACAGAAAAACTTTCAGTTGCAAGAGTATTGGGGGAAAATAAATAAGTAAATCTACCACTTAAATATTTTGTGAATTGAGTTGGATGGTGGTGGTGCATACCTTTAATCCCAGCACTCAGGAGGCAGAACCAGGGGGATCTCTGTGAGTTCGAGGCCAGCCTGGGCTACAGAACGAGATCCAGGACAGGCACCAAAACTATACAGAGAAACCCTTTCTCAAATATATATATATATATTGAGTTGAAAATGAATATGAAATAGTTTGCTCAGAGATACCTCACCAAACACATGTTCTTAATCTGTCTTTTATAAGACTCTCAGCAATTGTGTGGGCTTATGATTAAGGAAGGTGCCACTAGGAAAAAAAGATTGAAACTTTATGGAATGTCCTCTCGTGGAAAATATGCCACCTTTCACTCTTACAAGCTGAAAAGATTTTTCTACAGTCTTTCTTTATTATTTTGTGGGTCTGGGTGTTTTGCCTATTAGTCTTTCTTGCGCCATTTGCATACCTAGTGTTCCCAGAAGCCAGAACATGGTATCAGATTCCCCTGCTGCAGTTATAGGTGGTTGTGAGCTGCCCTGTGGGTGCTGGGAATTGAACGTGGGTCCTCTTGAAGAGCAGTAGGTGCTCTTAACTGCTGAGCCATCTCTACACCCCTGGAAGGATTTTATGCAGGGAAAGACCATTTTGGAACTATGCTATTGAGTTTAGTCACTGATTTTAGTCTGGGAGATAGACTCTCAACAATCATGAGTTCTAGTGTGTGTTCCCACAGATTATCTTTCCATTGCTGTCAATCCTGTCTGATTTATCAAAGCTCTTGCCTCTGTAACCACATGTGTTCTGACACCCAACTATTTGAAATTGTGACTTTGAGATAATTCTTTGACTGAGATCATTATTTTGGCTGAAAGTTTGAGGGGCCGTCTATCGTGGTGAAGAAGTTGTGGTAACAAGAGCATGAGACATTGTTCACATTGCAAGAGCCAAAGAAGGAGAAAAATGCTTGTGATCAGTTAACTTTCTCCATTCTATGGTAGTCTGGAACCCCAGCCCCTGAAAAGTTGCCATTCACATTCAAGGTGGGTCTTCCTACCTTAATTAACCTAGTCAAGATAATCATCACAGGCATGCCTAGAGACTTGACTCCAAGGTACTATATCCAGTTAAATTGAAACAGAAATCATCACAAATTCAATCCTAGTCATCTTGACACTGCAACATATCACTTTTAAGTCCCAACTTTCCAGTCATTGTCCCCACAGACTCAGGAAAAACTCTCCATGAAAAAATTCATTAAGTCCAACCTGAAAAAAATCCTGTAATTTTTTAACAATTCTAACATCGTTCAAATGTGTTAATTCCAAATTACAGAGTCTCTTCTGATTTTCAAACATCTGGGATCCCAGCCCCTGAACAACTTTAACATCAAAACAGTTAACATGATTTTATCATACAGTGGAACAGAATACACACTCACATTTCAAAAAGGAGGAAAAGAGGCATAGAAAGCAGATATTAGACCAATTCAAGACCAAAGCCCAGGAGGAAAAACAACAAAAGACTGAAGCTCCATGTCTAGCATAACAACCTTATGATGTAATTGTCTAAGTTCCAAAGGGCTTAGGCAGCACAGATATTCCAGTTCTGCCTCTTGCAGCATACTACTTTGAGCCAGTCTATTACATAACTACAGCTTTCCTCAGCAGATTCCCATGGGTCTGACATCTTCAATATCTTTGGGTATCTATTATAACTTAGGTTTCACCTTTGCAGCTTCATACTAGAGCCCTCAGAGTCTCTTGCAGGGACTCCAAATTTCTTAGTTAGGGTTTATTGCTGTGGGAAAAAAAATTAAAAAAACAAAACAAAACACCATGACCATGGAAACTCTTAAAAAGAAAAGCATGTATTGGAGCTGGCTTACAGTTCAGAGGTTTAGTCCATTATCATTATGGCAGGAAACATGGCAGCACACAAGCAGACATGGTGCTGGAGAAGTAGCTGAGAGTTCTACATCTGGATCTGTAGGCAGCAGGAAGAGACTGTGACACACTGGGCCTGGCTTGAGCATTTGAGACCTAAAAGCCCACCCCCAGTGACACACTTTCTCCAACAAGGCCACACTTACTCCAACAAGGCCTCACCTCCTAATAATGCCACTCCCTATGAGCTTATGGAGGCCACTTTCATTCAAACTACCATTCCGACTCTGCCACATATTGCTGGCATCAGAAGTATTCTAAGACCATGGAGCAATACTCTACAATTAACTCAATCTTGCATGTTTTATGTCTGCAAAACCACTTGGATTGCCAAGTTCTGTAGGCCATGTCAAGTTGCAGGCTGCCTCTCCTAGATTATAGTTTCTACAGTGTCTGTGTGCTTTGGTGATTCAATCTGAAAATCTCTTCCTTATGTTGTTGTTTTGGGGGAGAGAACTCTTTCTGTGTCATTCTCAGTTTGAATTTTTTTTCATTTAAAATAATTTAAATGTTCACAAGGTAAAGCTGATAGGTGATATCTTGTCTTTAGGATTAGCTTACCTATGGTCCCGATGCTGGTGGTTTCTCTTTAACAATTATGACAATCTCATTCGAGTTCCCAGGACACAGCTAGATTCTTCACAGAATATAACTTGCGTGGCTCCTAGCCCAGTTCCTGACAGAGTCTTTGTTTCTCCATGAAACTTAATGAACCAAGCCTTACCTGTCTACATTCCCTCCAGCCTTCTGGTCTTCTAAATCCCACATGAATTGTCCATTAAGCTCTGCTAACATCATGCAAGTACTTTCCTAACCTTATGTGCCAAGCCCTTCTAAATTCTTCCCACAAACCAGTTCCCAAAAGCCTAAGAACATTGTGACCAGGTTTATCACATCAATGGCCACACTCCTACATTTGTTTCTCTACATTAGTTATCTCTTTGATTTCTGCAATGAAATGCCTGACCAATTTAATGAAAGAAGGGTTCATTTTGGTTTATAGTTTGTGGGAAATTCCAATTGTGGCAGAGAAGATGGTAACAGGATCATGAAGCTGCTGATCACATTACATGTGTAGTCAGGAAACAAAGTGATGAGTTCTTGTGTTAAACGAGATTCTTCTTGTTTATGTAAGGTGGAACCCCAGCCTATGGAATGGTATCGTCCACATTGAGGGTGAGTCGTCCCACATCCATTAACCTAGTATAGATAATCCTTCACAGACATGCAGAGAGCTTTGTATTCAAACTGATTCTAGATCTAGTCAAACCAACAATCAATATTAAACCATAACACCACTTTCTGGGTGACTCCTAAACATCTAAGACAGGGTAGAAACAAGATTAAGCATCCTGAGTATAGAGCTCTGAATGAATCTTTAAGCTTCCCAAGCATAGAGCTCTGAGTGAATCTTCACTTCTCCTCTTCTGTCAACTAGTTAAGAGTTTGAGTAATATGCTTAATTTCTCTGCTCTCTAACCTTGTATATCCCCAGCCCTCGGGACTGACGTGAAAATTGGCTGTAATAAAACTTTAATCATGCTTAACATGGTGAGCCCTGAATGAACAATTAGAAAGCACTATTCATCACTACTATCAAGTTATGTGGTTGTATTAACAACACCTAAAGTCTGTCTTATACATCTAGGAGTCATGGGTTTTATATAATAATTTTCTTCTAATCTATGATACACTTTGCTGAAAACTTTTATTGAAAAAAGAAAATATTGTGAAATTACTATTAATTAAAAATGCATTGTAATTTGTAGAACTATAACTGCAAAAATCCTTTTGGAATTCCTTCATCATCTCTAAGCCCTGACCTTAATATCGTGCATGCCACACCACAGAAATATTGAAATTATAATGAACAAAATAAGACACACATGAAGTCAGACTATTAAAGGTCTAGTTTTTAATCTATGCCATGTGTCAGCTGTGGGACTTTCGATAAATTACTCAACTGCCTTGTTCATTAGTTTCCTTATCTGAAATAAACAGAGGTAAAGACATAGACAGATAATAATATCTTCTTTATAGAAGTGATGTGAGAATTAGAGATGTTTTTAAAGATCCTAACAAAGAGAATAGATGCAACAAAATGACAGCTATTAATAGTAGGCCTTGAAGAATTGCAAGTCTGTAAGCAATATGCCATTCCCTCGGGCTATTTTAATCTAGATAGAAAATAAGAACATATGCCCTTGTCTTTATTGTGATAGTGCATAGAACTCCTGATGTATAAACCCATGGGAGAGCTGTGGCCCTCTAGTCTAACACAGGAAACAAATGGTTTCATGCTCACAGCTCTTCATTAGCACTTGCAGCTATCAGGAACAGTAACGTTGTAATGGTGTCCCCTGCCTCACTACAGCATCTCTGGGTAGTTCAACAAAAAACGCAGGTGGAAAGGTAAATGATCCCATTCAGGATGACACTGAATTCCAAATAATGGATAAATCATTAAAATGTAATTGAAACAAGTTTTAATCAGATATGATTAGCCATGAACTATTTAATGCATTCAAGATACCTCATTCTGATCCTATATGGACCTCCATGGCATGTATTTCTAACTTGTCTCATTGCAAAAATAGTGGAGTGAGGACGGCATGGAAGATTTTTTATTGATTAGCCGTACATCTTCGAATGGTTACTTCCCCTCTCTAGGGAAGATTGCTGGGACAGTACTTCCCACCCTCTACTCATGGATAATGCTGCAATATTAATCAGAGTCCATCTTGTCATACTTTTCAAAGTCTTGACAACTCTAATACAAATGCAAATTGTATTCAAATTGAGTAATAATATCACAAAATCTGTACCTTATAAATAGTCTTTCCTTTTTAAAAAATTCAATGTATATCTAGTTGGTGATGTTAAATGTGTCCTTTATACTGAACCCTAAAACAATGACACAAAAGCTGGGTAGTAGTGGTGCACGCCTTTAATCCCAGCACTTGGGAGGCAGAGGCAGGCATGATCTCTGAGAGTTTGAGGCCAGCCTGGTCTACAGAGTGAGTTCCAGGACAGGCACCAAAGCTACACAGAGAAACCCTGTCTCAAAAAACAAAAAGAAAAAAGAAAAAGAAAAAAGAAAAAAAAACCGTAAGACTCCTGTTTCCACATAGACATTGTGGAGATGGTGAAAGTTCAAAGCCATGGGACAGAGTTCACAGGAGATTCCTTTCATCACCCTTCCCCTCTTCACCTCTTGGACCCTGTTTGCTAAAGACCAGACTCAGTGCATCTCTCCAACAGACTGGGTTTGCTCCAGAGCACATGCACTGCATTACCTTGCCTCCTTTCTCAATTCCAATCATCTGTGGTCGTGCTAGTTTTCAGCTAGGTTCTTCATCCCGAGGAACATGATTCACTGCCCCACAAAACATTCCATGACTTATGGTAGTCGTTTAAACTAAAAATGGAAACATTCCCAAAAATCCCTTAAATATAAGGAAAGAACAACACAACACTGTAATTTGTTTTACATTTCAAGGGTTTCCATAATTACCAAAACTTTGATGGTAATACCTAGCAAACTCACCAATTAGAGCTAGATACGGTTTAAAAATGAAATCAGCGCCGGGCGGTGGTGGCGCACGCCTTTAATCCCAGCACCCGGGAGGCAGAGCCAGGCGGATCTCTGTGAGTTCGAGGCCAGCCTGGGCTACCAAGTGAGTTCCAGGAGAGGCGCAAAGCTACACAGAGAAACCCTGTCTCGAAAAACCAAAAAAAAAAAAATGAAATCACCAACCCATATGCATGAGACTTTATTGTGAAGAGTTAATTGTCCTTAGTTATTAGTGATCTTTCCTACGGTGCCAGACATTGTTATTAAACAGTTTTAACATTTGTTTTTCGTCATTGCATCTACCCTAACTCTCTGTGCTGGGAAAGAAGGTTGGTGTGTGTGTGTGGTGTGCATGTGGAGAGGAGAGAAGAGATGATAAATGCTGAGTTCGTAATAAATAGGTTCAAAAATGAAATAGATCCCTTTCCCAGCTTTGGTAGCACACACTGCTTTATTTAGTTCAATCCTCTGGACATTTGTTGGGATTCCTATAACAGTGATATATGTTGCCATAATTACTTCAGTCTTATCTTTATTTTCAAATATGAATAAATGAGTTTGTGACTGTAAGTATCACAACATGGTTAGGTTTCAAATGACTTTGTTCTTTCTTTTCCTTTTGTTTTGTTTTGTTTGGCCTGTGGGGTTCAAGTTTCTCTGACAGTTGTCAGCTTATTTTCAGTGTGACCGAAACAGTTAAAATGCCAGAGTTCCCAAAATACCCTAAGAAGCTTTGCTATGAGGATTCTGGGAGGTTTCATCTTCATTCAGTGGTATTCCCTTCAGCATTTACTTTTTTAGATTCCTCACGTTGTGCTGTGTGTTAATTATACTATTTTAGTCATCTGATCTGTACCTTAGAGTGTTACACATGCTCTTACAGTATTTACAACCAAAGACCTTCCTTTCCTGAACAAACATGCATGAAAAATGCTCATTAGTACCAAGAAACTGCAAACTAAACTAGCAATCATATCCCCGTTCGACTTGTTACATTGATATAACAATCTCAACAAATGAGACAATACGAGATTTTGCTGAATATTGACTAACAGAATTAGTTGCCAATAATATGATAATACAAAATTTTATTGTATGTTGAGCAGCAACAGAACACCCATATTCTTTAGTACTCTACCATGACCTGTAAAG
The DNA here is from genome assembly GCF_049852395.1 of Peromyscus maniculatus bairdii. Classification (NCBI taxonomy): domain Eukaryota; kingdom Metazoa; phylum Chordata; class Mammalia; order Rodentia; family Cricetidae; genus Peromyscus; species Peromyscus maniculatus. The sequence goes on from NC_134870.1 coordinate 21,340,021, forward strand.
GAATAGCCACTTTATAAACACTTGGGCAGTATCTAATAATACCAAGGTACTCTATGATGGTGACTTGGATGAGATGCCCCCCATAGTCTTAAATGCTGGAGTACTTGGTTCACAGTTGGTGGTGCAGTTGGGAAGGTTTGGGAGGTGTGGCCTGTCTGAAGGAAGTATGTCCCTGGAGGTAGGTTTTAAGAGATTGAGACTGTGTCATTTTTAGTTTGTCCTTTCTCTTCCTTCTTGAAGTTCTAGATGTCATCTCTCGATTGTTCCTGCTGTCAGGATACCCTCCGGAACCATAAGCCCCTCAGACCTTTCCTTCTCTAAGTGGCTTTGGTCAAAGTGCTTTATCACAGCAATAGAAAACTAATTGGGGCTGGAGAGACGGCTCAGCCATTAAAGGGTAGGCTCACAACCAACACCAAAAGTAATGTACCTTTACTGTAGAAATGTATTCTGAAACTGCTCCCTAGCCCATTTGTATTAAAGCATGCAATGAGGCTAGCAGTCTATACATCACAAGGACTTGCTGGAAATCAGAACCTGAAATCACTTGCTTTTCACTGAAATCTCTGTGAGAAGCCCAGAATTCTATCCTAGTGTGATTCCAGTTCATGCTGGTGTTTGAAAAATCACTGACTAAAGAACTTTTAAACTAGGTACACGGGGACGTATACTAATATGCTAATTGTAATATTTTGTATGGCACAAAATTTGAAAGAAAAGGAAAGGGGGAAATAAATTATTACCACCAACAGGAGATTTAGTATATAAATTTTGTAAAATCCACATAGTAATATGCCTCACAGGACTTAAAGGAAATAAATAAAATACATCTAGGTAAAAGTGGAATAACTAAAAAGCTATGTAATATTGGGTTAAAAAACACAATGAAAAAGAATAATTTACAAATATTATAAGGATTTCAAATGTGTTATAAATAACACACTAAAATTAAATTTATTAGTTGTGGACTGATATATAATGATAAGGAATATTTAAAATAGCTGAAAGAATATTCCTGAAATTTTGTATTTTGATTCACCTGGAACAATTATGAAGCAGTAGGAAATAACTTTTCATACATACAAATATAAATACATTTATCAAAATACAGAAAAGAAAATGTAACAAAGTAATGATCAATACAGAAAAAACATGTATATTTGTTACATCATTTTCTTGAGTTTCTGCATACTTTTGTTCAGGTCACTCTCAAACAATTAGTTTATTTTAAAGATAATCTCAGACACAGTTGAAGATCAAAGGGAGGAAAACTACTAAGAGCATGGTAGGCCTGGCGCTTGCTGTGGGCAAATGTGTCTCAATCCATTTGTAACCAATTCAGAACACATTCCGTAACCACTTGGACTGTTTTTCCCGTGCCCTTCAGTGTTGTGTGTGGATAAAGATAATACTCTCTCCTACCTTCAGAAAAGCTCTTAAGCGAAACTGGTGAGAGTCTGAATGAACTAGGACTCTGTCAGAGTTTGGGAAACTGTCAACTCCAGCAATGATGAGGCAGAGAGAACAGAGAGAATTCAGCTCGGCATCACAAAGAGGTAAGATAATGTATGCAGAAACTTCTTACCAGTTATATTGTTTACTAGGCATAGTAATTTATCCCCTTCCTCCTTTCGCCTCTTTAAACTGAAATAGTTTAATTCGAAGTACATGCTGCATCAGTGTTGCCACTTTGGAAGCTAAAGTCCATATTTCTGTTTCCTAATCTTGTCACCTGAACTCACCATTGTTTGTCTGCCAATGAATTTTGAATGGATTGGTAAAAACATTTTAAATTTAATTAAAATTTATCATGTTAGAGAAACTCATGTTTATGATGCTAATAGCTGTTATATAAATTGGGTTGTTTTGTTGGATAAAGGAATATATGTATGTAATGTATATATGACATATATCTCTCAAATATATCCAATTATAATTATTTTTTTCCATAGTGGTAACAGCTTCAAACAAAGCATCTTGTGTATTTGGACAATGCTAAAAAGTCTTGAAAACTGTGTTAGCATATCTATTGGTGTGACCATTGTTCAGGTCTTTTTTAGGCAGCCAGGTTGATAAAAGGTAATGAGTGTGGCTTCTCTGGCATTTCTAGGAAACACAATCTCCAAGAAAATCTCCTGTTCAACTAACTCATACAACATTTCCATCTCCTCTTCCACAATGATCCATGAGTCTTTGGCATAGGAATCATGCTGTAGATGTACTGGTTGGAATGGAGCGTCACATAATCTCTTGTTCTCTTCATTTGGGCCTATTAATGGTTTTCAGTCACAAAGAGAACTTTCTTTGATGAGGGTGAGAACTATACTCATCTGTGGGTTTGAGGATAAATATTTGGAAAGTTGTTAGCTATTATGTTTGTTTAGTAAAGTGGCTGCTGTGGGTTCTCTTCCAACATCCATGACTTTATGAGCACTGAGTAGTCAGCTAGGTTTCTGTGCCAGGCTTAGTTTTCCTCTTGTTGAGTAGACTTTAAGTCCAACTAGACAGCTGTTGATTACTGTGAGGTATGCATGCCACTGTAGCTAGAGTTTTCCTGCCTTGCCCACAGTCAGGACAAATCTCTGTCACCCGCCAGTCCCACAGCCGCTCAGACCCAACCAAGCAAACACAGAGACTTATATTGCTTACAAACTGTATGGCCGTGGCAGGCCTCCTGTTAACTGTTCCTATATCTTAAAGTAACGCATTTCTACAAATCTATACCTTGCCACACGGCTCGTGGCTTACCAGCATCTTCACATGCTGCTTGTCCTGGCAGTGGCTGGCAGTCTCCTTCTGCCTTCCTGTTCTTTTATTTCTCCTCTGTTAGTCCCGCCTATACTTCCTGCCTAGCCACGACCAATCAGGTTTTATTTATTGACCAATCAGAGCAACTTGACATACAGACCATCCCCCAGTACAGCCAAGTGCAGACCATCTCAGACACCTGCACTCAGGCCCATGGTCCTAATCATCCTCTATGCAAACCTGCTGGGTAACGCCACAAGGAACCCAAGAAGGGCTCCCACAGGACATACATTAACATCCCACAGCATGCCACCATTTTACCTTTAGGGTTGTCATGTCGTTCTGATCACTGTTGTAGTTCATAGACAGCATAGCCATATCAGACTGTTGGGAGCTTCCCTCCCTCAGAAGTGTGCATGACATCTTCTGGTACTGTGAAAGCAGTCCCCATGGAGGAAGCTTTCAGGTCTATTCCAGCTAAGGTCCTCTGGTCATGTGTCCAAAGCGTATGTTACCTTCAGCAATAGGGACTTATATTCCACCTCTCAGGGGAAACTGAGAGCAACAATACTAATTTGGTCAGACCTAATTTTCTTAACAACTTTACCTATCTGGATCTCAAAGCCCATTTCAAGCATTTCACTGTTGTCCCATGAGTATATTGGTGAGGGTAATCTATTAGGTGACCAAGTGTAGCTATGCAAAATTCAACACATCTTTCCAAGGCTCACATTTGGGGACCTATAGGAGTAACTCCGTAAGTGCACATACCCTTGAATCTAAAACATTTGCTGTGACCATCATCCACCTGTTGTATCAGCTGAGCAAATTCTCTGATAAGGGGTAGCACTAGACCAATTGGGCCATATCCTCTTTCTGAGTATGGCTAGTAATTTATACAAACTCTTGCTGACAGCCAATACACCAAAGACTTCCCAGAGTCGGTCTACACAATGCTACGATATTGCAGCCACTAAGAGCTAATGGACATTCCTGGCACTGAATGGGAATTGGTTCTTTAAAGACCTGTTCCATCAACATATCTGTTAAGTATTGGGAGGAGTTAGCATGATGTAAGGCAAGAGCAGGTTTCAGACAAACATCCCTACCCCAATTGTAATCTCTTTCCTTTAATGTTGCTGATCAACCTCATATTAAGTCATTCTTGCCACTTCAGGATGTTCCACATAAAAAATCTTCTCAATCGATTCTACCCACTTGAATGGGCAACTCACACAAGTACCGTCTTGTTTTATTTAATGTTGCCAATGGGGGTGAGCACCACCTTTTACTCCAAATCTGCCATCTCAGACCTCCCAGTCTTTATCATTTAGAAAGCAATGCTTCCACATCACAATTCAATAGGTTCCCAATTATCCAAAATGAGACTAAGAAGATTAAATCTTGTTTAGACCTTTAAAAGATCTTTCAGACACCAATCCCTCTAACAGTGATTGCTACAGGCTTCTCCTAGGCTGGAGCCTGTAGAGATAGATGGTGACTTGCCCTCGGGGAACCAGCTATCAGCAAAGTTAGACAGGGCTACAGCAGCCGGTCTACATAAGCTATTAGGGTTTATCCCAGAAGTTAACAGCTATTTGTAAAATAAAATAAAACAAATGGTTTTTAGAGAAAGTTCTAACAGTCACTATTTAAGCAAAAATGAGCAAACTTAACTAGATATATATATATATTTGCATGTATATACATACATGTTTATTCAAGTGGAACTTTCAATTCTCTGTACAAATGTTAATTTTCTTAAAATCCCATTCATATTTTCAGATCTTACTATACGTAGAGCTTATCTATGGATTTGAATTTTCTTCACCTCATTGTCATCTACAGTCTTATATATCCATAGTTCTACAGTGACATACATGTATAATTACAATCACTTCTTCATTTCAATAATCATGGTTACTTAAAGTAATGGTGTGAAAATAATAAAAATTACTGATATTGACTCCGGTGGAATTCCACTGCTTGGGTATAGTCCCCACCGAGTGAAGGTGTGGGTGAGTGATCCACCTGGCCAACCGGACTGCACCCCTCATCTTGTTCCCCCAAGAACCATTCCACCATCTACACCCTCCAACCTCATCATCCTCCCCACAACCAGCCCTTCCCCTCAACTCAATTGGCTCAGGTACTGTCCACATCAGTTGGAAGAACAGGTGAGTAACCTGCCTCCCAGCAGAGCTGCCCCACTCTCCAGATTCTGATCCCCAGCTTACACTCTGTGGCCTAGAGTGTAACTAGAGTTTTCCTGCCTTGCCCACAGTCAGGACAAATCTTTGTCACCCACCAGTCCCACAGCCGCTCAGACCCAACCAAGTAAACACAGAGACTTATATTGCTTACAAACTGCATGGCCGTGGCAGGCTTCTTGCTAACTGTTCTTATAGTTTAAATTAATCCATTTCCATAAATCTATACCTTGCCACATGGCTCGTGGCTTACCGGCATCTTCACATGCTGCTTGTCATGGTGGCAGCTGGTAGTGACTCTCTCTCTCTGCCTTCCTGTTCTTTCTTTTCTCCTCTCTGTTAGTCCCGCCTATACTTCCTGCCTAGCCACTGGCTTAGCCAGTGTTTTATTTAATAAAAAAAAAAATCAGTGTTTTATTTATTGACCAACAGAGCAACTTGACACACAGACCATCCCACAGCACTCCCTCTCCCACCTCAGCACAAAAACCACTGCTGGGCTCTGCCCCCAACTGGAAGGATTCCACTACTTGGGTGCAGTCCAAACCAATCAGAGGAGCAGACCTCATTGGCTCAGGTACAGTCCACACCAGTTGAAAGACCAGATGTAGAGCACAGCAGTCAGAAAAACAGGCCACACCAGTCAGAAGAACAAAGACCCCCTGCTGCACCAAAGGCCAACCTAACCACCAAAAGGCTAGCTCCCAACTTTGACAGAGACTCCCTACTAGATCATAGGCCACACTGGCCACTAGGAATCCAGGCCAAAAGAACTAGAAGACTAAAATTTCCTACCGGCTTCCCTGCAGCATGACCTTACATAGTTGTTTTCTCAATTGAGAGTCCCTATTCCCAAATCACCCTAGCTTGTGTCCAGTTGACATAAAACTAGCCAGAATAGGTTGGATCTTGAACTATATAAAATTGAGCAAGTGAGCTGAGCACCAGCATGCATGTGGTTTCCCAATGCTTCTGGTTTCCCAATGCTTCAATCACCAGCTGCCTTAACCTCCCCACTATGATGGACTGTACACTTGAACTGTGAGACAGAACAAATCCTTTCATTTTTAATTTGTTTTCTTCAGATTATTTTATTAGGTAACAAGAAGAAAATAGCACAGCATATAACTTGAGGCCAGTGAATAGATACTGGAAGCAAAATCCAGGCCATCTGATTCATTCTTCCAATGCCACAGACAATAGTAGTCTCTACATCAGGAATATGGATTATACCCAAGTTTCAGAATTTGGAGAGCTACTTGCTCTGGGAGAAAATGAAAACAAAAGAAAAGCAATTTGATGTATAATCTGTGTGTGTGTTTGTGTGTTCACATGTGTTATGTGTACATATTTGTGTTGGTATACATGCATGTATAGCATAGATATTCATGGGTGGGCCTAGAGGTCTATTCCAAGTGTCTTCCTCAGATTCTCTCCATCTAATTTTTTAGATATTCTGGGTTTTTTTATATGTATGTGTACTAGCATGAGTTTGTGGACACCATATGCATTCAGGTTCCCATAGAAGTCAGAGGGCATGAGATGCCCTGGAACTAGAGTTACAAATGATGATGAGCCACTGACGTGGGTTCTGGGAATCAAATATTGGTCCTCTGCAACAGTAGTAAACACTTTTAAACTCAAGCCCCAGCCAAATTATTGTTGCTACCATCATCATTATTTTAAGACAGGATCTCTCTATACAGCATAGGCTGCCCTGAAACTTACTATGTAGCCCAGACTGGCCTCCAACATAAACATCCACTGGCTTCTACCTCCTGGGAGCTGAGATTTAAAATGTGTGTCCATACTATCATGTTGGCTTTGAGTGTCTGATGATGTGTCACTACCAGGATGCTATCTGGGTCTTTGCCAACATCCTCCTGTACATCCAGAGGACCACATACAAGTGTGAAATGACTAACAAGCAGAATGAGCAGATTCATGCTCTGTTGGCCATTGCTCTCACCATGTACCCCATGCAGATTGATGAGAGCATACACCTCCCACTGCATGAGAAATAGCAACAAGATGCTCCATATGCAGAAGGGTAACCCCAAGGTCTATGAAAAACTATGCCTGCCCCAAGTTCCTGTCACCTGTGGTGCCCAACTATGACAATGTACATCCTAACTACCACAAAGAGTCCTTCCTGAAGCAGCTGAAAGTGTTTTCTGATAAAGTACATCAGCAGGCCCAGCTCTCCACCATCTGCAACTTGCTCAAACTCTACAACCCCATGCCAGTGGTCAAGCTGGCTGGCTTCCCAGACCTCATGGAGCAGAGCAGGAGTTCTGCATTCAACTGCTTGTCTTCAAGCACAAGATGAAGAACCTGATATGGACCATTGGCATTTCTGCCCTAGGTGGCAAATTCCAGTCAGCCTTGGCCATGAACTTCTATATTGGTAAGGACATGATCCACATTGCAGAAACAAAGGTCACCAAATGCTATGGGATTTCTTAATCCAACATATCCACAAATTTGAAGAGTTTAATCAAACCCTGAAGAAGACGACAGAAAGGCCCTGAGGACATTCATGCATGAGTCAAGAACATGCTTCAATGTTATAGATGGGAAGCCTTCTTGTCACCAAGAAGCCTTCTTCACCTAAGTCAGCTGTCAGCTGAGGTGAAACTTGTTCAAATCAAGGACTGGATGTTTTAGGGAGCTTTCAGAAAATGGTCTTTGTTGGGGAAAACAATGTGTGTCACCACACCATATTTTTTTAGACAAATCCCCTCACAAACCTGGAGCTCATTGATTTGACTAAGCTGACAAGCCAATTTTGTCTAGTCATCTCCTTGCCACTGTCCCTCCATTGCTAGTGTTATGAATGCACTCCACCATGTCCAGCTGTTACATGTGTGCTTAGAATCCAAATCAAGTACTGATGCTTGCACAGCAGGCATTTAACTGACTGTTTCATCTCCCCAGTCCACTTTATCTTAGCTTAAATCTATGGCAATGTGTCTGTAATTGTGACAGCAATGTGTAGGAAGACTTTAATATCACAAAGGTGACTTAATTTGGTTGTGTTATGTGGCAGTAGCTATGAATGCATTTCTATGTGATGGTAATTCATGGCTACAGTGAAATCTGGAAGAATTCTGCAAGAACAAACTTTGGCAGTTAGACAGGTAATAAATCAGCATTTAATAATTGGTCTTTTCTACCTTATTCTATTTCAATTTAGATGAAGCATCACATGACTGGTAAATGTTCATCTCTTGGAAGTTACACAAATGGAAAGAAGGTATTGCATTCTTCAGGTAGATTTCATGGGTCTTCACTTTGCTCCCAGAAAACGCTTGACACGTTTAGCCTTTTTGTTTTCAGTAGTGAGGGGAATGTTGTCAGTTTAAAGTGGCAGTCATCTTCCTAAAGTAATGCTTTTTTCTCTATCCCTATTTATTATTTGGTGAATTCTGAACTATGTCCCTCCAAATCCAGAAATGTGGCTGTATTTGGAGATTAGCATTTAAAAAGTCAATTTGGATAGAATGTATTTACAAGAGAAAGGCTCGATCCAGTAGGACTCTCTATCTGCATTAAAAGACATTAGGACATAGGGACATAAAGAACAGAGAGAGAGAGAGAGAGAGAGAGAGAGAGAGAGAGAGAGAGAGAGAGAGAGAGAGAGAGAGAGAGATACATAGATAGATACATGGATACATGGATGGATGGATGGATGGACGGACGGACGGACGGACGGACGAGTGGATGGACGAATGGACTAGTAGATGGACAGACGGGTGGATGGATGGACGGAAGTCATCTATGAGGCAGTGCATTGCAGAAGAAGTCAATTCTAATGACATTTTGATCTCAGATACTTGTCCTTCAGAACTGTGAGAAAAACATATTTTTCTTGTCTAAGCTGCCCTACACACAGTATTTGCCTTGTCAAGCCTAGCAAGCCTCACTACTTGAAGTTCTAGTCTATATTTATTGTTGTATAATTATTTCACCATTGTTCCTATTGTTCTCTTTGTACATTCATTATAATGGTTTGAATAAAAGTATTCTATAAATTGGATGTGGTAGTGTATATCTGGAACCTCAGAACTAGGAAGGTAAAGAAAGGATTATCACAAGTTCAAAGTCATCTTTAGCTACATTCCAAAATAAGCACAGTCTGAGCTACATAAGAACACACACACACACACACACCATGTTTGCAGAAATATCTATGAAAAATACAGAGAAGCATTCACATAACACTTGAGTAGGAAGGTTAACCAATCAAATGGTTTAGATTCAATTCTTCTATAATACACTATTTCAGATATAGATATCATTGTTTAGTTGCCTCTGGGCCCCCTCAAAATTCCCTATCATGTCATTATAAGTGCTTTTTTCTATAGGTAATTGAACTTTTATTTTTCTTTCTGCCTTCTGAGTATGGAAGCTCTGTTCTACCTCAAACCTAAAATTTCTCTAAAATTCTTGCTTTCTCTGACTTAGTCCTCCCATTTTCTCTTTTCAACATTTGGTTTTACTGATAAAATGCAAATTCTAACCTCTGGTAAATTTTCTAGCTACCCAGTGATTTAAAAAAAAAGTATCATTTCAATTTTACAGACTTTTTGTGAAAACTAAATATTGAAATGGATATGTGTTATTTAAAATAAAGCTATGAATTCCTAAGTAGAGTTGAACTGGTTACACATATCAATACCTCTTTTAAAAGCATCATAGTTTAATTTACTAGATTTTCCTTTTACTTTATTAGATCAAAAGAAATTCAATAGACATCTTCTGAAAACCAGCATCCACATAGAACTAATGGCCTTCCCTCCTATCCTTTTGTTTAATTTGAACGTTATGCTATGATGCAAGTATTTTCAACTCTGTTTTAGCTAGGGAGAAACTCAAACAGAAATATCTAGTAGAAAGATGCTCCCTAGATAGAGTAACGGCTCACACTAAAGGAGTCTGAACAGTGAGCTTCACTTTTAGAGATTAGAGTAGAGGGATCACTTAGTCCAGTCACATATGACCAACATAAGAAGGAAAATCTATAAAATGATGTTTAAGAGAAAATAAATGGTAATTCTGGGCTAAACTACTGAACCCTTTCTCATATCACAAATGATCTCAGCATCAGTTTTCTGCTACGCTGTGTCCTATGATTTGGCCTCCTAATTTATCTTAACGTTCAAATATTAATGTTCAGGGATCCTGACAAAGTTATTAAAATCATTTAGAGAAAATCCCAGTTCTATTGCTTAATGCTCGCAGATCTGTGTTAAACACACACTCACTGTCACACACACAAACGCACAAGATAATAATGGTGGTGGTGGTGGTGGTGGTGGTGGTGGTGGTGGTGGTGGTGGTGGTGGTGGTGGTGGTGGTGGTGATAAGCTGGGAATTTGTTTCAAAGAGTATTTTCAATATTTTCTATATACTTAACATTATCATAGGGTGCAAGTAAAGAAAAAATATGTCACTTCAGTAGCTTAGACTGGTCTACATAGTGATACAAACTGGAAGTTTTGTATTTAGCAGCCTGAGGTTCCATCCCATCACTGCCAGCTTTAAATTACATAGCATTCCAACATTGGAGTCTACCATTAGTGAAAAGTAGAGTGATATTGCCTACATCTTATACCATGCTGTGAACTGAAGTGACATGAATGAGAAAATGCAGTGTGCTTTTGAGTTTTCAATCTAATAAGTGTTTGAGTGACTTACTACCATGAACAGATGCTGAAGATGTAGTACCCATACTACAGAAGAATTCCAGCTGAGAAGAATATAGAAATAGAGATGTTAAGTAAATCAACTCAGTACAGTGTTCAGTACCTGATGTGAACAGCAGTCATGACTTAAGCATTGTCACCTCCTACCTAGTTAGGATGGCTGTTTAGGGATGAGAATTCAGTCTAATTTCCCTGCATGGATCCTGTCCACAGATTCTCCATCTATGGAGCATGTTATACCCATGAGTGTAGCAGAGACTGTTGCAACACTTTCAGTGTGCTCCCACCTTCCTCCTGCAGGCATATATGGGTAAACACGGCTTTCTAACAGTATTCCTAAATTTAGTTCAAATCGAACTTCTTTATTGGCTCAAATTTCTTTAGTTAAGGAAATACTCATTGTATTTACTGCATGCAAAACTCCAGCCCACCCACTGTAGATATATAAAGATCAACAGAGCACACACTTCTTCCATATAAGGATCTAAGCTTATAATAATGAGGAAGGAAATGCACTTTTCTGACAAAGCGTTGATGCATGTAAGTTTGACCATGATACATATAAAGTCCTTTCTGCAAGGGAGCCCTCCATAGATTTTTAAGTTAGATTAAGGATTATCATCACCACCTACAGTCAGGGGACTTCCTGCATGATACCTTGTTCATTGAAAATAGAGCAGAGAGGGAGTGTGCATCACAGCATTTCTCATATCGTAAAAAGAAAAAAAAAATGCCTAGATAAATGTACTTACCTACAGTAAAATTGAGAAAAGTACCCTCATTAAGTATGGAGAAAGAGGGAACGTATTGGAGATATGAAAGGAAAATGTGTTTTCTTTGTAATTTAACTTTGGAACAATGTAATATTTCATAAACTATAGATACTCAATTTTAAAAAGTAATTTCCTAAAAATAAAAACAAAAAAATAACTTAAATGTAAAGTGATTTGGTGGCATAATTATACAAAAACCACTTCAAATGACTAAGAAGTACTCATGAAAATTGTTAGGACAATGTACCCTAATGACACAGAAAATTTTCCCCAAATACATTACAGAACCCTGATTTCCAGAAGTCATCCATCACATGGCAATGCCAGTGTTGTCCATTCCTTTGTGACTTCGCTGCAATTGTCTCCTATTTTTTTTCCCTTAACAAATTTATAGGGATCTAATTTAGACACAATAGATTACACACGTTTAAATTTGATGAGTTTTAATACATACTCCTATAATCACTATCACAGGCAAGAAAATCACCAGAGTCATTGTCTCCAAAGTTTCTCCCTAACCCTTTCTAATCTCTGTCAGTCTTATCTATCTGTAATGGCTCCCCAGTCCCAAGCAAGCAGTGATTTGTTCCTCATCACTATACGTTACAGCAATGTCTAGCCTTTTGGATACATAGACTAATGTATACACTGTACATTTTGAAGAAAATGAAGATGTCTAACTTTCTGTGCTGAGAATAATTATTATAAGATGTAAAATGTTGTACACATCAAGGTTTTGCTTATCTTATTGCCAAGTAGCATTTTATTTTGTGGCTATACCACAATTTATTTACTCATCCACTGATGACCATTTGGGTGGATTCCTGGATTTGACTGCTACAAATTAAGCTGATATAAAAATCCATATGTGAACAAGTTCTTTCATTTTTCTTAAGTATATAACTATGATAAAATGAATGAGTGTTATGATAGATTATATCCAACATAACCGGTTATTTTGTGTTTTCTGTTAGCAATGAAGGGAGGAATGTTCCTTCTATATCCTTGTCAATATTTGGCATGCTCTGAGATTTTATTTCTATAATAGAAATTCAATTTCTATTGCTGCAATTTTTCCATTTTTTTTTTGAGATTAGAATACAATTGTATCATTTCTCCTTTTCCTTTCCTCCATCCAGACAGTCCCATATATGCCTCCTTAACTCTTCCAAATTCATGGCCTCATGTTTCATTAATTGTTATGTGGATACATGTATGTACATACATGCACATATATATTGATAAATAAAACCTGCCCATTCTGTATAATGTTACTTGAATTATGTTCATGGCTGACCACTTCATACTGGAGAACCAATTGATATGCTCTTCCCTGCAGAAGACTATTTCTCCCACCCTCAACATTCCTGAGTTGCCTGTAGTTCTTTGTGTAGGGTTGAGGCCTCCTGGGTTTTCCTCCATTCACTTTGATATCTATTGTTGTTCTCGTTCAGCTCATGTTTAGACAATAATTATGGTGAGACTTTACAGTATAGCTTCTGACATTATAAGGAGACACATTCTCACAACAAACTCCCTGATCCTCTGTTGCAGTTTTAACCAGCATTTCCCTGATAATAAATTCCCTTGGAAAATACTTAATGCCTCTGAATGCTTTTAGAACATATGTATCTTTCTTAAATATTTATTTTATATGTATGAATATTTTACTTGTATATCTATGTACCATATGCATACCTGGTGCCCATAGAGGCAAGTAGAGAGTGTTGGGATCCCTGAGACTGGAGTTACAGGTAGTTGTGAGCCACCGTGTGCTTTTTGAGAACTGAACTGAGATCCTCTGGTATAGCAGCCAGTATTCTTAACCACTGAGCCATCTCCCTAACCACTGAGAAATCTCTCCAGCCTCCAAGATAGGCATCTCTTAAGACCACTGAACATTTAAATGTAATAATGGCCTATTAATTCTTTCAGCATACCAATGCACACTCTTAATATGATTCAGATGATTTCAAAAAAAATGTCAGTTGATTATAGTTGCATTCTATTCACAAGAACACTGTGCCACATATGTACACCATAGCACACTTTCACACAGGTCAATGCTGTAAAAAGTATCTGATTCTCTAGGCTGGTACTCTAGGCTCACACTGATGGGACTGCTGCAGCTGCCCCAGATTTTCTTTCCTTCTTGAAGATGAAATATATCTGTACTGTTTTGCTATTCTAATAATTAAATCTAGGCAGTATAAGGATATGGGAATGATAAAAAAAATAGTACAAGGAAATAATATAAAATAAGTAGGGAAAACCTAAAGTAAAATAAAGAGGACAAAAAGTGTAAAAATATAATGGGAACCAAAATGGTTGAGTAAAAACAAGAAAATGTGGAAAAGTAGACAAAAAATAGAAAAAAAAATAATGAGAAGGGCCTCCTTTAAGAACCTAGCAGAAAGACTCCCAGCAATAGTGGCTATGGGGCCTGAACTGGCCACGTCCTGTGATCAGATGGGTGAATACTCCAATTGCCATCAGAGAGCCTTCCTCCAGTCACTGATGGGAACAGATGCAGAGACCCACACCTAAACATTAGGCAGAGCTTGAGGAATCCTGCTGAGGAGAGGGAGGAAGGATTGTAGGAGCCAGAGGGATAAAGGAAATCACAAGAAAACCTGCAGAGTCAACTAACCTGGCCTCATAGGAACTCACAGAGTCTGAACCAGCAACCAGGGAGCATGTATGGGACCGAGGCCCTCTACATATATGTGATAGTTGTGTGGCTTGGTCTACTTGTGGGACTCCTAACAGTGGGAGCAGGGGCTGCCCATAATGCTTTGGTTGGTTCTTGGAAAAAAATATTCCTCAAACTGGATCGCCTTGCCCAGCCTAAATACAAGGGGGAGGTGCTGAGTCTTACTACAACCTGATAAGCCATGCTTTGTTGACACCCATGGGGAGCTTGTCCCTTTCTGAACAGAAACAGGGGAGGAGAGCTTGGTGGGGCAGAGGGGAGGCAGGGGAGGGAACGGGAAGAGAGGAGGGAGGGGAAACCGCAGTGGGGCTGTAAAATAAAACTTTTAAAGAAGAATCTAGCAGAAAGAGCTAGGGATATACAGTGGTCTTGTAGTGGCCTATCATGGATAAGAATGTGGATTCAGTCTCCCTCACTGCAAAGGTGAAAATAAGGAGCTGTCCCCATGAAGACTGCATCTTTGCCTATGGCAGGACACCTCTGAAGCCACAGAACTCAGGAGACTGGAGAAAGAAGAGCATGAGTCTAAGACTAACCTGGGCTAGCAAGACCATGTCCTGAGAAGAGCTAGAAACATCTAGTGAAGTCAATTGACAAAACTCCTGCCTATCCCCACCCTTGAAGAGAGAAGAACAGAAAGGAGGAAGGAGTGCGGAATGCCAAAAGCGACCTTCACCTGTCCGTCTATGTGCCATTGAGCCCAATGCCTCTGCTTCCTAATGATCGGACTTCACTTCAGGTTAGGCATGTTTGCCTCTGATGACTGTCAAAAATGAGACAAAATTCAGAGTTCCAAACATGAAAGATCTTGTTGCTCAGTCTCCAGTGCTCCCTAACCTGTGAGGGTGCTCTATCAGAAAAAGAGAAAAACTCAGAAAGCGGTAAGATAAGACTTAGGACGGCACCATGGGCAGGAAATGCTTACTTGAGATTGTTTGGGCAAAAGCAGCAGTTTATTCATGTCTTACAGACATACAGTGCTGGCACAAAAGAACAGACGCCATCTCCCTTACACCATGCTTTCCTCCAGATCACTTCTACTGAACTACAACAAGTCAGAACAAGTCAGTTACTGAATCACACAGTTCTTCAGACACGGCAACCTCCCTATTTGGGTGGTTTGCCTGGCTAAGCAGACAGTAAATTAATTTACATGTTTAATACAGTGCAGGAATTTTAGCAGAGTTGGATATTCACATTGATATTGTAATACGTTATAAACAGTACAATTTTCAGAAACGATGAGATCACTTAACTCCCTGCCTGTTTCAACTCTTTTCTTGCTTTTCTCCTTTTCCTTAAAACCAGTTATAAATAGTTTTAATCAACTTATCACCTTCAAAACACTTGAAATTGTGAAACTAAAAAACTATTTACAAACATTTTAACGTTATTTTAAAAGCATCTGTTGTCAGACTTGTTTTCTATTTAAAAAAAAATCTTTTCCAGTAAACATCCTATAAACTGGATCACCATCAACTTCTTGCCGCTCTGTAGAGACTTGGAAAGGATGCCTCATGACATTAGAGCTCCAAGCTATACTGCGTTCCATGGCCTATGACATCAAACGTCCATACATACAAAGGCCTTCTGGCCTCCCCAAACTTCACATGATGGCAGTTCATTCCGTGTTGTCTTCACAGACTGCTGAGTAGACAGGGATGTGAGATGGCATTGTCACTGGATGACAGTGAGTATGGGAAAAGCATGAAAGAGGTCATTTCAGTTTTTTGTACATACAGAATGAAAGATACTTCCTTACAGGAAGCTGGACATTTGTTGTCATCGTAAAAAGCACAGACAAGTAGTTCAGAAATACATCTTCATTGAATTTACAAACACTGTGATATCAAACACATTCTCAACAATGTCTAAAGTACTGCCACAAAACTGGACTCAAAGGGTAAAGTTTTTCAGGAGACATCATCTCTAA
This sequence comes from Peromyscus maniculatus bairdii, assembly GCF_049852395.1. Taxonomy (NCBI): domain Eukaryota; kingdom Metazoa; phylum Chordata; class Mammalia; order Rodentia; family Cricetidae; genus Peromyscus; species Peromyscus maniculatus. Next base: position 21,356,106 of record NC_134870.1, read on the forward strand.
CTTGCATATTTAATAATTCAGCTGGACCTAAGTCACACTCATGATTCTCTAACAACTCAAATATAAAGACATCACCATCGAGTTAAGTCTTCCCAGAAAATTCCAGAGCTCTGCTTGCCTCCAACAAGTTGTGCAAGAATTTCAGAGCTTAGCAACTGGGAGTGGCACAAGACACGATTCTTTAAACTATCTTAAAAATAACAGCTCAAGACAAGTCGGCCTCCAAAGATAGTGCAGAACACACATGTCTGTGCTAATTTTACAGCTTAAGTGTATTTTGTGAATATTTGTAAATTCTGATAGGCTTATTCGTCTTTTGTCTTAGTCTTTTTACTTAATGTGGTTGATTTCAACCTGACAACATACAGAATTTAACACATGTTTTCTTTTGTTTCTCTTAAAGTAGCTTAGGTCTTCCTAGGAAAGAATAAGCTAAAACTTAGGTAGCCATGCCCTCTCTGAGGGGGAAAGACAGCCTTGAAAATACACCTGTACACTGATAGATTTTTATTAAAAAAAAAAAATGTATTCCTAACTGAATTTCTAGCTTAAGTTTATTTTTTTTCCACTAGATAATCTGACAATTTCACAAAGGTAAATAGGAGTATCTTCGGCCACACTGAGGCTTCTAATGGGCAGTGAATAATTCAAGACCATGGTTCTTATGTGAAGTTACATTTTACATGACTCACATGTGATCTTAGGGAACAAAAAAATCTCATCGCAACCACAGTGTTCTTCAATTCAGCCCTTTAATAAATTAGTATCTCAACTTGTTTGCTGTCTTTGTGAAATGAACCCAAGTTACCCCTTTTATGATGAGATTGTATCAAATAATTACAAACCAAATGGAAATGACAGCATATCTTTGATATATAGGACAACCATTTGTACATGACATATTGAACTAAGAAACAGACTTGAGGACATTTCTGAAATATCTTTGGATTTAAATAAAACCTTATCTCCCCAACCTGAAGAAACATGGGTTAATATTCATACAAAAAGGTGTGGTTTTCATTTTGAACTCTTACCAATCACATGGACTTCTGCTACCAAGGCAAAAGTGACGTCATCATCTACAATGCACACCTACCTGTGACTTGAGATTAAGCTAGAGTGCTCACTCATAACAGGCTTGGTTGGCCCACTTAAGACCACACAGAGGGAAACTGAGCATCTTACGAAAATTTAGCCAACACCTCTAATAAAGGAGAAAATTATCAAGATACACATTTACAACTGTTTTCTGGTCTACTAATTTAATCCACTTCTAACCAAAATAAATAAATAGATAGATAGATAGATAGATAGATAGATAGATAGATAGATAGATAGATAGAAAATAAATAAATAAATAAATAAATAAATAAATAAATAAATAAATAAATAAATAAATAAATAAAACTAGCTTGCTGTGCCACAAGCTTATAATCTTGTATAAGAAAGAAAATTGCTTCTTGCCTAGTAAAAATCTTTAAGCTCCAACTCATGGCCAGGAAACTACCCATCACAGAGCACATGCCACTTAGCAATTTGTCTCCTGGGAAAGTCACAGATCTCCTTCCAGTGCCCCCCACCGCTTCCTTCTGCTGTGGCACCCAGGACCAACCGCCCAATCACCTCATTTCGGGACCCCCTTTCAGAATCCAAAACTAAAAATTCAACGCTTATTTCTTCAAGACTCTCACAAGGAATATCAAAGACAAACAGTTCATTGAACACTGCATTGGGAGTGCATTTTTTAACGTGAGTCTTCTTTTTAGAGATTCTCTTCTTGGCGTGGTACAGGTTCACTTTGACGTAGGGATCTGCAATGACACATAGGTGTTACGTTGGCAACAATCAGCTGCAGATCCAACCTAGGAGATGGCTAGTTGACTATGTCACCCCAGTACAGTGGAAATGAGCATCTTACAACATCAACAAGTATAAACAAATAGGAAGCATAGATATGTTTGAACTTTCTCTTATCAATAAAAGTGGAAATAATGGAGGATAGAAACCAGTTCTAGACCTGACATTAGGGAAGAAACCACAATAGCAGAAGGACAAGAGCTTAATAAGAAGGGGAAGGCAAGAGAATGCTGCACACTGCCTACTAATAACAAAATCCAGCAAGCCGGATGAGGACAGCATCTGAGGCTGCTGGTTTGATGCTCTCGGTGAGTCTGTCTCTAGGTGAGGGCTGGTTTGGTGTTGAACAGGATTTGGAAACCCTACTGGTCATGCCCTCCAATTTAGCTTTTCTGCAGGTGGTTAGCCATTTGCAGAATTTGCTTTCAGTTTACCAGAGTTAATGTCTCCTGTGACATTCTTACTAAATGGGTTTAGGATTATGGAACTTTCTTTATCACATAATTATAATTTTTATTGCAGTCCATATGTTATTCATTTTCATGATCTCAAGTTTTAAGAACTTGTCTTCAATTTCTACAATCAAATAATAATAACCATACCCATCAGTAATTCTTTATTAAAATACATATTTTTAGTTTTCAAAATGTCCTTCAAGTATGATTGTGCCCAATTTCTACAGTGTTTAAGAAATATAAAGAAGACACTACACTAAGAAATGGAAGGGTGAAAAGTTTAATTAAGACTGTTTTAACCCATAACATAGCCCATTTGCTTTCTCATAATCTACAACAAACATTTTATTTTTCAGTTATTCAAAAACTGAAATTTAATTCTCAAAGTGTACATATTATGAGAAGAAAAGTAATAAGCTCACCAAAGAGTGTGAATGAGTAAGTCATTTGAACTGCAAAAGTAAAAACTCTTTTTCTGAGCAGCGTTAGGCTGCATCTTTCCCTCGTTCGTCATTGCTTTCTGTAAGCCCTTCGCTTAAATGTTCCCTCCTCACTAACCTTGTCTTACAGGCCTATGAACTTCTCTGTAGTGTCGGCAGAACTGACTCACAAATTTTTCCCACAAAGCAAGGAAACAAAAATCGACAATCCCAGTACTCATGACTGAGAATAACAAAAACCAGAGCCCAATGTTGGTTGACAATTGTGAAATACATTAGCCAGCCACAGACTGGACTCTGGCATTTCACAAGTATTCTCACCTGAAAGCCCAGACACATCAGACTTCGGCAGGTGCCGTGCCTTTAAGACAACCACAGTGAGCGTGTTTGTAGTGGACTGATAACAGAGAGAGACCAGAAGTTCACCCCGTCCGGAAGACTTCTAAACAAAGACAAACACAGTAGACAGTTTTCGTTTTGAGTTTTTGTACTCTCATCACAAAACATACAGCAGTGTAATGGCTTTGTTATTTTAATGTCATGTTCCTATTTGTTTTTAATATGGCAAACTAGGGAATCTGAGAAAACGCTTTTGTGCAGCCCTATAATGACTAAAACCATTGTCTGCCATCTTGTGGTTGTTTTAGGTACTACATGCTGCTAAATTTACAAGGATTTGACCACACCCAGTACTTACACATGTTTTGAAGAGTATTTATATTCTATTCCCAAGAGGATTTTTTTCTTTGGCTTTTGCTATTTAAGGATATCTTTAGTCTTTTAAGTTATTAATAGTAATATAATACATAATACTGTCAATTGGTATGTGTAGGATCACATGGCTGATATTTTATTTTCGTTTAAATTCTTTATTATTGGCATCATTGACATTTGAATTCAAGCCAAAGAAAACTTATTCTGCATCCAACCACTATTCTGGACCAGGATCATGACGGAGTTAGAATTCTTGTCCTACATAGTCAAAGTCTTTCCTTGATTTAAGGAAAAATAAATGAATTTCAGTATTGAAGAGAATTGACTCAAGTTTTATAACTTGCTTTTAGACAGTAATATGGATTCCTTCATTGCAAGCTACTTGCATTTAATTTTATATTAAATACATTAGCTAAGACAACTAAGTGTAAGCTCTAACTAAAACTAACAAAACAGTAACATGGGACTTGCTTACAATTAAGAACAGCTAAAGAAAAACCTGTCCAAAAAAAAAAGAATATATGGCTATATTTCTACAGCTAAGAAAGACCACCTAAAACTAAGCAGCTGCACAAAAAGAAAGAGCAAAGAGAGCGAAAAGGCAGCCAGGGAGCTCTTTGCTCCTGAGGGGCCCCAACCAGTCAGGCACCTCTGACAAGCTGTACAACCCTCTGGATCCGACCTGGGCTTTCACTGTTATCAACACATAGAAGACCAGAAAGTGGTTACAAAGTGTTCTAAAGACATTTTAGCTCTAAAATATTGTGATTTAAAAAAAAAACTTAAATAACGTGATTGTTGTTTTTCTTCAATTATGGTATTGGGAGAATAAATTATTCTGAAATGCCACTATAAGAATCAATGACATTCTATATTTAAAACAGAAAAGGGTTCTGTTTGCTAAACTGATGTCATGTCATTTTCTAATCATCGAAGAATTGTCAAAGTAGTACAAGTGGGAAGGCAGAGTAATTCACTTCCTTTATGTAGCAGGAAAATAGACCTTCATAAGTCAACATAACAGGATGACCCCTTGTTCAAAAGCAGTTTCATTCAAATTCCACATTGCATTCAAATTCCACATCCTGAGAAGGAATTGGTTTAATTTTTAATTTCACTTTCAAATTAAGCTACCCTGGCCCTGAAACACTTTTGATAACCTATGTTAAGAGACATATACATAAATTTTAAAGTAGCAGTCTTCTTCAAAATACTTTAATAGAAAGTAAAAAATGTCTTTTACATAAATGATGTATAAATATCATAAAAGTATGGCTTCTTATTTTATATCATTAAGATTCCTTGAGCATTTCAGTTGTACTAAATTTCTTTTCACCTGCTCCATTCTCTTATTCTCTGTTTGCTGTCACCTATGGTAACTAATGACAATGTATACCAACTCATCATTTGATGAAAACACCAGAGATATTTTTAGAAACCTGCACTAAAGATTCTTTATAAATGCTTTAAATGCTTAAAGAATTACCTTAGCATTTCTCTTGATGATCTCTCTATTCATTAACATTTTTCCATCCGATAATTCGATCCCCGAAAGAGGAATCAGGACTTCTCCAATGATATCATCTCTTGAAAACCTGTCAAAACTCAGAACTGTGAGGTGCAAGGACAACTCTTGGATGTGGGGATAAGGAATACCATAGAACGTGAAGGTTTCATCAAAAACAGGGTCCAGTGTCTTCCTCAGCACTCTGGTTTTCACTTTATGTTTCTTCTCTGGTAGGATGGTCATTTTGATGTATGGGTCAGAGGTCATGGATTGCTCATCCATGGCTGGTAAGCCCTGGGCTTCCTTGATGTTCACCACAAATGCTTTCTTCTCAAAGTTGTACTCTAGGGACAAGCAGAGTGTCCCCAGCTTTTCCTGCTTCTCTTCCGAAGTGAGGGAAGTACTAGACTTCAAGCTCTCGGGGGAAATGGCCTCCTTTTCTCTCTCTGTAAAGAGCTTTGGGGTCACGTTCTCTAGATCAGAAGGGCTGCCAGCTTTGAGGTTGGTTTTGGGGAAATTGCCATTGAGATCTCGCTTCTCCAGATCAAGATGCAATGAAATTTTTGGCACAGCTGGTTTATTCTTAACTTCATTTTTGTCATCTCCTCCGAATTTCTTTTTGCTACTTAGGTTTTCAGGGTAGATATCAACTCCTTTCAGCACATGCACAAACTTGTATGGAGGAGTCTTGTTGGACTTAGATGATCTTCTCTGGCAGCAGATCCAAGCAAAGAGAGAAACAGTGAAGACAAGGCCAAATGCACTGAAGATCCCCACTACTGTGGGAATTTCATCTGAAAAGCCAAATGACCAATGACATACATTAAATGACCAGAATAGAAATGGGAGACTATAGGAAGAGCATAATAGAGCTAGATCTTACTATAAGTGGGGAAGATTGAATTACGTTCCCACAGTTCTGGGCATGAGTAATGGTAATATTTCCCACTAACTTGAGGTCTATACATAGCCCTATGTGACACACATGAAATATATTATGATTTAAAACTCCTTACTTCAGTAGATTTTCATAAGTAAATGAAAAAGTGTATTTGGAACAAACATGGGGTCATGTTTAATATTCTCACCTAACTTTGTTTTACTCAGATATCATGAGTCAACTACAATAATATGAGAAAGTACTATTTTCATTGTTTCTTTTTCATTGACATTTTGAGGCTTTCTAAAAGCATTAATCTACTAATTATGAATATATATGCATTTATATACATATATAACCAACAAATATTGGAGAACTCTGTCTTTTTAATACATCACTATTCACCCAGGATTCAAGCAGGAAAAAAAAGAATACCTAAAGACAGTAGTCTATACAAGTAAAAAATTATGGAAAAAAAAACACCCTGTCCATTGGTTATTGTTACAAACCCATTAATTTTTTTATTCTTTGTGGGAATGTGATTTAAAAAAGATAAACATCTATTAATAAAGATAAAAAAAGAGTAAAAGAAAAACAATAGTTTGATAATAATATATAAGTATAATATTATAATCCCTTTGTAAATATGAACTTAAAATTCTTCAAGCACTGGCTTATCCAAAGCACAAACTAATCTATGTGGGTTAAAAACAAATGATGGCCATAAATCCATAATCATTCCCAAAATGTGAGTGAAAAGTGAGTATAGATAATTTAGAGTTCAATTTTACCCTTGTCTATTTCTATATGGCAAAAGGTGAGAAAAATTGAAAAGGACATTGTTTTCTTAACTTTGAACACATTAAGTCATTGGCATCAAGTGACATGCCAGCAGTGATTGTGCCTAAAGCACATATCATTTCATATGTAAGCAGATTCTTCTAACAATTATTTGTAGTTGAACTACCACATCTAGCAGTGAAGCAACTGAGTAGATCTTTGCATAAAGTGAATATGACACATTATGCACATTTAACTCTATTTTATCCATGTTTCATTTCAAATAGTGAATACTAAACATAAAAGCCCCAGCCCAAAAGGAGTTAACACTTTCTAAGATCAAGAAGACCAATCTTTTTTATGTCCCTTCTCCATATCCTAAATATTCTGAGCATTTACTTCATAATAATAAAAATGAACTCAAAGATAATCAAATGGAGAAATGGTAAGAGAAATATGTGAGGTTAAAAAAATAAAACAATAAAAAATTCCATAACTCAATTGTATGACTAAATTGAATAGTGTAAAAATGAAGTAAAGCTGTGAGTCTCCTAAATAGGAAAAAGTTAATGCTACAGAAGAAGGAGGAGAAGAAGAGAAGGAGGAGGATGAGGAGAAGGAGGAGGAGGGGAGGAGGAAAAGAAGGAGGAGGAGGAAGAGTTAATCAACTAAACAGTATCAGCTTCTTCCCTTCTATTCAAATCTTTGTGCCCCCCCCGCCACCCGAGACACACACACACACACACACACACACACACACACACACACACACAATCTAATAACTCAGAGCAAGGCAGCAAACGCAAACTCAGGAACTAAGAAATGCTTCAACCAATATAAGAAGAACAATAAAAGCAGTTGAAATCAATATTTTCTAAGTAGACAGACAACTGGGCATGACCACATGTTCACAAGGATAGTCTCTGAAGATGCCTCACTATGAAAAAAATTCTGATTTCAAATCAAGAACTGAGTGTATCGCACACCCATACACACATACAAATCCAATGACGAAAGGCTGAGAAAATCATTTATGCATATTTTATTATCTCTAATGTTCAAAACACCCAAGATAACATGGACTCATGTTCTGCTAATGTAACTACTAAGAATGTATTTAGCTTTTGAGGGCAGAGATTATACCATATCCCTCATTTTAATCACAATTATGATACATCTAGAGATACTATTCTGAAATTTCTCCATCCTTTAATTAAAAAATACTTATAGATAAAAACCCTGGTCTTTTCCCACTAGAATATAATTGGACCTAGACATGTGAATTGATTTTCTAAAAGGCACGTCTAGTTTATTTGCTGTAGCAGACAAGGAGACCATGGTGACAAAATTTTGGAATATGAACAGGAAAAGCAATCCAGAAAGCAGGATCCTTAATCCAAGTTTTGAGCAGCTTTTACTTAAGTGCACAGTGCTGGACTCCAGAAAGCTCAACCAGGGACATGAAGCAGGCCGAAGCCAGTTTGGTTTCAAAGTCCTCAGAACTATGCTACCACAGAATTCTGCCTGTCATTAGCAACATACTTCAGGGATACAAGAAAATATAACAGAAAAAAAAAAATATGACAGTGCAATAAAATACTCATCCCAAATCCTCAACCCACAAGTTATTTTATGACATATCGAACTCTTATGTAACCAAAGGTGTGTGTGGCTTTCCTTAAAAGATTTATACACAAATAGGAACCATCCAGAAAAGAAATGAAGCAGCGTTCTAACAACAGATGTCCTTGTCTTTCCTCAGCTCAGGCTTACAGAGCTGAGTGAACATTCGGGAACTTCTGGAAGGTGAAATCACAGAAGGCGATGTTAAGGAGAAAGATACCGATAAAAGGAAGTAAGCCACAATTAACCATCTGCTGCTCTCGTCTTCCTTTCAAATTAGCTACTTGAAAATATACATATTCAACATCCAGTGGAGAGCAAAGCACAGCACAGCCCCGAGCCCAGCCACAGCCCCAAGTTCAGCAACTTGCTCACCGAATTCCACGCGGCTGGTGGTGATAGGAGCCATGTTTTCTGCGTGCTCTGTCCGAGGTGCTGAAGCAACTCCAGGCAGATTCACCTGGAAGGACCCTGGAACAAGGCTTCCCGGGGAAACACAGCCGATCCGGGGACCGGCACCGGCAGCGGGAGGGGCTGGAGGAAGGTCCGCGCTTGCTATCAGCAATGTGCAACCCTGCCCTGTTCCTGTTTGGGCTCTTCTGAAAAGCTTGTCTCCGAGACTCCAGACGTGGCAGAAACCCGAATTGACGCAATCCTGACGCTACAGGGCTGAAATCAGCACCTGCCCTCCCCCTCCCGCCTTCAGCCGCTCCTCCTCGCCCTCCTTCTGGCACCCTCCCTCCTCTCCTGAGGATTCAGCGCACACTCACCAATTATTTTAACTGTTGGGCTACTAGATATTAACTATGCTATTCTGTTAGGCTCAGAGACACGCGGAGAAGCGTCCCGAAACACATCCCTGACAGTTCTTAATCCGAAATTCTCTTGATCATCTACAGATATTAAAATAAATGTGGCCTAATTATCAGAATATCATAATTTATAAAGGAAATAAAGAGTAGGAACAGGAAAATGTCCGTATCAAATACCCACAGTAAAATGCATCCTTGTCTCCTAAAATATCCTGTGAACTATTGAATGCTTGTCATACTTATCACATTTTAGGGAAATCCACTGCAAATCGATATATTTAAAAAACCATGTTCCCTCTACCATCCCTTATATTTAAACAATTTCTAGTCTAGACATTTGGTTGATGTTCCTGATGTTTTCTGATCTGTCAGCTATTTTCCTTTTAATATCTGACATTTGACCAGTTAAGGTTCTTGGGAAGAGTTGGAATTAATTCTGACTGTGTTAAATTTATTCTCAGACATGACTTTTAATATTTGGACACTGCTGATATAGTCATATTTACAGTCAAAGGCCCTAGAATCTACTGGGTTTCTGCAAACAAGTTACAAGAACTGGACCAAATTCTGAAATAATATTATTACCAGTTACTTTCAAAGGAATGCTAGTCTTTGGAATGAAGATCTGGAAAAATAAGATCTCATATTTTTATTAATTTGAATCTTAAGGGCATTACTCTTTAAAATGAACACTTAGCAGATTTACAAAGAAGAAACATACAGCTGTGACTTGCACCCATTACTTCATGTCTCACAGATACACCCAATGTCCTTTGCTCTGAAATTCAATAAACAAATGGAATTCAGTATGTGCTGTGTTGAAGGAAGATGAGGCATGCGGATGTCTCAGAAAACTACTGTACATGAGACAGGTGTCTGAACACTGGCGAACAGCTGCCCCGAGCGTCAGCGGGGTGTCTGGGGAGACGTTGGTTTCAGCCCTCTGCATCATGGAAAATTTTCTAAACCGCAGACTCTTTTCTCTCTCCCTTCCGATCAGCTCCCACACACTTGGCACTGTAGCATCCTTTGAATAGCCATTTTTTTTCAAGCCTTACATACTCATGCTATGGAAACACAGAAACTAAGTTGCTGCGTGTAATTTTCCCATGGTAGTGTTTGTGGCAGTGTCCTAAACAATCTGATCATTCGCGATAGCTGCCTTCTCAGCCCTGGGCACACACCAGTGGAACTGCTCCATCAAATGGCAGTGGCATTCAGCTGGGATGTTTTTCAAAGTAATCTGATTATATGATGCAAATTGTATTAAAGTGTATGTTTCCCATCTAAGTTATTGTAACATATGGTTGAGCTCATTTGTGATAAACAGAAGTATATTCTGTGTATGTTATATAAAAATTAGTGCCTCATTAACTATACCTTCAGATGGTAAAATGGTGAATAAAACCTGTCTGGATTCTTAAACAGTATTTCTCCAAAACCCAACCCATTGTGTGCTGCCTTATTTCAGAGGGTCCAATGAGATAAGATGACCACTTGCCCAGAGCTGATGGTATTGTAACTATTTCATTGCTTGCTTTAAAAGCAAACTGAAAATAAATGCCATTAATCAAAACCTGAAGTTTCTTTCTTTTTCATTTGATTAATATCACTTCAGCATTTATACAATCTCTAGACAAGCTTCAGGCAGCATCAGATAAAGAGTGGAATCCACAGAGAAAAAACTGTAAGTTTCTTATGCTTGAGAAATACGCCCTACCACATTATCGCATTGTTCTTTCAGATCTAGCAAACTAGTAATAAATTTACTGACATGCCCAAGCTGATTCTTGCCGTGCAGACAAGGGAGGAGGGGTTGTTGCTAGGTAACCGCCCTTTTACCACCCAAAACACACAACCTCAAATAATTCCAGTCCTGAGAAGCAGAAGGTTCTGTCCCAGCAACAGTGTTTACTTCAGTGTGTTTCTTTCACTAAAAACATCTTCACACACTATGCTCTGAGAAACAATTAGCAAAACCCTTGAATTCAACTTAGTATTTAAAAAAAAATCCAGGTAAATTTAATTGATAACTCACTGATTGATTTTTACTCTGTTTTCTTCATTCAGTTAATTTGATTTAATTTAGCATGGAATCTGATTGGTAAACTCCATATTTATTATATATACTTTATGATTTTAGCATTCCCTTATTCAAGAATGGTATTTGTTGGTATACTAATATAATTCTCTTAATCACAAGGAAACTTTAAAAGTGTGTGAAATGTTAAACTGCTCCTCAATTGGAGTAGACTGAATATCTGATTGTAGAAAATAAATGATTGCATCAATGTTCCAATCATATTAAGGATGCTGTCTGGGACACAAATGGGAAGGTTTTATATTACACACATACCTAATTCTATTTATCCATTTTTGCTACCAAAGTGTCTTTATGATTTCCCGTTGGAGTTTCAAAGAGTCAAGCTTTACATTAAGGTCTTGGGTCCATCTTTAATTGACTTTTGTACAAGGTGAATGAAATGGGATTCTAGTTTCAGTTTTATAAGTGTGAATGAACAATATTGCCATTTCTTGAAGAGAGTTTCTCTTCTCCAATGTATATTCTTTTTGAGGAACTGTATTGAAACCGATGTCTACAGTTGCATAGGTGTGTACATGCTCTGTTCTGTTGGGTTTTATACCACAGAGTTTTTGTTACTATAATTCCATAACATAATTTGAGGTCAACTGTTGTGATATGCCTAGCATTGTTCTTTTTGCTCAGGATGTCTTTAGCTATACTAGATCTTTTGTGATTCCATATTAATTTAAGAAATATTTTCCTATTTCTGTAAAAAAATGTCATTGAAATGTGTGGTGCTTTAAATAAAATGGTCCTCACTGGCTTATATGTTTGAATGTTTGGTCCCTCATTGGTGAAACTGTTTGGGGAAGGCTGAGGAGGCATGGCCTTGTGAGAATACATGTGTCAATGGTAGTGGGCTTTGACCAGGCCCAACCTTCTCTCTCTCTCTCTCTCTCTCTCTCTCTCTCTCTCTCTCTCTCTGGCTTCTGCTTGCAGATCAGGATATAAATTCTTAGCTTCTGCTTCAGTTCCTTTCTTGCCTACCTCCTGCCATGCTCCCCGCCATGATGCTCATGGACTCACCCTCCAGTTAAATTCGTTCTTTGACAAGTTGCCTGGGTCGTGTTGTCTCTTCACAGCAACGGAAAGGTAGGTAAGACAGAATGCTAAGGTAAATTGCCTTTGTCTTTAGATCATGTTCGTTAATGTAGCCAGTTCTACTACATTAGTTCTTACACCCCATGAACCTAAGAGATCTTCCCATCATCTGGGGTTTTCATCAGTTTCTTTCTCCACTGTTAAAATTCTCACTGCATAGATCTTTCACTTTCATGGTTATTTTCATTTCAATTTTATTCTAATGTGAACAGAATTGCTTTCATGATTTTCTCTGATTATGCTACTTATTATTGTATAAAACTGCTAGTGTGTTTTTTAATATTCATTTTTTAATCGTCCTGTTTTTCTAAGTGTTTACCAGAACTATAATGTAGTGTAGTCCTTAAGGTCTTTTACATATAGGATCATATAATTAGCAGAGGGCAATTATTATTTTCAATTTACATCCCTTTTCTTTCTGTTGCCTTAATATCCATCTAAGAATTCAACCACTATATTGAATAAAGTGCAGAAAGTGGACATCCTGTCTCATTTCTGACTTGTGAAAAAAGGGTTTACTTTTTCCATTCCTGGAAAAATGATTTCCTTTCCTACTTAGTCTTCTAAGCCATCTTGGCACTTCCCTGGTCTTTATACCCATAGTTCCACAGAGATGATCCATGACTTCACTAATACACAATTTTCCACGGGGCTATAACCCATCTTTTTTTATTTTGGAGTTTTTTAATATAATTTCTTGATTGATTCTTTGGGAATTTCACATTATACACCCTAATTCTGCTCACCTCCTGGTTCCCCCATATCCTCCCCTCACTTCTACAGCGACCCCAAAAGACAATTTTTTTAAATCAAAACCAGAGCAAAACAAAGCAAGCAAACAAACAAACAAAAGCAAGAACAAAAAAAAAGTCTTTGTTTCTCCTTCTTTCCTGCCTCTCCCACACCTCTTCCATTCGTCCTGCTGGCATTGGGAGAGGTGTATCACATAGTACACCCTTCTGCCAGTCAGCTTTACCAGCAAATGTTCATTGCACTAAGTCACAGGTCTATTTCCTATGGAACAATACTGGCAGGATCTCCATGACTCTGGCAGCCCGGGGATGTCCCAGAGGAGTTCCAGTGAGTACCAGAAACCAGGGGCTGTAACTCATCTTGAAGGTGTGGCCAAATGAACTTCTTCAATTTGTAGATCTTGGCGTCTCAAAAAGAATTTGGCCTAGAAATCTTTGTAAGCATTTCTTCTTTCAGTTCACCTTGGAAGGTCTTCCTTCTACCTCCTCAAGATGCCCTATTCCCCTTTTCAACTGTGATCATATGAGATGTCCCTCATGCTACTATAACAATAAAAGTTGGGATATTTTATATGTGTGTCGGGGAGTGTAGGGAGGGTAGAAGCACACCAAATTTTCTCTCTTAAACCATGTAGATTCAACACATGTTTTATTATTTGATAATAGCTATTTTCACATGGTAGAGGCAACATGGGTAATGACAGGAGGAACTGATGTCCAGTAATCACTGAAGGAGAGTTGTGATCTAGTATAAAATTTACATGATGATGAAACAGGAATGAAGAATAAATTTAAAATGTTAATAATGATAACATCAGAAAGAAAACCCAAACAACTTAAGCAAAATGTAAGCATAACAAAATTTTACAAAATGCCAATTAGTAAGAAATTCACTTTTAATGTAAAGCTCATAGTGGGTTAAAAAGTACAATCCTAATTATTCTGCTTAAAGTAAAATATAGACATGAAAATAGCTGGAATATAACATGTATTAAATAGAATGAATGAAGATTTATTAAAATATAGAAATAAATTGAGGTAGGAAATTGAGAATATATCACAAGGAAGAAAACATTAAATTTGTTTTAAAAAGCATTTACTAAAAATCAGAGTCCAACAGCATGTAGACTTATGTTTCAAATGACTTACCATCTATTTCATAAAGCAAAGTTGTGGTGCACACTGAAGAAAACAAACAAAAACATATAAACTGAATAGAGACATGATTCCTTCCATTTCTGAGTGGGGTGGTGATCTTAGGGAGGCTGATGCACAGCCAGGGTTTTACTTTTAAAGATTAAAGGCAAAATAATTTCTAAGGCATGAAAACTCTTGGGAAACAATGGAGATTATTCAGATATATGTAAAGTAGAATGGTAGCTTAGAGAAAATATTCCTGAATAGTATGGTAAGAAATGACTCTAAAAATCAAACCTGAACGGACTTCAGAGGTTGCATGTCAGAACACAGTTGAGAAGCAAAGGGTCGTGTTTGTACCCTGTTGAACCAACAAGCCCTTCACATGTCACAGACGTCCCAGAAACGTTCTTCTGCTGGCCAAGAAGGTAGTTCATACGACAGTGCAGATGATAACATCTGTGACAACGAGCAGCTAAAGTCAGGATGAAGTTGTCTTTCCCACATGAGCAAATAGATTTTTAAAGGATTCTGTAGATGAAAAAAAACATCAAAATACCATATAAATTTCCAACATAATTTTGTGTTATAAAATATTATGACTAAGAAACAAAATTAGTTTGTTTCTCCTTTATATTAATTTAGGCTTATTTTAACTGAGACACAAATGCATAGGAATCATACATATTTATATGCTGCCATGTGACATTTCTTCATGTGTTTATTTTGTGAAATGTTTAAATCATTTCAAACATATCTCTCTCTCCAAACATTTAGCATTTATTTATGGTAAAATCATTTAAACTCCTATCTTTAGTGTTTGAAAACACATAGTACATTATGACCATTTATAGTCACTCTATTTTTCAAGAGAACACCAGAAATTCTTACTCTTTTTTCAATGTTTTGAGAATTTCATACATGAGTTTTATATTTACATCATTTCACCAATCCTTTTTTCCCCTTCACTTGCTTCCATATCCCCCACTTCCTCAAATTGTTGATTCTGTGTGTGTGTGTGTGTGTGTGTGTGTGTGTGTGTGTGTGTGTGTGTGTGTGTACATACAACATGCTGAGTCCATTTATTGTTGCTCATATGTATACATGTTCAGTGCTGAACACTTTGGATTAAATATCAGGGGTCTCCATCTCCTCTCAACAGCCACCAATTCCCCATAGCTCTTCATCTCAGAGTGGAGCCTTATGAGAGTTCCCTCATCAACACTGGTATGTCACTTGGTGTCTCTGTGAAATTTCATGGGCACAGCTTCCCTACCATATACAGTAGCCATCTTGGTCCTCTGGCTCCCTTTCTGCCACCTCTCCAGCAATGTTCCCTGAACCTTTGGTGTGGATGTTGTGTTGTAGATGGAACAGCTGGGGCCAGGAACCCCACATTCAGTTGTTCCTGTGTTTTAACTAGTTGTGTGTTTCTGTGATCATCTCTAATTGCTGCAAAATGAAGCTTCTGTCATGAGGGATGACATTTATGCTTATCTGTGGGAATAAGGGTAGGTATTCAGAATGGGGTTAGAAACTACACTAGTTTAGGACTAAAACTTACTGCCCATTGATGAACTTGCCTCTGACCTGGCAATGATCAGTCTACCTGAGGTTCTTTGAGATCAGCCTTTGTACCTTCCACATGCAATGAATCCAGGTGGTGTTTGTTTTCAGTGTCTGGATCTTTTAACTTTGGGGCATTATCCTTTATTGTGGATGAATAGTATTTTAATGTGCACATGCATCACCACTTCTTAAATAAAAATAGAATTGCAGGAACAAACAAATATGCATAACAAACCCAAAAATACCAACATTTGATTTTTTTCTTTTATTGAAAATAGCTTTTTCTCATACAATATTTCAAGATTATGGTTTCCTTCCCCAACTCCTCCAAGATCCTCTCCTCTTCCCTTCCCACTCTCAAATCCTAGTCCACACCCTTTCTGTTTCTGATTAGAAAACAAACAGGCATCTAAGGAATAATAAAATAAGATAAAAGAAAAACAAATCAGAATTAGGAAAAACAAACAGAAGAAAAGAACCAAAGAAAAAGCATGAGAAACACACATGTTCACACACACAAGAATCCCATAAAAATGTAAGATTGGAAGCCATAATATATATGCAAAAGCCTATAAGGAAAAGAAAAAAAAAACAAGCCTTGATACAACATTCCATGACAAAGAACCTCCAATGATGTCACTGAGTTCATTTCATGTTGGCCATCTACTGCTGGGCTTGGAGCCTAGCCTTAAGAGGAGTTTGCCTCCCCAATGAGATTCACTTGGAAAAAATTAATTTTTCATTTGAAAGTGGTTATCAGTTGGAGATAGCTTCTGGGATAGGAGTGGGGGAGTGTGTCCACTTCTCCTCTCAGCTCAGGGGTCCCATCTGGTGCAGACCCAAGCAGGCCCTGTGCCTGCTGCCAGTCTGAGTTTGTTTGTATGTGTTTAGAAAGCCTTGTCCTTGGTGTCCTCCATCCCCTGTGGCTCTTATACTTTTTCCACCTCCTCTTCAGTGGAGTTTCTTGAGCCCTGAGGGGAGGGATTGAAGGAAACATCCCATTTGAAGCTGTGTGTTCCAAGCTCTCTCTCTCTCTCTCTCTCTCTCTCTCTCTCTCTCTCTCTCTCTCTCTCTCTCTCTCTCTCTCTCGTTCTCGATCTCACTCTCACTCTCACTCTGTGTGTGTGCTGTGTCTCTGTCTCTTTATCTCCCTCTTTTCTCATTTCTGAACATTTTTCCATGTGGGTCTCTGTATTTGTGTTCATCTGCTGCAGGAGGAAGCTTCTCTAATGATGGCTAAGCAAGGCACTGATCTATAATTATAGCAGAATGTTATTAGAAGTCATTTTGTTGCTACATTCATCTGGAACAGTAGTATTTGGTTTTGCCCTAGGACCTAGGACCATGGCCTATCTAGTCTCATGTTCTTGGCCACTCAAGCAGTATCAGGTATGGGTTCCTTCTCAGTGAATAGGCCTTAAATTAAATCAGATATGGTTGGTTACTCCACAAGATCTGTGGCATTATTGCACCAGTGTGTCTTGCAGATAGATCACCACTACAGATTAAAGGTTTTGTAATGGGATTGGTGTTTATCTTTCTCCTTTGTAGCAAGCAGCATGTTTTCCAGTACCATGAACACTAGTACATGGGGGGCATACAGTGTGTTCTTTTCACTATCATGAAGTCCCATTTATTAATTGTTGATCTTAGTATCTGTGCTATTGATGTTCAGAAGTTTTTTTCTACATCAATGAGTTCATTCCTCACTTTCTCTTCCATCAAATTCAGCATATCTGGCTTTATGTTAGGTCTTTGATCCATTTGGAGTTTTGTACAGGATGATAAGTATGGATCTGTTTGCATTCTTCTACATGCAGATGTCCAGGTTGACACCATTTATTGAAGATGCCATCTTTTTTCCAGTGTATATTTCTGGATTCTTTATCAAAAATCAGATGTTGGTAAGTACATGGATTCATTTCTCTGTCTTCAACTCGATTCCATTGGATCAATGAGTCTTTTTTTTTTAGTGCCAATACCATGCTCTTATTATTATTATAGCTTTGTTATATAACTTGAAGCCAGGAATGATGATATACTCAGCAGTTCTTTTATTATTCTAGAGTGTTTTAGCTATGCTGAGATAGTTTGTATATCCATATGAAGCTGATTTGTGAAGAATTATGCTGAAATTTTGATGGGGATGCATTAAGTCTGTATATTGCTTTGTAAAATGGTCATTTTACTATTTTAATCCTACCAATCCATGAGTATGGGAGGTCATTCCATTTTCTGATATCTTCTTCAATTTCTCTCTCCAATATCTTAAAGTTTTTATCATATAAGTATTTCATTTGCTTGGTTAAAATTACCCCCAAGATGTTTCATATGTTTGAGGCTATTGTGAAAGATGTTGTTTCCATGGTTTATTTCTCAATCTATTTATCATTTGTATATAGCAAGACTATAGTTTTGCGTACTAATTTTGTATCCTGCTACTTACCTGAAAGTGATTATAGCTATAGGAGTTTCCCAGTGGGATTTTTAAGGTCACTTATGTATACTATCATATCATCTACAAATAAAGATTCTTTGACTTCCTCCTTTCCAATTTGTATTTCCTTGATCTCTTTCAGTTGTCTGATTTTTCTAGCTAGGACTTCACATACTGTATTGAATAGGTATTGAGAGAATGGACAAGTTGTCTTGTTCCTTATTTTAGAGGAAATGCTTTGAGTTTCCCTCCATTCAGGTTGATGTTGGTTATGGGCTTGCTGTAAATTGCCTTTCTTTTTACTTTTATGTTCATTGGCGATTTGCTTGCATGTATGTCTGTGTCAAAAGCCCCAGAACTGGAGTTACAGACTGGTGTGAGCTGCCATGTGGGTGATGGAAATTGAACCCAGGTCCTATGGAAGAGCAGCCAGTGCTCTTAACCACTGAGCCATCTCTCCAGACCCCAAATTGCCTTTATTAGGTTGAGGTATATCCCTTATATCCCTAATCTCTCCAGAACTTTTATCATGAAGGAGTCAACACCTGATTTTCAACAATAAAAAAAATCATATGCAAGCTTTTGTTTAGATTATAATAAGTTCATTAAATTAGAACAATTTCTTAAAATCAATATTTCATTTGAGGGTTAAACAATTTCACTTCAAGGGCAGGATACAAGAGAAAGAACACGGAGATAATTTAAAAGTTCACAAATCACCTTTCTCTTTTCAGGTAAATTTCTATTTTCTTTTGTTTTTTTTTTCTTTTTTTTTTTCCTCAGTGTAGTTTTGGTCCCTTTCCTGGATCTTGCTCTGTAGAACAGGCTGGCCTCGAACTCACCAAGATCCACCTGGCTCTGCCTCCCAAGTGCTGGGATTAAAGGTGTGTGCCACCACCGCCTGGCTCTATTTCTTATAAACAAAAAAGTCACTGAATAATCACGCAAGGAAACAAAGCCAAGAAGTTTCTGAGTGTCATCAGAATGTCATGAGATGGGGACTTAAGTGTAAAGACGTGAGCAGCATTTGCTGATCCAGAAGTGGACTAAGGTAATATGAGACAGAATCAGTCCCTCTGAAAAGAAAATGGCATTGCAATATCCAAAGCCACTGAAAAGTATCAACCCATATTTAAAAAAAAAAATACTAACTGCTGGGATGATTGATATAAATCAACATGGACCTCAGTTAAATCTTGAGGATAACTAGAAAATTATGTCTTATGTGTGTAGAGCAGCATAAAACCTGACTCGGCGGCACTATAGAATACCAGGCACCTGAAAATAACAGAATAACAACTTTAAAAACCAGTATAATGCCAGACTAGAGTCAAAATTCCTATCCTTATGTCCACAAATAAATACAACTCTCATTCCCCATCGAAGAAGGTTTTTTTCTTCCAGTAGATGAAGACCACCACAGAAGTTCACAACAGGTAAAAATGCAAAGAACAGCTGGCATATCTCTAATACATCCCTGTTCTCGGGAAACATCACAGAAAAGGAGGAAGGAAGATGGCAAGAGCTAGAGGACCACAAAGCCTGCTGTGGAGTAGTGTCTTCTAAATACAACAGGGAAGCTGTTCTCATGAAATCTCAACAATATGGCCGTTTAAACAATGGCAGAGCAATCTAACGCCAGTTGACATGCCAACCTACACGGGGAAATCTCACAAGGCCCCCGTCTTAGATGTAGAACCACAAGTAATTAAAATAAAAGTGCTGTTGGGAGAGGGGCGGTCAGTCTTCTCCCTGGAGGAGCTCCTGATATGTAATCCAATCCTAAGCAGTCAGCCTTAAACACATACACAAATTAATAACACTAAATGGGCTCAACAGGCTGAATTTATATGTACATAATACATACAAAGACAAAGAGGTCATGAACTTGAGATGGGGCAGGGACCACAGAAGGAGGTAGAAGGAGAAAGGAAGGGGCAAAAGTGATGTCAATACAGGACTCAATGTATAATCATTTTTTTAAATGGAAATAAGTGTGAAATTAGAGTAGCTGTCAACCTGGAATTTTGTACCAATAAAATCAGGATGAAAGGAAGACATTTACAGAAGCAGAAGGTATGGATTATCATAAAGTACCAATTAGATGAAAGAAATGATTGTACACAATGACATAGGAAAAATGAGAGTCTATGAACTTTAAATTTAAAAAAAAAAAATGGAGTAGAATCATCCTGAGTGAGGTAACCCAGACTCAGAAAGACAAATATGGTATGTACTCACTCATAGGAGGATACTAGATGTAGAACAAGGATGACTGGACTGCTACTCACATCACCAGTGAGGCTACCTGGAAAACAGGACCCCAAGAAAGACACGGGGATCACCCAATGATGGAGAAATGGATGAGATCTACATGAACAGCCTGGACATGAGTGGGAGCAATGAACGGCGAGGGTCGAGGGAAAGAGAGCGGGAGATCCCACCTGGATCAAGAACAGAGAGGGAGAACAAGGAATAGGAGACCATGGTAAATGAAGACCACATGAGAAAAGGAAGAAACAAAGTGCTAGAGAGGCCCACAGAAATCCACAAAGATGCCCCCACAAAAGACTGCTGGCAATGGCCGAGAGACAGCCGGGACTGACCTACTCTGGTGATGGGATGGCCAAACACCCTAATAGTTGGGCCAGAAACCCCATCCAAGGACTGAGGAATCTGGATGCAGACATCCACAGCTAGGCCCCGAGTGGAGCGCTGGGAGTCTAATTAGCGAGAAAGAGGAGGGTTTATATGAGCGAGAATTGTTGAAACCAAGGTTGGATAAAGCACAGGGACAAATAGCCAAACGAATGGAAACACATGAACTATGAACCAAAGGCTGAGGGGCCCCCAACTGTAGGAGTAACCAACTGTCTTATTAAATAAGAAACACAGAACCAATGTAAAAGAGAAAGCCAAGAGGTCAGAGCTCAGAGCTAAAATCTCACCCTTCCTCCTGCCGTGGTTCCAGCTTCCCGAAAGAGAGCTATTTCCCTGTGTATAAGTCGTTTCATAGTCATTCTGCCTTCTCATTGGTTGTAAACCCAAACACGTGACTGCCTCATCACTGTCTGTATGTACAGCGCCCCCAGGTCTTAAAGGTATATGTCTCCAATGCTGGCTGTATCCCTGAACACACAGAGATCTATGGGATTAAAGGCGTGCGCCACCACTGCCACACTCTGTCTATGGCTCTAATAGCTCTGACCCCTGGGCAACTTTATTTATTAACATACAATCAAAATCACATTTCAGTACAATTAGAATACCACCACACCCAACTGGATCAGGCCCTCTGAATAGGTGAGACAGTTGATTGGCTTGATCTGTTTGGGAGGCATCTAGGCAGTCGTACCAGGTCCTGGGCTCGCTGCATGAGATAGCTGTTTGAAACCTGGGACTTATACAGGGATGCTTGGCTCAGTCTGGGAGGAGGGGACTGGACCTTCCTGGACTGAGTCTATCAGGTCGATCTCAGTCCTCGGGGGTGGCCTTGATCTGGAGGTGGTGGGAATGGAGGGTGGACTGGGGGAAAGGGGAGGGGGCAGGAAGGGGTGAACAAGGGAATCTGTGGCTGTTATGTAGAACTGAATAGTATTGTAAAATAAAATAAATATAAAAAATGGAGTAGAATGCAAAATATAGACAGATTAAATGTATTAATGACAGTGATTCAAAGGGAGAGAGATTAGTTGAGTTAACATGTTTTAAATTTTAAAAGCATCCAAACTTTCTCATGACTGACAGAAGAAAAATTCAGTACAAATAGAGAATACCTGAATAAATTTATTCATTCATCCCACTTATCAAATAGCATACCCAGTAGTATTTACAAGTAAGTCCTGGGACACAGTAAACGGAACTTGTGTTGGCTGAGTTGCAAAACATCTACAAGATTAAAGAAACTCAGTTTGTCCCAAAACCAAAGGACATTAAGCAAAGAAAATCATACCACATTTAAGTATGAAATCTTATTGTTTGAAATCTGAATAAAATTACCAATAATTTATGGTCATAGATAAATTTCAATAGAAATTAGATGCACAAAACAGAGCAGAAAGCATCTGTGGTAATCTGATGCTATTGGTCCCCATCATCTCATAGGGAGTGGCACTATTAGGAGGTGTGGCTTTGTTGGAGTGAGTGTGGCCTTGTTGGAGGAAGTGCATCACTACGGGAGGAAGGCTTTAAAGTTTCCTATTCTCAGGATACCACCCAGTGTCTGACTTCCTGTTCCCTTCAAGTCAAGATGTAGGCAGCACGTCAGCGTCTGCCTGCGCGCCGCCATGCTCATCACCATGATGAAAACGAAATGGACCTCTGAAACTGTAAGCGAGCTACCCCAATTAAATGTTTTCTTTGTAAGAGTTGCCACGGTCATGGTGTCTCTTCACAGCAATAAAAACCCTAAGACAGCATCTAAAAAGAGTGACCACCCTTCATCCCAAAATGACTTCAAAATGCAAGATTCAGCTTGCAAGCATGCACAGAAGGAAAATTACAGAAACATATTTACCAAAATTGTTAAAACATCACAGAAAAGAGAACCTAGGACTCTGAAGTCATAATGCAAAAAGTATTAACCTTGTTGAGAATTTCTGGTAACACATGAAAATATTTAAATTACAACTGGCACCAAAAAAAGCAGAGAAGGCAGTCACAAAAAAAATCAAAAAGCATTGCAATGTATATTTATGAAATAGAAATTATACACACAATTTTTTCAAGAAAATCAATATCTAAAAGACACATTCCAATTAAAGATAGGAAAAAAGGCAAAAGAAACAAATAAAATCATAGTAGTGAATGATCCTAGGAAAGGATCGGAGGATCCTGAGGGCAATGAAAACTTCCCACAGTAGGAAGGACTTCAGTTCCACTGCAAGACTTACTAGTTTTTGATAAAAAAAAAATTTGGTAATACATGCCACAGTGGATGGCCCCACACCCATGGGCAGATGGGAAGTTCCAGTTGGACTCAGTGGATTACCAAGTACACAAACCAAAAAAAGGGGGGTGTGAAGTTAGGAGGGAAATGTGTTGGAAAGCTAGAGGGAGGAAGTGGAGGGGGGCTATGATGCAAATACATTGTATACAATGTATGAAAGACTAAATAAAATGTTATTTAAATGTTTACTAACCATCTAAAAATGGGCAACAATATGTTTTAGTCACTGCTTTTGCGTGTTTGTATTCACATAAGTATTTTGTGAAACTGTTGACTGTAACCACTATGCAAACAAAAGACAGACATGTAGTGGGCATGCAATGCCACCGCTGTGGAATTCTAACATGACAGCAAGCACACATCTGAATATGCTGATAATAATAATAATACTTACAATTGTCAATGTTGAAAACAACTCCCTGTACTGTGAATGCTTGGCTATTTAATTGAATACCACATTGTACTAAATGAAATAACAAATAAATATCATTATACACGAAAAAGAATGAATTCCTCAAATACAATTAGAGAAAGGAAAGCAAGTATATACTGCCTGTTTCCTTACGGTTGAACCTAAACAAGAAAATCTAATTGGTGTCAGTAGATGTCACAGGGGCTTGTTTAATTGGGATGGAGCATCTAGTAGCTTTCTAGAGCTCTACGGTTGAGAGTCTGAGCAGGAGTCAGCAAGGGCTTTCATTGGTGTCAACTCACTGAGTCATTTTGTAATTGTTGAGTTTGTCCTTATGTATGCTATATAATGAAAAGTTCACCAACGTGTGTACTTGTTTTTAACTGCTGCATGTTTCCTGAGTTAATAGAATAGTAAAGACATACACAAACAAGTTAGTATGGATGCCCAAAAGAAGAGATATATAACCACTGGTTGTATTTATAGGAGAAAAGTAAATGAAATTTGAAATGTACAGAGATTAAAATGTCTTCTTCTGAAAAATGAGGTTTTTTCTGAACCTTTAATGTATGACTGTCTACTCGCTTTGAAAACTGTCTCAGAGTCAAATCTGCATATCCCCCCTGGGATTGCAGCCACAAGGCCTCTGTGTAAGATCCATCAACCAGGTAGATGTGTATGGATGGTTAATATGAGGATTGAAAGAAGTAACAGTAAACTATTAAACTCATAAATATGAGCTTATCAATGTCCATTCCTGTGGTCTGAGCATTAATAAATCAAGTGGGAAAAGGCAATTAATTGTAGGTGGGCTTCACGTGGCAATTCAAGCAGCCCTGGAACATGTGGAGATCTCCGGTACATATATAAATGCGGTTAGAGGTCATGTCCAGATTTGGAGAGCAAGGATGAGAAGGTCTGTAACTGTGACTTTTAAACTTTTCAGTATTTACCGCTGAAAATTTCTTGTCTATCCCAGAATGACTCTTGACCTTCATATTGCTGGGCCCCATCTGCATTAGGCACTTAGCTTCAACACCAAAAACCCACACCCAGCATGACCACATCCTAGCTTCTTATGCTCATCCAGATTCCAGATGGAACCCAGAATATGTCTTTAATTACTCACCTGTGCTTCCTCCAAATATCTATTACCTCACAATGCTCATCTCACAAAATTATATTCACCTGCTTTTTTAAAACTTATCCCTTTCACAAACCCATCCTTAGTCTCAAGTAAAGAGTGTTGTTCACAGAACACCTTCAAAAAAAAAAGCCCTTCAGGTTTTTCTCTGGAGGAAAGCATCTTACAGACTTACATGTGGAAATGTAGCCAGATATTATTTTATGCATCAGGAATTTTTTTTTTTTTTTTTTTTTTTTTTTTTTTTTTTTTTTGGTTTTTCGAGACAGGGTTTCTCTGTGTAGCTTTGTGCCTTTCCTGGAACTCACTTGGTAGTCCGGGCTGGCCTCGAACTCACAGAGATCCGCCTGCCTCTGCCTCCCAAGTGCTGGGATTAAAGGCGTGCGCCACCACCGCCCGGCCTGCATCAGGAATTTAAGAAAGAAATGGAAATCACTTGTCTCTCCCAAGTCTCCATATCCTTTTAATGATCACATTATATATCTCTTCACAGCATTTCTTGTCAGAAAGCAGCAGAGATTCCCATGCTGGATTGCATCGCCCACCCTTGATACAAAGGGAAGAGCTTAGTCCTAACTCAACTTGATATGCCATGCTTTGTTGACACCCATGGGAGGCCTGCTTCTTTTTGAACAGAAACACAGGAGGAGTGGATGGTGGGGCAGAAGGGAGGTAGGGGAGGGAATGGTAGGGGAGGAGGGGGAAACAGCAGTCTGGATGTAAAATAAATGAAAAAAAAATAATTTAAAAAAAGAAAGAAAGAAAACATCAGAGAAACTCACAAGCAGTCCTAGGAGAATTAAAACCAAAGTTCAAAGGTCTCTAACTGTGGGAAGGAGGCAAAACCACAAGAAATGAAAAGTTTCATTTTGGAAAGCTTTTGGTGCCTAAAGGGGGCATCATTTTTATACCTCTCCTAGCTGTTACTGAAATCATTAAAAGATTATTTTTAATGAAATGCATCTTACCTACTAACGTTTGGCATTTAAATACATTTAGTCCATCTGGCGTGCAAGCATAGTGCTCCAAACTGCTGATTATATCTACTGGAGCTGTAAAAACTTAAGAGCTATCATTTAACTATCCAAGATCAAATTATTGCAAATATCCAAAATATGTAACATGGGCAAATAAATAAAAAACATAAATGATTAGAGTACAGAGAAATAGAGAGTAGCAAGGATGTAGGAAAGAAAGACTAGGCAGAAGAATGAGAGAGAGAGAGAGAGAGAGAGAGAGAGAGAGAGAGAGAGAGAGAGAGAGAGGAGAGAGAGGAGAGAGAATGGTATGAACAGAGGTAAGAAGGTTGGGTGTAGGATAGAGAATGAAGTTAAAGGAGGCAGAAGAAGAGAGACATAAGGAAGGGGACAGACAAGGGAGAATGATTACATTTTAAATAGAGTAATATATATATATAATATATATGTATATATATATATATAATTTAGAAAATACTTATTACACATAATAGTACCTAGTTTGTATTACATAACAGGCCTCTATATAATTTAGTATATATTTAGTATTGATTTTATATATGTATATGTATTATTAGTAGTCTAGAAACATTAGGTTAGTAATCATGATTTCTCTTCTGTTTAGTGTTATTCTTGTCTTGTGTGTTGCCCTTTTTATCCTGAAATTTATTTTAAGAATATTTTTAATTTATTGAGTAAAATTTGCTTTTCTCTGTACATATTGCTCAATAAATGTTAATTTGTGCATGTATTCATGTAACCTTTACTGTAATCAGAATTTATAACTCTATACTTCCCCCACCATGCATATACTTTGGAATCCATTGTTTTAGTCAATGTTCTGTTGCTGTGAAGAGACATCATGACCATGGCAATTCTTATAAAGGAAAAGATGTAACTGGGGATGGCTTACAGGTTCAAGGTTTAGTCCATTATTACCATATCGGGAAGCATGGCAGCATGCATATAAACATAGTGCTGGAGAAGGAGCCAAGAGTTCTACATCTGGATTGGCAGGCAACAGGAAGAGAGAGAGAGAGACACTGGGCCTGACTTGAACATTAGAAAGCTCAAAGCCCACCCCAGTGACGCACTTCCTCCAACAAGGACACACATCTTCCAACAATGACATACATCCTAATAGTGCCACTCCCTAGCAACCGAGTATTTAAATCTACCAGCCTATGGGGCCATTCCTATTCATACCACCACATATTTCTTAGACTATGTTTTTGGGAGGTTTGAAAAATGTCATAAAGATTGAATTATTCTACATATTATTCTTGAATACCTGCTTTCATTCAGCATAGCATCTCCTAAGATTAATGTAGATGTGATACACATTAGTAGTTTGATTTTCTTATGGCTAAGTGGTGTTACTTCATAAAACTCAGTCATGGTTTCATTGTCATGTACCCAATGAACAACATTAAGGTTGCTTTTAGTTTTCATTGACTGCAAAAATTTACAAAGAAACTGTAGCTGGTGTTTTCTCCAGTCCTGCCTGGGTCCACAGCCGCTCAGACCCAAATAAACACACAGACACTTATATTAATTAAAACTGTTTGGCCTAATGGCTCAGACTTCTTGCTGGCTAGATCTTACACTTAAATTAACCCATAATTCTTGTTTATGTTTAGCCATGTGTCTTGGTACCTTTTCCCAGTTCTGCCCTCACATCCTGCTTCCTCTGTGTCTGGCTGGCAACTCCTCTCTCAGCCTTCTTGTTCCCAGAATTCTCTTCTCTGCTTGTCCCACCTATACTATACTTCCTGCCTGGCTACTAGCCAATCAGCGTTTTATTTACCAACCAACTCAACCAACATTTTCAGGATACAGAGCGATATCCACAGGAAAGGTTGCTTTTAGTTTTCATTGACTGCAAAAAAATTACAAAGAAACAAACAAAATGCCTGCAACAGTCATGTATAAGACTTTGCATAATTTTTTTTTGTTTCTCTAAACTAAATACCAAGGGATGAGACAGGTAGAATCCTGTGGGAAGCTGACGTTGCCATTGATAATCTATAATCAAACCACTTCCCAAAGTGACCTCTGTTTTGCAAACCCATCAGTCATGTGTGAGTGACCCATTTGTTCTGCTTTCTCAGCAGCTAATACTATCCGTACTTCTGAAACTGCTCTCTTTCTCTCAAATGTAAGTTGTTCAGTGGCACTTCGAGGTTTTAAGTTGTAGTTACTAATGGCTGATATTGAATATCCTTTTTCAGTTGCTTATATACCAGCCTTATTATAGCTTTTGGGATAAATATCTACTCAAGCCCTTTAACTACTTAGTGAAATTGGATTGTTGATTTTGATTATTACTAATTTTTGAGATTTCCCATATACTCTAGGGAAATGTAAAAATATTGATAATCTCTGTTGCATGTATGATCTAGTAAGTTTTCTACCAATATGTAACTTGTGTTTGTTTCATCTTGAAGGTACTCTAGACAAAGCAAAATTTTTAAACTTTGGAAAATATCAATATGTTATTGTCTTGTTTACAGCTCATCCTGCTGCTATTTATAAAACAGCCACAAAACACAATAATAGAAACTTTATTAAAATGAAATAATCAGATTTTCACAGTCATAATTCTGGACTGTCTATTCTGTGTCATTGATCAATGTTTCTACCTCTTTGTTAATACTACACTATACTATAATTTTGCATTAAGTTTTAGAACTGATAATGATCTTCAAACAAGGATTTTCTGTATTCATTATGTACATTTTCACCAGATATTTAAGACTTCCAAAATTTTACCAAATTGTGTCCCACACAAAGTAGGAAGAGTATTCATAACTCAAACTTTTCCTCCTTATTTTTAAACTCTAGTCTAAGCTTTCCCTCTGCCCCACTGATGCTAGGACTGTTAACAGTTTCATTCAGTTCTGCATTGTATCGTAATGGCTTCCCTTAGCTGCTGCTTTCAAGAACCACTTACAACTTAAGAGCCCCTGCATTTGCAAAACCATCAAAGCACTTGGAGCCTTATATGGAAATGGGGCTGCTGGGGTTGCAGACTTCATGCGCATTACCATATTGAGATATGCTTTTTGTAAGGATTGCCCCACCTTGAAAATCCCTTGACTATGTCTTTTAAATTACTAGTCCCCATGATCAAAAATATACTTAAATTCCATGTCAGAATATTTTGTAGTCAGGGATCAGCTTTTAAAAAAAAAAAAAAATTACAGGAGAATCTTGAAAACAAGAGTTCTTTCCAGAAGATGAGGATGGAGGTCAATTCCCTTTGTTGCTTTTGAAACATTTCAATGATTCACATGTCAAAATACAACCTTAGAAGAGATGACTGATAATAAATCCTCAGGTGAAAATCGGACATTTGTTTTCAAGTTAAGAGAAAGAGAACATGTATTACTTGGCACATGTAATGCAGTGAGACAGTTTACTAATATGCAGTAGAACATAGTTGCCACTGGGCTTTAAGCAAATTGTACAGTAAATGAAGCATCCGGTGGAGTGACTCCCTTTATTGTGGAGATGTTGGATTATTGACAGTTATTGAGTCCTTTTCAAACTCAGTTACTGGACAATTATAGGAAACATTGAGGGAGGTCAAACCCAAATCATTCCTACCTCATGCTTGTGACTTCTGGCACGGTTGAGGATCAATATCCTAAGTGCCCCTCATCGTGGACTCCTTATCAGCCACATTTATCCTAAGTCCCCATTGAGTAAAGAGTGTCCTTACAGAGTGCTTCAAAAGAAGCTCGCCCACTCAGAATACATCCTCAGCTTGGAGATGCTTCAGTTAAGAGTTCTGTCCACAGCACATGAGCACACAAATGTCCCATGCCTGCATGTTCTTCAGCATGTTCACTGTTTCTACAATTACAGCGGCCTTTCTGAGTTTATGAGTACTGCTGCCTTCCTGTCTGAGCAGCAGCTCGAATGAGAATGTGATTATCTGTATTTGTGGGTGGACCATGGACTGCATTTTCTCTGCTCCACTCTCTGTTGATTGGGGTTCAATCACACAGTCGGTAACATTTTTGTTATGTCTCTATTGAAATGTCAGGTGTCCTTCCATTTACTTTGTTGCAATACTTATTGGAAACTCGCTCCCTTATACACCATTAGAAAAATAAAAATATGGAATCTGCTACAATATTCTCTTTTTTTAAGCAACAGTGAACTCGGTATGAGTAGTGTGTGCATTCTATCCTTAACTTTATTTGGATATTTAAGCCTTGTAATTATCAGTTACTCCTGTGACTGTAATTCATTGTTTTGTTTTATCATGCAATGTATATTTTTTTACCCTATCAGATGCATGGCAGACAAATATGTTAAAAACTCACATAGCCATTTCATCAATTACTTCAAAACCCTAATCAAGTAGTCTAAAATATTCCCACATTTATGTTGAAATTTAACAAAACAATCTGGATGTTTCATGGACCTAAAAAGACACCACAATTTTATTTTTATGCACATTAGATAAAGTTTCTGGAGCACAAAACCCAAACATTTTCATTGTCAGCAAGTATTAGGAAAAATTTCAAGATTCGCTGATGACAGTGTATAAAGTGAAGGAAAATGAAGCCAGGGGTGGATTAATGCATTACTTGTTATAATGGGTTTTAGCATGAAATTGGTATCATTTCATTCATTTCCAAGGCTTAGTTCTTGTCTTCCTTAATGGTTACATGATAATAACAACAATTTTATCACAGGTGAGCATCATAAGACCAGCATGGCGACAGTGGGGATTCCTCTTGCACTACAAGGGATTGATAAACACTCTGAGGGTACTCTGCAAACCCCTGATCAAAGTGATGGCAACTCATTTACTTCCTGTATCCTTTGTCCTTGAGCCCAAGTGCTATGCTGATCCACTACTGCACTTAACCTCTGGTTTGTTTCTGGAAATCTGGTCACAAGCTAAAGGAACAGGAACCAAGGAGATGAGTCAAATGTGACCTTTGAGACAATCTGCTGAGTTTCTGGAGCCCCATGGAGACAAAAATCTCTAAAAGAGGATTACCTGTTCTTTATCTCCCACACTGTAATTTCTCACAGTTTCTAATAAATTTAGTACTTTGGGACATGGAGTTATTCAAAGCAGTTAACAATTTAGTAATAAAAATGTTCATCTATTTTTATATAAAAAACAGTGACCTTCTTCTTCATATCTAAATGTTTTCATTATTTATTGGCTCCTCAAGCACAATTAAACACATGACTCATAACAGAAAGGAGGCCTTTGTATAGGTTGCATCATGTGATGGCTCTGATGGTGGATGATGAATCAGGCGACATAAAGTGTATCAGTCAATGGCTCTACAGATGGAATGCCTGGAATTGAATGAATCATCAAGTGTGACTTATAGGTCTTATGAGCAATCTCAATTCCCAATTGTACTATTCC
Source organism: Peromyscus maniculatus bairdii (assembly GCF_049852395.1). Taxonomy (NCBI): domain Eukaryota; kingdom Metazoa; phylum Chordata; class Mammalia; order Rodentia; family Cricetidae; genus Peromyscus; species Peromyscus maniculatus. The sequence continues at coordinate 21,387,141 of NC_134870.1, forward strand.
AACTTCCTTCCAAATGCTTTATTTCAATAATGAAACCGAATCATACAATCTTAGAGTCATTGGAAGCCTCAGACATCTTTTAACCCTCTTCTTCAAAATCAATATGATAATACAAATTTCCTACCCTGTAAGTATCCTGGTTCAAGGTCATATAAGATGGTAGTGGCCTTTCCTTAGAAGAAACAATACTGCAATAGTTTAACCAATTCAAGTTACTTTTACAGTTTCTGTATTAGATGAATGAAATCCTCGTCTCTCTGTCTCTGACACTACCTCTCTCAACTTCTTTCTGATATCATATCTCATGTATGCTAAGAAAGTGTCCTGAGATTGAGCTCTAGTCCTATACTCCATTTCTCTTCTAGAGATAAATATGTAAGACAGCAGAAACACCTTCAAGTTACATTAGTATATTAGTGTGCCAAAGAAAAATGTGCTGAGGAAACCCAAATTAATTTTTGTCATTTTCCAAGATATTTAAATTTACTTTTTAAATTTTTTAAAATTATATACATATATATTCCTAAATGCAAATTGTTCAGTCCACATAATGTTACTTGTATGTATGTTTCTGGAGCTGATGATTTGGTACTAGACAGCCCGTTGGTGTCCTCTCCCCTGAGGAAGATCACCTCTCCCACTCCCAGCTTTCCTCGGTCACCCATAGCTCTCTGCATAGGGTTCAGGCCCTGTGAGCTCTTCCTCACCCACTTTGGCAAGTCCATTTGTATCATCCTTTTTCAGATCATCCTTATGTAGCTTCTGATATTACTAGAAGACAATCTCACAGCATACTCCTTGGTCCTCTGGCTCTTACAGTCTGTCTGCTCCCACTTTCACAGTATTCCCTCAGCTTTAGGTGTGGGAGTGCTTTATAGATGGATCCATCAGGACTGGGCTGCACAGCTTGAATTGTGATTGGTTCTGGTGTTTTTTAATGGTCTCTATCTATTAGGAACAGAGGTTTCTTTGAACAGGGGTGAAGACTACATTTACTTATGAGGTTAAGGACAAAATATTTACAAATTGTTGTTAAGGATTATGGTAGTAATAATAGTATAGATTAGTAGTTGTAGATGCTCCTCCAATTACCATGACATCACCAGCACTGAGTAGTCCGATTTCCAGTACCAGGCATAGTTAAGCAGGTCTTAAGTCCAATGAGAGAGCTATTGATTACCCCAAAGGTACGCATGCCATTACTGCACTCAGGATCATTATGCCATGCTAGTTATTGATGTGGTTCATAGGTATCATAGCTGGGTAGGACTGTTGGTTACCTTCCTCCTTTGGAAGATTGCATGGTACCTTCTGTTACCATGAAAATGAGTCCTCAGGGAGGAGTCATTCAGCTCAGTTCCAGATCAGGAGTCTCTGGGACTTATTTTTAAAGTGCACGATGTCCTCAGCAATAGGGACTTACCTTCCATCTCTGGTGGGTAACCAAGGCAATAGCAATTGGCTGTGTGTTTTGGGAGTCTCCTGGACAGCCTTGACCAACAGCTCTAAAGATGGCTTCTCACATCTGGTTGGTATTGTTGGTTTTGTTAGATGGCTTTTGGTTTCTTGGAGGGAGCACAATCAGCCCAATTGAAAAAAGTTCATTAAAAGAATATATATATGGGACTATGTGTATTATAGGCTTTTTTAGTTAAATAGATAATTATGGTTCCATGTAGCTTTTTCAGACATTTTTATTGTTATTTTATCTATTTTTGTGGCCAATATACTTCAAAATATTAGAAAACATCTATAATTAGTGTTTATTAGTATGACAGAAATAATAAGACACTTCCTATGTGATAAAAATCAACTAGGGTAGCAAGGAGTCTCGCATGATTTTGCATTAATAGCTGTCCCAGTTCTCATCTAAAATTAAAATATCTCTACCCATGAGCATTCTTCTCATTGTTTTTCTGCATGCATTGATATTTATGGATCAGTATGTTATTTACTATCTGTATGTTTAATCATAATCAGTCAGGATGCTATGTTTGGCTGAACCTATAAAATGTGCTCTAATGATTTTTAAATGTTTAATAATCACTGCATTTGTGCATATGAATCTGAGGCTTGTGTTTAATTATTGATAGCAATTAGTACGCAGAAGCAGACAAACACCATCTGGTGGTAGAAATGATTATCTATCTGTTCTTGCACTCCTGGTACTGATGTAATGCATCATTGGGTGGGCTCCTCCAGCCTGAAAAAAAAAGAGTTTCCTTGTATACCCCCAGCTGGTGAAACTCTAACTTCTTTTATTCCCCATAGTATCAGTAGCCACTGTTCTCTTGAGGAATGTGCAGATTTCAGGTGGGTTTTCCTTTTTCAGTGAAACATACCCAGATATGTTTTGTGGTAATTCTAATTCCTGTCAAGCTGACAACTGACTTTAGACATTGCAACATTGCACCTTATAGCTTCACCTCTAAACACAACCTTTTAAACAAAAACATTCCACCTCAGGCCCTTAAAGTCTCATCATGAAAAATGCATTTAGTCCACTTCTAAAAATCTCCAGTCTTTAAAAATTCCAAGATTGTGCCAGGCGGTGGTGGCACCTTTGATCCCAGCACTTGAGAGGCAGAGGTGGGTGGATCTCTGTGAGTTCAAGGCCAGCCTGGTCTATAGAATGAGTTCCAGGAAAGGCGCAAAGCTACACAGCGAAACCCTGTCTCGGGAAAAAAAAAATCCAAGATTGTCTAAAATACAGCATTCAAACTCTCTCCTGAAACAACTGTGAGCTCTTATAAAATAAAATTTTTAAGCAGTTACAAACTTGCAGTATTCAGTGTTGTGGAATTAATATTACCATTCTCAATGGAGGAATGGGAATGTAGCAAGCAAAGCTTGAGCCAAAGTAAGACTGAAACCGAGCAGGCAAAACATCAAACCCGAAGCTCTGTATTTAACACCTGGAGCTCAGGATAAGTTCATCTGCACTCTGAATGCCTTGAATAGCCTCCCCTCCTCCAGCTCTGCCACCTCTAACTCACCTGTCCTCTCTCGGACCAGCTCTACTTTGTTCCTTCAGCTTTGCACAGCCAGCATCCCATAGTCTTGTTACCGCCGGAATCCTGGGGCTACCACCAGCATCCTGAGGTTACCACCAGCATCCTGGAGTTACCACCAGCATCCTGGGGTTACCACTGAAACTTAGGCTTTAACCTCTCACAGCTTCGCGGAATAGCTTCTCAGAGCATCTTTGTGAGGAAATCTGGCCCTGTCATACATTGCCTGATCACACCAGCTCTCTAGAACTTTAGCACAAACCTCAATGACTCCATCGCTCTGGCGTTCCTCATGCCAGCAAAAACCAGTATAGTACATGGACAATGCTGCCAGTTTGAGTTGTATTACCAGTTTGAGATGTAGGCTGGTCCCTTCATCTGCAGTGGTCTCTATGCCCTGAATCTGTAAAAACAGCTGTTTTGCAGCTAGAATCCCTTCATCTGCGTTTGCAGTTCAGGCTTTCACCTTTCAAATGAACTAGCTGGGTTTTTTTTTTTCTTTTTTTCACATTGGAACCTCTGACGGGTGGGCACCTTACCGATGCATAATACTCGGTTTGTCTTTAATGCAGAGAATTCCTTTGACAACAGCAACTCTATTTTCGCCCACACTGTCTGCAACTTTAAACCACCTTTTTTTCACACCCAATTGCAGTTTAAAAATTACCTTTTTTCCTCCAATTTTGGATCATCCCACTATGTCCCTTGATAAGACAAGTAAGCATAAGAATGGCACAACCTGAATGTTATCCTCTCTTGAAATTTCCTTTGCCAAATTAACCCATTATTTATGAAAACAGCTTCACTTAAGATTTCAGAAAAATAAGCAAAATGCATCCAAATTCTTTAACATAATGTACTATGAATGGTAACTAACCCATTCCTTAATAGAATCCAGGTTTATTCTAAGTCCTTATGAGCCAGGCCTCCACTGTCCATGATTTTCTCAATGTTCTGATCTGCATTCACAGCAGAACGGCCCATTACACTCAGCTTATAGTACAATAATACTTCTCTAGCCTAAAGTTCCAAACTCTCCCACATGCCTTCCATAAATCAGTTTCAAAGGCTTAAGGTCTACATGGTCAAGTAAATCACAACAACAACCTTACTTCTCGGTAGCAATTTTCTATTCATTGCTTTTCTTGTTGTCTTGAAAGAAAAGCCACATAGCAAACGCAACCTAAAGAGAGAAGTTTTTATTTTGACTTAAAGTTTGCAGAGGTGCCTAGGAAGGCAAGTAAAACTGAAGATTTCTGGGAAGTGAACGGAGATGAATATGCTCAAGACCCTATCTAGGACAGTACATACTAACTCCAAGTCATGAAGCCACCGGGCCTAATGAAATGTTAAGGTGACAGGTGGATAAATGAAGTCTGAGCACTCTGCATATGTATATTGTTTATCTTTCATTACAAGATCTATGTTGCACAGCCAAATTTCACATGAAAAAGTATTCGCTCTTGTAAAAAAAAAAAAACCCTTAAGCTCTTACTAGTAAGACCCCAAAAGTGATAGGAATGAAGTCTTTATTCTTCTGCAGATGAGCAGCAAGATTCATCTGCCAAAGGTGATGGCACACAAGCTTCTGGTACTATCGGACAGCAACTCATATATCCCTATCCTGGAGACTGCTAGGGAAAAAAAGTAGATAGGCAGAGAGACAGCAGGATGGGAAGGTGCGCAGAACTCTGCAGTACATAAGTATGCATGAGCTGAATATATAGGCTACATCAATTCTGCTCTTGGGAACTAAGGTTGGAGAACATATTCTCGTATATGACCCCTGGGAGCCCAGGGGAATTGATGAGACCTCTGATTTTACAAGAAGCGATACATGAAGTCTTCCATCTACATATTTAATACAATTTTTATGAAGAGGTTAAAAGAATCACAGATTGCCATACTCTTTTCTTTATACATAGTCCATGAACTATAGATAATTGTAGCTACAGCTGTTCATGAAATATTCATTAATCCCAACATGACTTAAGAAAAGACAAGAACAATGGTATAATTGCAATGGAGGAAACTTATTTAAAAGATTACCCACATGTTTATCCCCAAAGAGTTCTGCCAGAAGACCTGAAAAGATGAATCTTTATCATAAAAAAATAGAAAATTGATTAAAGTCCTTAATGCTAGAAAGAATTAAATATGTGTTTCCGCAGAAATGTCAGGAAGGATCCATTTTTGTCCTGAACAAGCAAGTGCTTTTGGAAACCTTTCCATCACGACAAAAATCCCCCCTATTAAATTAATTTGCACAAATTCTCACTGTTACAACCACATTTTTAAAGTAGAATTTGAGCATGGAGTTTGTATTTAATAGGCAGTAAATATCTTTTTAGATTCATCATATTCCCCTTGATATTTCTGCCCCTTTCATCCATGACTAAAGAAGGTCCCTTTGAAGTTCTGATTGCCTCCAGAAGAGGTTTCACCAAAATGCTAATAGGTAAAAGAGGGTAATTTATCCAATTAGAGGGACTGCAATTTTACATGAAAAATTAACATTAGAAAATAAACTCAAAAGTCATGTTTAGGGGCTGGGTACATAGTTCAGTTGGTAAAGTGCTTGTCAAACAAGTATGAGGATTTGAGTTCAAGCCCCAGAAACCACATAAAAAAGTGGGGTGTGACGGTCATTATAATCCCAGTGATGGGGAAGTGGGGACAGGTAGATGACTGGGGTTCCTGGCCAGCCAGCTGGGCTGATCAGGAAGTTTTAAAACAAAGTGACAGACCCTGCATGAAAAAATAAGTTATATAGCTACTTAGAAACAACTATTGAAGTTGTGCATGGGCAAACACACATGCACACACACACACACACACACACACACACACACACACGCACACACACATGCCCACGTGCTATAGCAGTCATGTCCAATGAAGTCTTAACATGCACTTGAGATCTGATGTCAAACTGGAAATTTTTCAGTTGATATTTGTGATTTCTAACCATAATGTTGTGTGTAGCTTCCCATGGGAGAGAGCTATTGTATACATGAACTCACAGTGACTGTGATCACATGCACAAGATCGACACATCTCCAGACACGCTGGCACTTAAGGTATGAGGTATGATGGCAAAGATGGGCAGTAGAAGACAGGTTTAATTGCTCTTCCTCATTGCAATTCATCTTCCCTTTGAAGGTGACCTTCTTCCAGAATTCTTTTATATTGGTTTTTACTTCTTTTTTTGTTTCTCTTTATTTTGTAATTTCATGGTTTTTAGGCAGTGTATCCAATTATACTTTAGTTCCGATTTCATGAAAATCAAACAATTTCTGAAATTCGCACATATTTACAGTTGATTACATATAGAATCGGCTGTAGACAACATGGACTTAAATCTCAGACACTCACCATCTCAAGTAGACAACATCCCCAAACTCTGAACTCAAGGAAAATTCCTACTGGTTCCATCTTCCCTTGGTTCTCACAGGCAGTCAGCAACCCTAGTCCTCAGATAAGCCTCCCGCTGTGCTGACAAGATCTGTTATCTCTTACCTTGGGAGGTGGGATATCTTACCGGCAAGCCTTAGTCACAGATACTCCCTATATCTTAATGAAGGAATTTGTTCTGAACAGTTAGCACTATTCAGCCTCTGGCACTCCACTCACAAAAGTCGTGGGTGACACAAGGTTTGACAGCAACTGGTTTAGGCCTATTCAAAAACACATTTTGCTGTCGTTGCAAGAGTGTCAGGGAATAATAAGGATCAAAGCTGGTGTAACACAGGAAGAGCGTTCACAAAGATTTTACTATGTAGCCTTCCAAATCTCCTCCCTTCGACATAACAATCCTCTTAGACTTTATTATCATACCTTTGTCTCTTTAATAGAAGCCATAAAAATATCTCTTGAGAGAAATTGCTGTGAAAATAACACGCTTTCTGATTTATTTGAATATCAGTAACTTAAACTCAGTATTTTTTGTTCCAGCTACATTTATTACTAACATTTTTGCTTAGTAAAAATATGTCTGGTCCTAATTTTACTAGCTGGGAAGAAAAGAGACATGAATAAATATAATGAATATAACTGATCATTATTCAAAGAAATTTTCCCTTCAGATAAAATTTTGGTTACCTAACCCCTCACAACTAGGTATCTCATGATTCTTTTAGAATATTATGCTTTTAATTAATATATCAAATTGCACTAATAATTTAAAGTACTAAAATATATTTATGCTACTCCAGTATGCCTACCATCATTGTAAGCAATATATGTTGCACATATATAATATTATATTATATTTATTATATTATATTATTATATTATATAAAAGCAACACCTATACTCACTCAGCCTCTGAAATGAACCCACAACCACACAAATGGATATAGTCAGCATCTGAGTCTTCATTTCACTTATACTTTCTCACTCCATACCCAATAAGAACTCTGAAAAGAACTATAAATAAAAACCAAAGAGACTGTCCTTCTTGAATTTTAAAGACTTAGCTGGCCATTAATTTATCAATGTGGCATGATCCATTGGTACAAATTTACAAGCCACTATAAAGCATACTTGAAAAATATTTATCTACTTACATTTTACCTTGCCCACATACAAATAAAATGTCCTCTGAACTCAGGTATCATCCATGAGTCATGGCATGCAGATACATATACAGGTAATGTTAAGAAAAATATTAAATGTTTTAAAATCATAATTTGGTCCTATCATTGGTTTATTCTATTTATTTCTTAACTTACCATCTATTCACGGAATCAGCGTATTCAATATGCATTCAGGAAATTTACCAATACACAAAATATGCATATTTACTCAGTAGTGTACCAATCCCCATGTTTTCCATAAGCTTTGCCTATTGCATCCACAAAAAGTGACCTGTAATATTATGCTTTTCCAAGTCATCTATTGTAAGTAGTTATCAATCGTGTGTGTGTGTGTGTGTGTGTGTGTGTGTGTGTGTGTGTGTATTATAATAGTACTTACTCTGTTTAGAAAAGTGGATGGAATCAGGAGAAACCTCTGAAATAATACTAGAATTGAAGGATGGGTCCTCCTTTACATGTCCTTTGAGTGGAAACAGAAAGCATGAAAGCATGGCTAAATAAAATCTGCAAAAAGGGCCGGGCGGTGGTGGCGCACGCCTTTAATCCCAGCACTCGGGAGACAGAGGCAGGCAGATCTCTGTGAGTTCGAGGCCAGCCTGGGCTACCAAGTGAGTTCCAGGAAAGGCACAAAGCTACACAGAGAAACCCTGTCTCGAAAAACCAAAAAAAAAAAAAATCTGCAAAAAGGTAAGACAAACTATAGACCATCCAAATTTCCTTGTATGTCTAAAACATAAATTCTAAAAAAGTACAATCAAAAAACAAATGACTATAGCTATTTGGTGGGACTTGCTTTTTAAAGCAAAAAAGTCTGGAGTGAACTGCAGTGAGATCCAAATGTCAAACTAGGTGATTTGGGTATTTTATGTAAACATCTGCTTACCAGCCATTTTCAACATTTCTTTGTCATTAGAAAAGCACAGTTTATTCCCCAGTAATGACTCTATAGTCATTCATAAATTACTTACACATGATACGAACACAGTCATACTTATATTTCTGCATAGTCTAGACCAGCGGTTGTCATCCTATGGGTTGTAACCCCTTTGAGGTTGAACAACCCTTTGACAGGGGTCATCTACGACCATAAAAAAAGCACAGATATTTACATTACCATTCATAACAGTAGCAAAATTACAGTTACAAAGTAGCAGCGAAAATAGTTTATGGTTGAGGAGGGTCACCACACCATGAGAAACAATATTAAACCACTGGTCTAGACAAACACGGGACATTTTCCAATTCATATTCATATTATAATCTTAGTACCTAAACTTCTCCAGGAAATCATGAGAAAGGAAATTTCTGGACCAATTCTGATTTTTATTTGTGAATAATTTATTCTAGTTTTTCCTCTATGAATATAATACATAAGTATGTGTTGATACAAACTGAAATAGTGCTATGCCATCCCTATTTTTTTACAGCCTCATAGCTAAAAATATGGTGGATGTTGCTATAGCACTGAACATTTTTAAATATTTTACGAATATTGCAATTTAATAGACTATACCATTACTAAAATTTAGCCATTCTAACATTGGTATTATATTTTTTAGTTTTCTTTTTGAGATTATAATTTATTTTTATTAAAAATAGATTCTTTTCATCACTACCTCTGTTAAATGCTTCTCAAAGGGGAGATGAAGGACTGGAGATATGACTATGTTGGCAAAGTGCTTACCAAGCATGCACCAGCACCAGGCTTGATCCCAAACACTGAAAAAAGTTTTCTGTCTTGCAAGCCAAGCAAGCACTGTGGTGTATGTGATGTCTATAATCCCAACACTTAAGAGGCTGAAGGAGGAAGATTGCCAACTCGATGCCAACCTAAGCTACACAGCAAGTGTCATGCAAGCCTAAATTGCAAATCAAAACTGTTTTGAAAAAGAAAACAGAGCTCAGAGGGTGGTGCCACCTTCACAGGAAGGGCAACCACTTGGTAGGTGCCAGCCTGGGGCAGGCTGCATTGGGACACCCAGTGGAGTCAGCAGGACCCAGTTCAAGCTTGGATGGGTTCCTGCGCAGTCTGCTTCGCAAGCACAAGACCTTGAGTTTGAACCCTCAGTACCCATGTAAAAGGCCAAGTGCAACCATGCATGCCTTTAATCCCAGCGTGGAGCAGAAACAGGAGGATAATGGGAACTTGCTGGGTGCCCCCAGCCTACCTCCTAGTTAGATCTGTCAATCTGGCACCAGCTAGCGACACCAGGGAAGACGGACCTCAATTGAGGAATTGTCTCTATTAGACTGGCCTGTGGGCATATCTTGGGACACAGTCTTGGGTGATGACTGGTGTGGGAGGCGCCAGTCCACTGTGGGCAGTGCCACCCCTGGGTGGGTGGTCCTGAGACAAGAAAGTAGAAAGCAAGCTAATGAAGTCATGAAAGCAAACTGGTAAGCAGCATCCCTCCATGGCCTCTGCTTCAGTTCCTGCTTCCACGTGCCTGCCCTCACTTCACTCAGTGATACACTGTAACCTGTGAGCCAAATAAACTCTTTTCTCCCTCCCCCCCCCCAAAAAAAAGAAAGAAAACAGATTCTTTTCTCATACAATATATCCTGGTGATGGTTTCCTATCCTGCTACTCCTCCCACTTCCTCCCCATCTCCCCTCCCATCCAGACCCACTCCCTTTCTGTATCTCATTAGAAAAGAACAGGCTTCTAAGAGATAACAACCAAACATAACAAAATAAAATACAATAAGATAAAGCAAAAACATCACATCAAAGTTGGACAAGGCAACCCAACAGAGGGGGGAAAAAAAGAGCCCCAAGAGAAAGCACAAGAACTCAAGATCTGTTCATTCACACACTCAGAAGCCCCATCAAAATACTAAGCTGAAAGCTGTAATATGTATGCAGAGGACCTGGTGCAGACCAGTATCAGCCCTGCGCCCGCTGCTTCAGTCTCTATGAATTCATATGAGCCTTGCTCAGTTGCTGAGACTATAATTTAATTACAATATTCACTTCCCTTCCTCCAAATCCTCTCATATACCCCTCCCCACTATCCTTCAAATTCATGGCCTCTTTTTTTTAATCAATTATTTTTGCATTCATACATATATATGTATATAGATATATATTCCTCAATATAACCTTGAGCCAATACTAATTGAGAAAATATGCAAAAAGTCTTCAAAGAAAATGGAAATGACCTGAAAATAACAATTAATTTGAAAAGATGATAAAGTCAAATTTAGCTTTATATTTTAAAAGATGATGTCAAATTTGGCTTAATACTTAAAAAAATCAAATGATATAATTCCTATTAAAGAATTAATCTTTTAAAAATCCACAGTTTCAAGATAGTAAATTCAAAAAGTATTTGATGAAATTCAGCCTCCAGTTGATGACAAGAAAACATGTGTGGGGGGGGTGTATTACAGTCTCATGAAAAGATCTATGAAATTGCACAAGGCAAAGCTCACATTGAATGAGAAATCATTTTTTATGATTAAGAATAAAAACAAGCCGGGCGGTGGTGGCGCACGCCTTTAATCCCAGCACTTGGGAGGCAGAGCCAGGCGGATCTCTGTGAGTTTGAGGCCAGCCTGGGCTACCAAGTGAGTTCTAGGAAAAGGCGCAAAGCTACACAGAGAAACCCTGTCTCGAAAAACCAAAAAAAAAAAAAAAAGAATAAAAACGAGTCCTTTATAATCATATTTATTGGTAATACACTGAGAATCTCAGCTAGTGCTCTTTGGTCTATTGAAACAATTATTGAAAAGGCACTACGTAGTGATGGTTCTATATGACAAACTATATTTAAATTTTAAGTTGAATTAATTTGGATGGAATACATTATTCAATAATAGCCACAAGCACAAAATATAAGAAAGATAAAGTAGAAGTTTTCCTTGTTATATATATATTTCCTTGTGTTATATGTCCAACAGGAGCATGAGGAAACTTTCTGAGTGTCCTGAATGAAAATTGACCAATTGATAATCATGCTTTCACCATATGTGAGAGGAACAATGAAAGTTGAAATAATTGATTGCTAGCAATTAACTTTTTTCCCACTCCAAACACAAGTACCATTTGTACTCACATTTATATATATATATATATATATATATATATATATATATATATATATATAAAACAATGTAAAGAACATTCCTATATTAAAATATGCAAACCCACCACATTTCCTCAGATTGATGATGGCAATATTGGTAAACAGCCATTATGGTCAATCTTAGATTACATAGATCACATGTTATAACTAATCAAGGTGTTCAACAACTGTGTCATGCAAAATAAACTTCCTAAGTTTCTTATTTACATAAGGCCCATAGGCATAGTGTGGCAGTCCTGTAATTCCAGCACTTGGGAGGCAGAAGCAGGAAGTTTGCAAGTATATGGCTAGCTTTTACTAAATCATAAATTTGAGGCAAATCTCAGTTACAGAGTGACACTTTGTCTCAAAAACAAAAATAAAATATTGTTGCTAAAGGAAATATTCATTGAATCATCTAGCAGTAATGGGCTTTGTGCAGCGTCTCCTCTGATGACAGAGATGAGGTCAGTAAGGGAAGCAGCCTCCGTGATGAGAAGCAGCATCAAATCCAAAGGGAAACATTTAATAAGCCTTTAGGAAGATGGGGCTCCAATGCAGATTTGAAGTTGGAGTCCAGGGTGAAATCCATGAAGAAGCAGTGACTACTGCTCAATTCAAGAAACGTGTCTGCAAAACTCAAGTCCAAGTGGATCAAAGACCTCAACATAAATACAGTTACACTGAACTTGACAGAAGAGAAAGTAGGATGTAGTCTGGAATGAATTGGCACAGGAGATCACTTCCTGAATATAACACCTGTCGCACAGACACTGAGAGCAACAATTAATAAATGGGACCTCCTGAAACTGAGAAGCTTTTGTAGAGCAAAGGACACAGTCAATAAGACCAAACGACAGCCTACAGAATGGGAAAAGATCTTCCCCAACCCCACAGCTGACAGAGGGCTGATCTCCAAAATATATAAAGAACTCAAAAAGCTAGGCATCAAAATGCTGAACAATCCAATTAAAAAATGGGCTACAGAGCTTAACAGAATTCTCAACAGAAGAATCTCAAATGGCTGAAAGACATTTAAGGAATTGCTCAACATCCTTAGTCATCAGGGAAATACAAATCAAAACAACTCCGAGATACCATCTTACACCTGTCAGAATGGCTAAGATCAAAAACACTGAAGACAGCTTATGTTGGAGAGGATGTGGAGCAAGGGGAACACTCCTCCACTGTTGGTGGGAATGCAAACTTGTACAGCCACTCTGGAAATCAGTATGGCAGTTTCTCAGAAAACTGGGAATAAGTCTTCCTCAAGACCCAGTTATACCACTCCTGGGCATATACCCAAGGAATGCTCAATCTTACCAAAAGGACACATGCTCAACTATGTTCATAGCAGCATTATTCATAATAGCAAGAACCTGGAAACAACCTAGATGCCCCTCAGCTAAAGAATGGATAAAGAAAATATGGCACATACACACAATGAAGTACTACTCAGATGTTAAAAAAATGGTATCATGAAATTTGCAGGCAAATGGATGGATCTAGAAAATATCATCTTGAGTGAGGTAACCCAGACTCACAAGGACAAACATAGTATGTACTCAGTCATAAGTGGATACTAAATCGGAGGGAAGGGATGGCCAGACTGCAACCCACAACTCCAGAGAGGCTAACAGGAAAAGACCCTAGGAGGGACACATGGATGAACCTGTGAAGCAGAAGTGGATGATATCTACATGAGTGGACTGGGTGTGGGGGGTGTGGCAGAGGGCTAGGAGTGGGGGATGAGAACATAGAGAAATGGGAGGGTCAAGCTGGAACAGGGACAGAGTGGGAGGGCAGGGAGGAAGATACCATGATAGATGAGAACATCATGGGAATAGGAAGAGGCAGGGTGCTGGTGCTGGGGAGGTTCTCAGGAATCCACAAAGATGGTCTGCTGACAGTGGTCCAGAGGGTGCCTGGACCGGTCTACTCTGGTGACCAGCCTAGCAAATAACCTAGCTGTCATCATAGAGCCTTTGCCCAGTGACAGATGGAGGCAGATACAGAGCTCCATGGCCAGGCACCAGGCTGAGTTCCGGGAATCCAACTGAAGAGAGAGAGGAGAGATACTGCAGGTGAGGGACATCGAGATCATGGTGGGAGGATGTGGAGAGATGACCGGCCACACTAGTGGAAACCCATGAACTGTGGACTGGTGGCTGTGGAGCCCCCATGGGACTGGACTAGGCCCTCTGGACACGGAAGACGGTTGTTTGGCTCGAACTGTTTGGGGGGCACCCAGGCAGGGGGATCGGGATCTGTACCTGGTGCATGGGCAGGCTTCTGGAAATCCGGTGCTTGTGGTGTGACACTTTTCACAGCCTTGGTGCAGTGGAAAGGGGCTTGGACCTGCCTAGGCTCAGTGTGCTGGGCTCTGCTGATGCCCCATGGGAGACTTTGATTTGGGGGATGTGGGGTTGGCTTGGGAAAGAGGGCTGGGGGTGGGAGGAGGGAGGAGGGGGTGGTCTGTGGATAGCATGAAGAGTGAGTAGAAAATTTTTAATAAAGAAAAATAAAAAAAAACATCATAATAGTAAAAAAAAAAGAAACGTGTCTGAACAAAAGCTAATGACAGAAATTATTAACTTGTAAATCATGTCATTCTCTGGAATCTTTTTTTTTAACTGAGCATCATTTACATGATAAAAATCTCTATCTCTGTCTCCTTTACCTCTGTCTTTCAATGGATACACATATTGGTTGCCTCAAAAGCAATATTAGACTGTGCCTAGACTTGTCTTTTTTTTTTTTTCACCCGTGGTAAAGGTCTAAAAGTTAGTCATGTGCTATTCTGCAGTATCCAAGGGATGCACTTTAGTGAGTGAGTTGCTACCATCAAACACTTGGGTATCATGGGAAAGCTAATTCTTCCATGATGATTTACTTCCCTTCTTAATACACACACCCCCTTTTTTTCATCAGACAATCTTGTTCCCTGATGACTGATTCAAAGAACTGAGCTTGTATTAACAAAATTATTAGAGTTCTGAGTCATCTGATTACAATAAAACTGTGTATTTCCCTTTTGTTTATCCATTTCTCTAGCTCCCATAGATGAATATTTCTTTCATGAGTTTTCGGTTAATTAAAAAGCCTGTGGCAGAGTACCAAATGTGCCCACAAGAAAATCTCAAACTGCATATAACCATGCCTCTGCACTCAGAAGCTGAGAGATGGTCCTGTGAAACAGACGTGGTCTGGGAGACTCTGAGTAGACTCAGCCTTCTGGCATGCAAATGCAAAGGCTGTATCTAACTTGAAACTCGAAAACTCCAAACAACTAGTACTGTAGCAAACAGTTTTTCAGTGTTACAAATATTCAGACTTCACTCTCTGCAGCCATAACCATTTTCCTGAAGTTGTATGCTATCTAGGGTGATCTATTGCTACACATTGTTACACATTGCTTATATAGCTGCCACTGCACACATGTGGCTGCAGAAGGGAAAGTCAGTACCCAGACACATCTATAAAGATGTGTTTGCTCTCTCTCCATAAAGACACCCTAAATTGTGGAGGTAACGGAACCTTTTCTTATTTTCACCTAGTTTCTTATAAACAAGAACTTGAGAGGAATTTTGGCGATCCACAGTTTAATCACAACTAGCCCTTACCTTAGCATATTGTATAAGCAATATATATCGATTGGGTGTAAGTACATTACAATGTATCCCCTACCCTCAATCCAAAACACAAAGAACCAAATTACTAAAGAGCACAGAGCTCAAATTCCCCCCTGATAAGCATGGGGAAGCTTACTATAAAAGCAAACTACAAATCAATGGCTCAGTAATATTCCCAAGGGTCTATTACAGGAAAGGAGGTCTCAGTGGAGTCTACAGACTGCATCAGTTTGAGAGACATTCTCTATGAATCAGGAATTGGTCTGCCTATTTGGAAATTATTTTTAATTGGTGGTTATACTATAAGATTATATTATTATCTTAAGCAAGTCACCACTACACTCTACATATCAGGAAATGAACAAAATCACCATATTAACAAGGAATGAGATGAGGCAGCTATCACTACCTAAGTACAGGGACTACAAGACATTCTCAATCAGTTATCTCCTAGGCTTTTCCTTAATACTTCGACTGCATTTCTCTTATCTGAGTTGGTATGTATTTCCAGAAGGAAGAATTCTTAAAAGCAAGAATGCAAGCAATTCGTATATGAGTTCTTATCTCATAAATATGGCTTAAATGTGTTCTATATAATAAATAAATTAGAAAGCTATAAAAGCGAAATTAGTATTTGGTTTTATGGGACTGAATACATTCATATCTACCAGAGAAATAGATTCAGTGGACAATGCTTATTACACTTACGAAACAGGAGTACAGTTATAGCATTGATCACTATAATAAGAAACCACATCCACACTTGTCCCTAATTATAATTCTAGTGCTTTTAATTCAAAAACTACAACCTTAGCAAGCGTCTTGTGATGCTTATATTGAGCAGGCATTGGGAGGCAAGTTGCCATGCCAGATCCAGGTAATCACTATTCATAAATAAGTGAAAACATTGTCATTACAACTGTTAATAGAATCTTGTCATCTCATGTATATACTATGTTATAACTTGGCTTTTAGGAGATTTAAATAAGTATGAGGTGAAAAGTCTATGCGCCTTTCAAGCACTAAGTTAACTGACTATTATGAGGAAATGGACTTTCCATGTGGATCTTACAAACCCACACAGGAGATGCTCCCAGGATCAATGATCAGTCATTTACCTCAAATAATGAAATGTTTCTTAATAACATTCTATTTGGTGGGGAGGCGGTAAGACAAGGTTTTTCTGTGTAGTTTTGATGCCTGTCCTGGATCTCTCTCTCTGTAGACTAGGCTGGCCTGGAACTCACAGAGATCCGCCTGGCTCTGCCTGGGATTAAAGGCATGCACCACCACCACCCGGTCAACATTCTATTTTTGAGTGAATAATTAGTTTTAAGAGCAGGTTTCATAAAATCCCACTAGTCAATATGAGGTTAGACATTAGGTCATGTTAAACAAAAATTACAGGGGCTTATAATGACTTCAGACTGAGACCCTCTCACAAGAACCCAACAGATAAAATGGACCAACATAGAGCCACTTGGTTTACAAATCCAACAGCAGCTTCATAGAAGACAAGTTCTCCACGGACCATTATCCTGAAAGCAAGAGACTGCAGCCTCCCTGACTGTAACAAGGGCTGTGTAATAAGAAGTCCTGACCTGTCCAGTCCCCCAACCCCTGTCTTCCATCACCCATCCCCATCCCCTAGCCCCCTTCCCCCACCCTCATCCCCATCCCCCATCCCCAATCCCACGCTCCCCATCCCCCCAGACCTTCAGTCTACAGAAAAGGAGATCTGATGCAGATTGAGGGAAGCTAACCAGCTTTCTCTGTACTACGGTTCATTCTTCCCATTTCCACAAGGACCTGCCTCATTTCCACGGAAGCTCTTATTCTAATTTTTCAGAGTGGAATCCATCCTGATTGGAGTAAAAGCAAGTTGGAGTTATCACTAATTTGTTGTGATTTCTTCTTATTCTTTTGATAGTAAAGAGCTTGTGATTTCTTTCCGATTTGGAGCTGAGACTCTCAACAGAAACTGTGAGATTCTGTAGCAATACATTCTGTCTTTCCTTGCATATCAAAAGCAGGCTGTTAGGTTGGAGGTAGCCCTGACCAAATATTAGGTCATTCTGACCTTAAGATTGTCAGCTCAGCTTTATCAACAACATTTGTTGATTTTTAAGTGAAAAAAATGGTGTATTAATGAATACATTTCAAACACTAATGAATTTGAAATTAAAAAAAAACACTGGAATTTGAAAAAAATTCAAAGATTAGAAGGAGGCTAAGATCCTCCAAGTTATAACTAGCAAATTTCCCTAATTATCTGTTTGGGATTATCAGAACGCTGATGTCAAGGCTGTCTCTTCCTTGTTAGTGAAAATGGAACACATTCCCAGCACTGTAAACCTGGTCATAAGCCTATGCCTGGGAAGGTCGCATGCCCTCATGGGAGTCTATGGCTGCTTTCTTGTCAGACAAACATGTAGTGAAACAACCTGCTAACTATCTACCTAACCACAGGCCAGTGCTACTCTCCCTCTCGATCAAAGAAGACTCCTTTTGCAAGGGGTGACAAAGCAGAGACCGACGAGTGCCAAAGTGCTGGAGATGAGTGACCCTTTCTATGACGTCTGTATCCTCCCTTCCAAAGCCCAGGGAATATTGAGGAAGAGGAAGGAGGAAGGTGGTGAGAGCCAAATGATGATGAGGAGGAGTACAAAGCACTGTCTTCTGGATATGGCATAGATGCTGCAGACACACACAACAGCTATGACCACCTGTACAGAAAGAGAAAATAGGGAAGTAGGGGGAAAATAATTTGGGACAAAAGGGAGGTCATCAAGAGTGGGAGGAGTATAAAAAATGTAATGGGGGCAAATATTTCCACAATGTATTGTATACATATATATAACTGTCAAAAATTTAAAGAATATAATTTAAAATGGGGGATCTGGTCCAACAAGACAATTAGCAAGTAAAGTTGCTTGCTGCTAAATCTGATGAGCGGAGTCCAGTCCCTGGGATGTACATAAGGGAAGGAAAGAATTGATTCCCACAAGTTGTCCTGTGACCTCTGCTGTGGGATGGTCTGTATGTCAAATTGCTCTGATTGGTCAATAAATAAAACACTGATTGGCCAGTGGCCAGGCAGGAAGTAGGCGGGACAAGGGGAAAAGAGAATTCTGGGAAGTGGAAGGCTGAGTGAGGGAGGCGTGCCAGCTGCCACCATGACAAGCAGCATGTGAAGATGCCAGTAAGCCAGGAGCCACATGGCAAGGTATATATTTATAGAAATGGGTTAATTTAAGCTATAAGAACAGTTAGCAAGAAGCCTGCCACGGCCATACAGTTTGTAAGCAATATAAGTCTCTGTGTTTACTTGGTTGGGTCTGAGCGGCTGTGGGACTGGCAGGTGACAGAGATTTGTCCTGACTGTGGACAAGGCAGGAAAACTCTAGCTACAGACCTCCTCCATGTGAACACTACAGCAGGAGTACACCAACACACACACACACACACACACACACACACACACACACACACACACAAATAATTAATAAATAAATGTAATAAAATACTTTCTTTTTATTGAAAAATTTTTATACAATATATTCTGATCATGGTTTCTCCTCCCCAAACTCCTCCCAGATTCTCCCACCTCCTATCCACTCAACTTCATGTTCTTTCTTTCTAGAAAACAAACAGGTAACCAAAAAAAGTCTAAAAATGAGAGAAAAAACACAAGAATGTTTAAAAAATAAGAGGAAAAGCCACAAGAAACAATTCATACAAAACCCATAGACACACAGAATAAAAAATCATACTATAAGAGCAAAGGACCAGTAAGACAAAAAAAAATGCCCAAACAAAGCAATATGACACAAACTGTCTACAAAATACCATCTACTCTGTGCATGGGGCCTACCCTTTAGGGCTGCTTATGTACACAGTGGGACTCCCTTGAAGAAGACTATTTTTGTCTTTGCAATCAGACATCAGTTGCAGATAGCTTCTTGTTTAGGAGTAGGAGGCCATTTCTACCTTCACCTCTCAATGCTGGGACCTCCTCTGACTTGAACCTATGAGTTCATATGTGCATCAGTCCTATTGACTAGAAGACACCGTTTCCTTGGAGTCATCCATCCTGGTGACTCTTACAATCCTGCTGCCTCCTTTTCCACTTAGCTCCTTGAGCCCTAAGAGAAGAGGCTTGATGAAGACTGAGTGTTAGTGTTCCATAATTTCTTACTCTCTGAATATTCACCAACTGTGAGTCTCTGTATTAGTTCCCATTTACTGTAGGAGGAAGCTTCGCTGATGAAGGCTGAGAGACACTCATCTATGGGTATAGAAGAATTTCATTAGGAGTCACTTAATTGTTGTGTTCCTTTAGCAGAACAATAGTATTTGGTTTTCACGGTCCATGGCATACCTAGTCTAAGGTTCTTCCCCAGCCAAAGTTCAGGTATGGGTTCCATCTCATGGAGTCGGCCTTAAACACAATTAGAGAGAGGTTGGTTGCTCCCTCAGAGTTTAGAGCCACTCTGCACCAGCATATATTACAGGTAGGACATGTTTGTAAATCACATGGTTGATAGCTAGTTGATAGTTACCTTTCTTCTCGAGTAGCAAGCAGAGTAACTTCATGAACACTCGTCAGTAAGGGTGAAGACTCTAGTTAGGCCCAGCTCAGCTTCCCTGTGTTCAATACGTTGTGTGTGTGTTGTCTTCAGCATTAGGGCCAAACCATCAGTATCTGGAGAGCAACCGGTAATCTTGATACTAGCCTGGGTTGTTTGGGGGTTTCCATGGGGTACCTTTGGCCAACAACTCAACTAGATGTGAACCATTCCTTGCACTGGAGGTTTTACTGAGTGATAATGATGTTAGTTGTAGTACTGTCTCTCACATTACTTAGTGACTCCATCTATACTTCTTCCATATATGCATACATTTAGGAATCCCTTACAGTAGTAGGTTTCCATATGACCCCTCACATGGCTTATAGTTTTAGTTGTCCCTCCCCACATCCCCTCTCCCCCTCTCTTCTGTCCCTCTCACCATTTAATCTTTCCATTCTAGTCTCTCCCCATCTCTATAGCTATGTATTTTATTCCGCTTCCTTGGGAGATCCTCCCCTCCCTGACAGTCCCTTACTTAACTAATCTCTGTGGTTATATGGACTGTAGCATGCATATCAAAGGCTTAAAAGCTAGCATCCATATATAAGAGAAAACACACAATATTTGTCTTTTGGGGTCTGACTTACCTTACTCTATATGAGTTTTTTCTAGCTCCATTTACCTACAAATTTTAAATTTTCATTTTTAACAGCTGAATAATACTCCATTGTTTAATGTAGCATTTTCCATTCATCTGTTGATGGACCCTCTAGGCTGTTTCCAATATTTGGCTATTATGAATAGAGAAGCATTGAACATGAATGAGCTTCATAAAGATATAACTGGATCTTTAAGCAGATCTACTCCCTGTCTCCTGATGAACAGCCATATTGATTTCCATAGTGGCTGTGTAAGTTTGCAATCCCACCCACTCTGAATAAATGCTCTCCTATCCCTACATCCTCCCAAGGATGAGATATTTATTTTATTGATCTTAGTCATTGTGACAGGTGTAAGATAGAATCTCAAAGTAGTTTTGATTTGCATTTATTTGATGACTAAAGATTTTTAACGCTTCTTTAAGTGTTTCTGAACTCTCTGTTCAGTTCTGTGCCCCAACTTTTAATTGTGTTATTTTTATTGATGTCTAGTGTTTTAGTCTTTCATATATTTTAGATATTAACCCTCTATTGGATATGTAATTGATAAAGATCTTTTCCAATTTTTTAGGCTCCTACTTTTTCCGAATGATAGTGACCTTTTTCATGCATAATTTCTTCAATTTCATGAGGTCTCGTTTGTTAATTGTTGCTCTTAGTACCTATGCTATCAGTATCCTGTTCAGAACATCTTTTCCTGTGGCAATAAGTTCAAGATTATTCCCCACTTTCTCTTCTATCAGATTCAGGGTTTCTGGCCTTACGGTGAGGTCCATTTGATCCGTTTGGAGTTGTGTTTACTGCAGGGTGGTAAGTATGGATCTATTTATGTTCTTCAACATACAGCTATTGAATTTGACCAGCACTGTTTGTTGCAGATGCTGTCTTTTTCCAATGTGTATCTCTGGCTTTGTGAAAAATTAGGTGTCCATAGATGTTTGAACTTATGTCTGTGTCTTCAATTCGGTTCCATTAATCAACATGTCTGTTTTTATGCCATTCCTAAAACCTAGACTACCCTCAACTATTTCTTTGAAATATATTCAATTAAAAATACTGGAATGTATGATGGATATATAGAGAAAGGAGTATGGGGAGAGATGACTAATATTAGTGGCCTTTCAAAAAAGTCATATGGAAACCTACTATTATGGAAGTATCATAAAATACACACATTCACATATATAAAAAGAGGATCTGTAAAGCTTACCCTACTTACCCTATATGGAAGACAATAACTCAACTAGACATGCCATCCTAGTAAATAAAATCTCCAGTACCAGGAGTTTGTTACCTCTCTTTAGATTGTTGGCCAATAGGAATCACGTAAAACCTTTAATCAATACTCTTAGTTTGTTTTCAAAACTTGGTGGTAAGACCCCATTAATGAAGACACTGTATACTTGAATCCAAAGGGCACAAGGAAATCAAGCTGATATTTATCTGGAAGCTTTATCCCACTGGCCTGTGTTTATGACACTAGAAGGTGCTATGCATACTGCTAGAGGAGAAAAATCACCCTCAGTCTCTCCCAGTTGTGAACCCTGAAGGCTATAACAAGGACTGGCTTAGCAAGACATGCCTGCCAGTGCAATAGTGCTACAAAGGTTACAGGAAATCCAACCGCTTCATGATTGGATCACAGAGCTAGAAAAAATGTATTTTGTTTTATTTGAGAATTTCCTACATAAATACTGTGTTTATATCATTTCCACCTCTCCTTTATCTCTATATAACTCCTCTCATGCCCCCATTCTCTCTCAAAATTTGACCTTCTTAATTATTATCGTTGCATTAGTCCATATATAACCATACACATGCACCTGCATGTACACACACACACACACACACACACACACACACACCCTTCTGAGTCCATTTAGTGTTGCTCGTGTGTGTATTTAAGACTGACTACTTGGCTCTCAAGCTGAACTAGTCATTGGTTGGCTATTGCCATAATTTCTGTGCCACCTTTGTCCCAGCATATCTTGAAGGCAGGACAAATTGTAGGTCAGAGATTATGTGGCTGGATTGGGGCCCAAATCCCTCCACTGGAAGTCTTGCCTGGTTTCAGGTAGTGGCTGGTTCAGGCTCCATATCTCCCATTGCTAGGAGTCTTAGCTAGGCTCCACCTCATAGATTTCTGGGAGTTTCCATTGCACTAGGTTTTTACTCATCCCAGAGGTGCCCCCTGATTCCAGTTGTCTTTCCCGGCACTGTCTCCCACCATCCTCTCCCACCTAATTCCTCCTGTTCCTATGCCCACATACCCCCATCTAGACATCTCCCTCATTTACCTGTGATGTCTAGTCTATTTCCCCTTCACAGTGAGATTCATGTGTCTCCCTTCCAGCATTCCCTGTTGCTTAGCTTCTTTGGGTCTCTGAATTATAGCATGGTTATCCTTTATTATATGGCTAATATCCATCTAAAAATGAATATATACCGTGTTTGTCTTTGTGAGTATGGGTTACTTCACTCAGGATGATCTTATCTATTTCCATCCATATGCTGTCAAATTTCATGACATCATTGGAGTTTTTTTGTTTGTTGTTTATTCACTTTTATTTCATGTGCATTCGTGTTTTGCCTGCATGTATGTCTGTGTGAAGGTGGCAGGTCCCCTGAAACTGGGGTTACAGGCAGTTATGAGCTGCAATGTGGGTGGTGGGAATGGAACCCAGGTCCTCTGGAAGAGTAGCCAATGCTCTTAACTACTGAGCCACTTCTCCAGGCCCCGACAACATTGTTTTTAACAGATGAGTAATACTCCATTGTGTAAATGTACCACGTTTTCTTTATCCATTCTTTGGTTGGTGAACATCTAGGTTATTTCCAGTATGAGAGGAAGCCCACCCTTGACACAGCCTGGAGGGCCAGAACCCAGAGGCTGGACAGCCCAGAGACCTAGGATAAAACCAAACATGACTAGCAAAAAAAGAAAAACAAAGCCAATGAACTTATTCCTAATGTTATTCTGCTATACTCATAGATTGTTCCTAGCCCAATAGTCATTAGAAAGGCTCACCCAGTAACCGATGGAAACAGATGTTGAGATTCACAGCCAAATATTAGGTAGACCTCAGGAAATCCTGTGGAAGAGGAGAAAGGATAATGGGAGCCAGAGGAGCCAAGGACACCACAAGAAAACCCACAGAGTAACTAACCTGGGCTCATAGGGGCTCACAGAGACTGAACCGCCAACCAGAGAACTTGCATAGGCCTGACCTAGACCCTCTGAATATACGGTATAGTTGTATAGCTTGGTCTTCTCGTAGGACTCCTAACTGAGGGAGCAAGGCTGTCTTTGACTCTGCTACCTGCTTTGGGGACCCTTTCCTCCTACTGGGTTGCCTAATCTACCCTTAATAGGAGAGGAGGTGCCTAGCCTTCCTACAACTTGATATGCCATGGCTAGCTGGTATACATGGCCTGCCCTTTCCTGAAGAGAAAGGAGGAGTGGATGAGGGGGGAAGAGGAGGCATGGGGGTGGGACTGGGAGGAAAGGAGTGAGGGGAAACTGTGATCAGACTTGGAAATAATAAATTAATTAGAAAAATCCAGGCATTAAAAAAAGACTGACTACTTGGGATTGCATAACCTATCAAGGAAATTGTCCCTGGAGAAGACTGATTCTTCCATTCTCAACAGCCACTATAATTCTTCAAAGGTTGGACCCTCAACAACAACCATCATGGCAAAACATCACCCAGGATGCAATAGTGACAGTTGTATCCTATCCTGGAGGTAACTGACAGCTGTCTAATTGGACGTAAGTCTAACTCATTAAAAAAGAAATCATGTCTGCTACTGTAAATATAGCCAACCACCCATGGCCAGTGAGGTCACGGGGCATAGAGGAAAACCTACTGCTTGTTTTCTTAAATCAGTATAGTTTCTAACTGCATTCTAAAATTATATGCTTACCCCCACAGATAAGCATATTTCTCAGTGTCTATCAAAGAAGCTTCTTTTTGAGCCAAATGGAAACTATTACAGAAATCCATAACACATCAAAATGTAGAGAAGAAAAGAAGATGGGGTGCCCAAATCCAGTTCATGTATCTCCGCTTAAGGATCAGGGTACAAGGATCAGGAAAGGGAGAGGGGTAAGAAGATTGTAAGAGCCAGAGGACCAGAACCTCTGCTCTGAGACATGAAATCTCAAAACTATGATCATCTAAACAAGACCTGCATCATGACACCACCAGTCAGCATGCCGACAGTAAGACAAAATCTTAAAATTTCCTCATTTGGACCAAACCTTCAGAATTCTGCCAGAGTTACAATTGCATATTATTCACAATAGGTGAAGAAGAATTCAATACCACCCTTATCAAAAAAAGGCACAGAATATAATTTTCTTGTTTCTCAAAAAGAATTGATCCTTGACTGTTATGCTTACATAAATCAGAAGAATAAAGCCCCATTACTTTTCTATGGCATGTTGGGACTTTTTCCTACAGATGTGTGAAGCTATGAAATGCTGTACTTTCTGTTTACTGTTGGATTTTTAGGAGCTATCAATAAAAACCTTGCTTATTCATTCAGGAAGAGAATTGAAGGTATAGTTTGTTGAGACCCACACTGCACACACAGATACAAAGATGTCAAGCTTTTGAGTAATTCTTGGTGTTTCTATTGAGAACATTCTTTTTAGAGATTAAGCTAAAATTATATTAAAAAACATGGGGTTGGGGATTTAGCTTAGTGGTAGAGCGCTTGCCTGGCAAGCACAAGGCCCTGGGTTCGGTCCTCAGCTCTGAAAAAAAAAAAAAAAAAAAAGTAGACTTCCTTCAAATCCTTAATCTTGCTTTTTGTATGAGCTAAGTATGTGCTTCGGTTCCTATTTCTAGCCATAGCAGTTACCACCTACTGGTTGTAATTTTGTACCCTAGTCATGTACCCCCTCCTTATACAGTCTTGATTCTCTTCTATAACACTGCCCTTCTTCTTTTCTGCACCTTAAAATTCTGTAACTGGATCTATTGTAACCTAGTCTCACTATACGATTTCAGAAAGCATTTCACTTGGAAAGACTTGTCACATGCACACTGTCCATCACACTTTCTCTGCATCACTTCAGCCACACGGTAGTGCTATCTCCCTCCAGAGGGGATTAGTGTCCACCCTCACTTAGCAGAGCTTCCTGACTTGGAAAGAGCTCAGTAACTATTCTGAAGATGTCAATAAAAAATGTTTAGGGCTTCCTGACTCTCCGAGTTCCCAAGGATTGCCTAGAGGCTGTAACAAGGATTTCTAAATATGTAAGGACAACATGCTCAGTCTATACAGTGTTGCTTATAAGCATATTTCCAGGATATATGTAGCAACATTAAAGGAAAAAGAAGTCATTAATTTGAAAAAGAGAAAGGAGAAGTGTATGGGAGATTTTGGAGGGAGAAAGGGGAACAAGAAATGTAATTATAATCTTAAAAATTAAAATTTATTAATCTTAATCAAAAAATGAATAAACAGAACAAAAAACACAAGGAATTGTCAAGGATGAGATATTAAAATTTAGTACATCTGGGGTGGAGTGCAAGCATGCTGGTGATGCAGGTGCCCTGAGTAGCCGCTCTTGGTAAAGCATCACAGAAACATACACATGTAGACACATACAGTGTGTAGGGTGGGCTTGTCTTAGAAACCTTTTTCTTAGGGATAAAAGTATTAGATTAAGACTGACTAGCTCCATCTCACCAAGATGTCATTTTAGACTGTTAGAATGGGATAAGTAAAGGCATTAATTGAGGTGGAGGAAATACAACACCACTTTGATTTTATTTAGCAAAACAGTTAAAATGATGTTCCTTGGAAAGCAAGATTGTATGATACATTTCTCTTTGCATACCTTGCTGTTACAGCAACTCTTTACCACTCTTGTATATTATTTTTGAAATCTTGAATCTGCCTAAAAGACATTAATTCACTGTATTAATTATCAAAAATGTAATACAGGCAAGAAATAAAATATACTACATAGTTTTATAAGAAAGAAAATTATCTTAACATTTTAAATACAATTTAGTGGGAAATTAATAACACATTGTGGTAGTTTGAATGTATTTGGCCTCCATATCTCAGGGAGTGGCTTTGTTGGAGTGGGTATGGCCTCCTTAGAGGAAATGTGTCACCGTGGAAGTGGGCATTGAGGTTTCTTTTGCTCAAGATACCACCCAGTGAGTCAGTTGATTTCCTGTTGCCTGCAAGATGTAGCGCTCTCAGCTCCAGCACCACCTCTGCCTGTATGTCCCCATGCTCCCTGCCATGACAATAATTGACTGAACCTCTGAAACTGTAAGGGAGCCCCCTCAATTAAATGTTTTCTTTATAAGAGTTGTTGTGGTCATGGTGTCTCTTCACAGCAATAAAAACTCAAACTAAGACATACATATAGAAATATACTGAAACATTTTTAAAATGCTTTTCTTGCTCTAACATGAATCTTTACAAAGTTGATTTTCATAAACACTGCATTAAATTCAGTAGGTAGTTTTGGAGACAGCAAGGATGGTTGTTGATGTTAGGAGAATAAAAATGGACTTTCTAAGATCAACTAATCACTCCCCAGTTTCACTGAACTCAGAAAAGAAAGCAGCAGGAAATGAGTCTTCGGGATAACATCCGACATTGATAGAGGCAGAGAGCAAAGGGGCCCTGACCAGGAGACTGACACACTTTTGTGAAGAGCTGTCTGTGAATTCTTTTGCATTCACATGGAATGCCTGTGGCCATGAGTGGGAGGCTAACACTAAGCCAGGAGGATCCTCCCTAAGGTGTTCTTCATGACTAGAATGTGACTCATAAGTGCTACTGTTCATTGTGTTTACCTGCACAATCACCTGTCATCATTGATATAGTGGATACTTTAATCTGGTAGGCAATTTCTTACTTGTTATTTCTTATTGTTCTTGATGATTGATACTAGTAGTTAATATTGGGTAGTTTGGGATGGCAATCCAATATTAAGACAAGATTTTATATTAACATGATTTTAATTGTTAAAATCAAAGTTATTTTATTACTACTATTAAAGTAGTTCTGGTTAATAGTTATGAAGCAACTATCCAACCTTGTTTTTGACTTGTTAGAAGAAAATGGAAATGCTTTACTCCTTACTAGAATAAAATCCCAGCCTGTGTCACCATAGAGGAAATGAGTTCCCTGCATTTTAATGGTAGAAGGCAGTGTAATTTCCTAAGGTTCCCCTGGGATCTTGGCTAGCTGCGCCTGTAGGAAGGGTTGGAATACCTGTCTATCTACAGATTATACCTTTCAGCCTAAAGTATAAGGCACCATAAGAGCAAAAGCTTTTATTAAAGAAAAAATAGAAGCAGAATCGAATCTGCTGAGAGAAACACAGCATATAAGTCAGGTGGCTGAGTAGTCAAACACCCCTGAAATCTCACATGCAGTTTCCTAGTGTGGTACTGTGGATTCGGCAGATAAACACCATACTGTATCACTGTTCAAAATTAGGCCCAAAGCACGACAGTGCAAAATATAACAAACGAGAAAGTCTTTCTCTGTTGGCAAAATTATCGAGAGGCCTTGAAAAGAGCAAGAACATGAAGCATCGTCCTCTGGATTATATGTGAAGCCAAGGAAGGACATCCGCTGAGGGAACCTTCATCACAGGCGTCAGCTCCATGCGTAATCTATTTTTAAAACACCAGTCCTTTGCCAGAGTGTTTGCCCCATTCTCTATTTCCAACGAAATGATTCAGTTTCACCACGTTCTCATCTGCATTTTGGAATTTTAGTTGCTCATTTTAGCTATTCTGATAGGTGTATTGTTTTGTGTTGACATTCATTTCCTAGTGAAATGTTACTTTGCTTTGTTTTCCTTTTTCTTTGGTTGATTGGTTGGTTTCATTTTGTGTTTTTGAGACAAGGTTTCTCTGTCTAGTCCTGAAACTCACTCTGTAAATCAGGCTGGCCTTAAACTCACAGAGATCCTCCTGCCTCTGCTTCTCGAGTGCTGGGATTAAAGGTGTACGCCACCACTGCCCAGCTGAAATGTTGCTTTTCATTTATTAATGCATTGAACACAATTTGTGTGCTTATTTTTGGTGTATGTTTTTTCTGCAATGAAATGCTTATTTTATTTTTCCTAGTTTTAAATTTTTCCTTGTTTCTAAGTAGAATGTTTGCTTTTTCCTTTGAGTTTTGAGGGTTCCTTTTATAGTCTTTTTATTGGTGTTTTGATAGAACACATGGATGTTTGGTTTGCAAATTTAACTGTTACTGTTTGTCTTTTTTCTTTCTTTTCAGTGTTAGTATTTGGTAGGGCACACTTTGACTTAGACTGTTTCACTGTTTGAGTTTTTGTGTTTATTGTACCACCTGTGGCTTTTACGATCTTCCAATTTCCACTTCCACAACAATTTTTGAGCTTTCAGGGAAAAGAGGTGAGATACATAGGTCCCACTTATACTTAAGGACTTAGTCTCTATTCTCTGAACCTTGGTCAGTTATGGGTTTCAGTACTAATCATCATCTAGCGTGAAAAGAAGCTTCACTGGTGACAGTGGAGAAATGCATTAATCTCTATAAAGATAAGAACTTACAGCACACTTCGTTACTACGTCCATTCAGCAGAATAAGACTAATAGGCTTTCCCTTAGGGTCTATGACCTAGCCATCCATTGGGTTTGTTTTTGTTTGGGGTTTTTTTGTTTTGTTTTATTTTTTGTTTAGGGGATGAGGTTCTTTGGGGTTTATTTGTTTATTTGTTTTTGGCCCTGTTAAAAGTATATGCCATGAATTCAATCTTGTGATATGGGCCTTAAACCAAACCAGAAAGTGGTTAGGTACTCCCAAAACATTCACATAAGTGTTGTAGCAATGGGCATATTTTACCAGGTCAGTCATTATTGTAGTTTACAAGGTTCACAGCTGGGTAAGACTGCTGATTACTTTTCTCCCCTGGTAACATGTTTACAACATTCCAAGAACATGAAATCTAGCCAGTAGGGTTGAAAATCCCAGGTCGGTACTAGCTTGATTTAAGTTATATGCAGAATAATGAGCAAATTTAGTATTTCATCAATGAAACATTTAACAATAGCTGCGATCCTGAGTTAGAACCAGGAAACTGCCAGAATAATATGACAGTTTACTAACTCAATCAAGGACATTATACAGTTTTCTGTGATGGAGTAGATTTAGTGTCACTATAGAACTTCTTAGGGTTTCCTCCATCAAGAACTGAGAATACTTGCACACATCTGGAATCTGCCCAGAAGAATGTGACTGAAAAGTCTACAAACTATAACATACTATATTTTGGCATAATTTACAATTATTGCACATTTACATGCAAGTCCAATTTGGCAGGAATTTAGGTTTCAGGTGTTGTCTGGATCCAAAAGGTAGAAGAATGTATTGAAAGTGGTTTAGTTTGGATCTGAAAAAGTAAACCTACAGCACAGGGAAATAGTTGTGAATAGAAAGGAAAAGAAAGTTTAGAGTATGCAAAAAGGTCAGTTAGTCAGGTAAGAAGCCAGAGCAGGTGTCAAAGTAAAAGATAATGGCGTGTGAGGCTCATCACTGTCTGTGGTAATGGTCATAAGGGTGCAACTGCTGCGGACGGCAGAGCAGTCATCATCACTAGGAGAACATTTAGAGGAACTGCCAACAAAGGACATGAAATCCTCTGCCTCCACCGGAAATATAAACACTTAAAAGCAGATAGTTTCAATACATTATATTTCCTGTAAAGTAAGAGGGGCGTTATACAAAGTCAGTGTTTGAAGGGCTTAATTCAGGTATGTATGCTTTGACTTCAAAGTCATTCAAGTAAACCAATATTCCAGCAGACATCACAGTCTTGAAAGATGGGCTCATGTGTAAACAGTGTTGCTTGTGTTTGGGGCAAAGTTTAAGTTGCTTTTCTAGATTAAAAAGTAAAAGTAATTTCCTAGAAAATAATTCTGGAGTGACTTTTTTCTTTTTATATTCATTCAAGTGATTCTAATTCATTTGAATTGTTACTGGAGATCTAAAACATACTGTGTTATATGTGATGAGGAAGAGAGAAGACCAATGAATAAAACAGTTCCTTCATAAACATGGGATAGAAAACAATTTTGAGAAGTAGTTGTCATTTGAAATAAATATTAGAGGATGGTACATTTCTTTGTTTTCTTTATACAATTAAAAATAACATTTTTATACAGTATATTCTGGTCATGGTTTCCCCTCCCTCATCTCCTCCCAGATCCTCCCATCCTCCCCTCACCCATCCAACTCCATGTCTCCTTTCACCCGATCTTTAGCGGGAAAGGGGCAAATAAAAATAATTTAAAGAAAGAAAATAAAAAGCGTGAGAAAAACACACATGCACAGGCATGCACACAAAATATAAAATCCTTAAAAATATAAAATCAAAACCAAAACACACAAGAAAAGACAAGTAAGGTATAAAATGCCCAAACAAAGCAATGTAAGATTTTAAAAAACTCCAAAAATACCATTGAGTTCATTTTTTGTTGGGCATGGGGCTTGCCCATAAGTATGGTTTGTATACCCAGTGAAAATCCATTGGAGAAAACTATTCTTTCTTTCGCAAGCAGTTGACAATTGAGATACCTTCTTGGCTAGGGACGGGAGTTAATGACCACTTCCCCCTGTAAGCCTAGATCCCTATCTGCCTTGAATCTGTGCAGGCCTTGTGGGGTTACAACAATGTCTGTGAGTTCAAATGTGCATCAGTCCTGTTGTGTCTGGAGAGTACTGTTTCCTTGGAGTCGTCCATGCCCTCTGGTTCTTATGGTCATTCCAACTCCTCTTCTGCATAGTTCCCTGAGTCCTGAGTGGAGGGTTTTGATGGACATATTCCATTCGGGACTGAGTGCACAATAATTTCCCACTCTCTGCACATTCTCCAGTTGTGGGTCTCTGTATTAGTTCCCATTTACTGCAGGAGGAAACTTCTCTGATGAAGGCTGAGCAAGACACTGATCTATGGGTGTAGAAGAATGCTGTTAGAAGTCATCTGTTGCTATGTTGCTTTAGCAGAACAGTAGTATTTAGGTTTCACCTAGGATTATATTAAGCATACTGGGGTTCTTTGTGTTTCCATGTGAAGACAAAAATTGTCCTTTCAGTTTCGATGAAGAATTGTGTTGGAATTTTGTTGGGGATTACATTGAATCTCAAGATTGTTTTTGATTGGATGACAGTTTCCACTATACTAATTCTACCAATCCATGAGTGTGGAGATCTTTCCATCTTCTGATATCTTATTCAATTTCATTCTTCAATATTTTAAAGCTTTTATTATACAGTTTTTCATTTGCTTCATTAGAGTTACCCCCAAGATATTTTTTTAATTGAGGCTGTTGTGAAATGTACTATTTTCCTTGATTTCCTTCTCAGTCTGTTTGTCATTTGTATACAGGAAGTTTGCCTATTTTGTGTGTTAGTTTTATATCATACCAGTTTGGTAAAGGTGTTTGTAATCCATAGACATTTTCTGGTGGAGTCCTTAGGGTTTTTATGAATAAAATCATATCATCTGCAAATAAAAGTATTTGGCTTCTTACTTTCCTATTTGCATCCCCTTCAGGCGTCTTATTGCTCTAGCTAAGACTTCACGTACTGTCTTGAATACATATGGAGAGAGTGAACATCCAGTTTTGGTTCCTGATTTTAGTAGAAATGCTTTGACTTTCTCTCTATTTAAGTTAAAGTTGGCTGTAGGCTTGCTGTATATTGCCTTTATTATATTGAGGTATGTCCCCGGTATCCCTAGTCTCTCCAGAACCTTTATCATGAAAGAATGTTGGATTTTGCCAAAGGCCTTTTCTGTATCTGATCACATGCTTTTCTCTTTCAATCTGTTTATATGGCAGA
Source organism: Peromyscus maniculatus bairdii (assembly GCF_049852395.1). NCBI lineage: Eukaryota > Metazoa > Chordata > Mammalia > Rodentia > Cricetidae > Peromyscus > Peromyscus maniculatus. The sequence continues at coordinate 21,419,540 of NC_134870.1, forward strand.
TTGCATTTTTTTCTTTACGTATATTGAGTCATCATGAATCTTTGGGATAGCACCCTCGTTCTTTTTGTTTCCAAATTTTTACTTTATAGATATGTAAATCCAAATAAAGCATCGTCAAGACAGACTTATTGGCATAATGATAGTATAATATGACCAAGTGAGCTTCGATTTTTTTCCTTGCATTAAATAAAAAGATTCAACAGTAAATTAATTTGGAAGTAAAATGTCATCAAAATATTAATATTAACTAATATTAATATTACATGACAACCAAAATAATGTAAATCCCACATTTATTTCTGCTGTTTACATTTAGTAGAGAGAATAAAATGCTTACAGAGATACTAATAGAATATACGAGACGCAATCCTAATTATATCTAAATATGTCAAGAAAGTTGGTCTCATCAATATTATTCAATAATGAGAATTCTAGAATTTTCACAAATATTTGTTCTACAAGTTTTGTATCTACAAATACAAATGAAAGATAAAAATCTTAATTTTGGTGAAAATTATAAATAATGATGAGAATACAACAGATTATAGTGAAAATATTAAAATAAAATGTAAAAAACAGTTATAAAAATTATAGGTTTATTATGCATGAGTAATATATCCACTTCAAAAATTAAACAGGAAAACTTTTTAAGTCTAAAATATAAGTAAAATTATAAAATATTTTTAAATATAATTAAACAGAATGTATATGGGAAGAAGTATAGAAGTGCAATAAGAAAAAGAAATTTAAGTGAATGGAAAAGCACACATTGCCTCTGCATAAAAATTTCATTTATATAATTTGTTATTTCTAAATATTAGAAATGTTTTTTCAAATATTAGTAAAATGTTACATGTGTGTATACTTGTGAAATATTATTTTTTATGGTTTTTTTCTTTATTAAGAAATTTTCTACTCACTCCTCATGCTATCCACAGACCCCCCCTCCTCCGTCCTTCCACCCCCCAGCCCTCTTTCCCAAGCCACCCTGCATCCCCACATCCCCCAAATCGAGGTCTCCCATGGGGATTCAGCAGAGCCCAGCGCACTGAGCCTAGGCAGGTCCAAGCCCCTTCCCACTGCACCAAGGTTGGGGATAGCACCCTCTTAATGGTGGTGGATAATCTTTTTTGATGTGTTCTTGAATTCTGTTTGCCAGTATTTTATTGAGAACTTTTGCATCTATATTCATAAAGGAAATTGGTCTGTAATTCTTTTTCTTTGATTGGTCTTTTTGTTATTTTGATATGGAAATAACTGTAAAAATAATTTAGCAATGTTCCCTCTCTTTCTACTTTGCAGAATAATTTCAGAAGTATTGATGTTAATTCTCCTTTGAAGATCTGGTCAAATTTTGTATGAAACTATCTGACCCTGGGCTTTTTTATTGTTATTTGGAGACTTAATTACTGCTTCTATTTCAGTAGGGGGTATGCATCTGTTTAAATTGCTTATCTGATCTTGATTTAACTTTGGTAGGTAGTATATATAAAAAGATGGTCCATTTCTTTTAAATTTTCCAATTTGATGGGGTATAGATTTTCTTAAGTATGTCCTTATGACTCTCTGGATCTCCACAATGCAGTAATGTCTACCTTTTTGCATCTAATTTTATTAATTTGATTATTTTCTGTGTGTCTTTTAGTTAATTTGGCTAAGGGTTTATCAATCATTTCATTGTTTCTTTGTATTGTTTTGTTGTTATTGTTGTTTATTTTTGTTTGGTTGGTTGTTTTTTTTGTTTTTTTCTTTTGTTTTGTTTTTTTTTTGTTTTTTTTTTTTTTGGAGCTGAGAACCAAACCCAGGGCCTTGTGCTTGCTAGGCAAGCGCTCTACCACTGAACTAATTCCCCAACCCCTGTTTTTTTGTTCATTTGTTTGTTTCTAGCTACTAAATTCAGTCCTGAGTTTGATTACTTTTTTCCTTTTTTTTTTTTTTTTTTTTTTTAGAGCTTTCAGATGTATTAACATGAGATCTCTCCAATTTTCTAATGTAGACCCTTTGTGCCATAAACTTGCCTTCATGTATTCCATATGTCTGGATTTCTTGTGCTTTTATTTTTCACTCAATTCTCAAAAGGTTTTACTTCTTTCTTGATTTCTATCTTGACCCACTTTCATTCAATAGTGAGTTGTTCAGTTTCCATGAGTTTCTATACTTCTGGTTTTTGTTGTTGTTGTTTTGTTTTGTTTTGTTTTTTCGAGATGGGGTTTCTCTATGTAGCTTTGTGCCTTTCCTGGAACTCACTCTGTAGCCTAGGCTGGCCTCGAACTCACAGAGATCCACCTGCCTCTGCCTCCCGAGTGCTGGGATTAAAGGCGTGCGCCACCACCGCTAGGCACTTCTGTTGTTTTTGAAATGCAGCTTTTATCTACAATGATCAGATAGGATTTGGAGTGTTACTTCAATGTTCCGACATCTGTTGAGACTTATTGTGTGTCCAAATATGTGGTCAATTTTGGAGAAAGTTTTCATGAGCTTCTGGGAAGAAAGTATATTCTTTTCTTTTTTTGGTTTTTCAAGACAGGATTTCTCTGTGTAGCTTTGGAGCCTTTCCTGGATCTCACTCTGTAGACCAGGCTGGCCTCAAACTCAGAGATCTGCCTGGCTTTGCCTCCTGAGTGCTGGGATTAAAGGCATGTGCCACTGCCGCCCAGCCAGAAAGTATATTCTTTTGTGTTTGGGTGAAATGTTCTGAAGATATCTGCTAGGCCTATTTGATTCATCACGTTATGAAGCCCAGAACTTCTCTGTTTAATGTTTGTCTGGATGATCTGTCTATTGGCAACAGAAGTATATTGGTCACCAGTTATATGAGGTCAATATAAGGTTTTAGCTATATTAGTTTTTCTTTTATGAACTTGGCTGTCTGTGTGTTTGGTGTATAAATGTTTAGAAATGCAATATCCTCTTGATGGATTTTTCCTTTGATGGGCATGTTGTGTCTTTCCCTATCCCTTATGATTAGTTTTACAAAGATAAATATATGTGTATGTATTTGTGTATAATATGTGATTTTAGGTAAATATGATATTGTATGATTCCCTATGGCTTTTTCAAGTATCAAATACATTTGAATGAACAGTGATTTACTGGTGAAATAAAAGAAAACATTTTTTAATTTTTGAGATTATAATTTAATTACAACAATTGTCCCTTCCCTACCTGCCTCCAACCCTTCTATACCCCTCCCCACTCTTCTTCGAATCCATGACCCCTTTTTAACTAAATGTTATTACACACACACACACACACACACACACGCACGCGCACGCGCACACACACACATATTTATATATATATTCCTAAATATAACCTGTTCAGTCCATATAATGCTACTTGTAAATGTTTTCAGGGATGACCATCTGACAGTGGAAAACAAGTGGTATGTTCTTCCCTGAACCTTGGGAACAGGAGAGGTGGCATTCCCCAGGGAAGAAGAGAAAGTTTTTTAAAATCCTAAAATCAAATGAAGATATATACTACATCCTACAGTAACTTTTAGGATACAGCTGTGATAGTTCTAAGGGCAAAGTTCATAGTTATAAGTTTTTACATCAGAAACATCTCAAATAAAAATCCTAATGGTGTACCTCAAGGTTCTAGAAAAACGAAAGAAGGAAAATTCTAATGAGGTAGAGAGCAAGAAATGATAAAGATGGAAGCTGGAAATTAATGGAATAAGGACTTACACAGTTAAAAAGTAAAATAGCCCCAACGGACTCACACTCTTGAACAACACTGTTGGTACTGTTTAGGAAGACTGAGGAACTTTAGGTGGTTGATTCCCCCTGGAGAAGGCAAGCCATTGGGGATGGTCATAGAGCTTTATAGCCTGGCCCCAGTTCTTGTGTAGTGTCCTGGATTTCTGCTGAGAAGGCCAGGCAAATACCATGACAGGCTCCTAATAACTCAGTTAAGAACTAGGCCTCAGTTCCTGCTTCTTGAAACTGAACAGGCAGTTTCTGAGGAAGCCACAAACAAAGGGCAATCAGTCACTATGCCCCTGACAGTAAGGACGAGAAGAACTGCACTTACTAGACCTGGGCCACCCCCTACAGCAGCTCAAGGTAATAACCAAATAGGGAGAGAGCCTGGGACTTGTCTGAGCTTACCCAAAAATGGAAAAACTATAGCCTAAGCCAACCCCTGTTATCTCTAACCAATCAGGAACATGCTAATATGATTGCCACTGGTGAAAGCCAATCCTAGATAGAATGACCTCACTGCCTTTAGAATTCCTTTAGCTGTGTACAAAAGAGCCTGCAGGCTTCTCTCAAGGTCGCTATTTTGCCTTTGTGTCAGATGTGTGGCCCCAGCATGCTGGCATTCTTATTCTCGAGATAATAAACACTCTTGCTGATTGCATATGTGGATGGTGGTCTTTTGTGGGACTTCTCCAGGACCCTAACTCTGCATGTGGATGACCATCTAGCCTCTTGTTCCTTCCACCATGCTTTCCCTATCTGCCAACATTTCTCCCTGCCAAGGACTGTATCCTTCAGGAACTTTAAGCCAAAATGAACCCATCCTCCCTTTAATTGCTTCTGTCAAGGTATTTCACAACAGCCAAGAGGAAGTGACCAAGAGACTAAAACTAATATTAACAGACACCCAGTTGTTTAATGATAATATGTAATAAAGTAAAAGGCAGATTGTTGTGTTGGAAAATTCATTTGTGCTATATTTACCTGTCATATAACTTGTCCCTGGACTATATAAGAATGTCTGTAAATCAATAAGAAAAAAAACACAAAATACATGAAAATGGTTTATTTGATATGATCAATCCCTGAAAAAAAATATTGAAAAGTTATGAACTTTCAAATTGCTTTTCAACACTTGTAATATAGTCATTTTAGAAATACAAATGAAGTTCAAAATAAGATACAATATTCAATTCATACTGAATACAAATTTAAAGCACATGTCAGTGCATTAACAATACCAAGCACTAAGGAAAATGTGGAGAATCTTTAACACTCACACACTGATGATGAAACTGTAAATGAGTGAAAACAATCTGGAAAATTAATAACATTCTCTGTAGCTACAAGTAAATATTCTGTATTTACTAGTCGTATGGTCCCAGTACGTCACAAGAGTATTTATACACCAGGAGGGGGCCTGTGTGGTATGTGACAAAATTTTTCCTGGGGAGATGATGCACACACATCTACTCACCCCTAATAGGAAGCCCATGACAGGTCAAAGTACTGATAACACTAACGTTCAACTTAATGAACCAATAAGTTTTATTGGGGTTTCTTATAGGAGTGTGGATGAAAGATTACTTACAGGAGCAGAAATTACTCAATGACAGCTACATCATCAAGGTCCACCCCAGCGTGGATGACAGCGCACAAAGCTGGGAACCTCGAGCACCCTGTACAGCCTTCAGGCAGCTCAACAGGTTGGAGAGTGTCCTTTTCAGGTGTCTCAGGTGGTCTATCCTCGTCCAGGCAGATTGACTATTTCTACTTCTCCCAGACAGCTGGTCTAGCCTGAGTCTTTGCAGCTTAGCTTGTCTGAGAGTCTTCTTTGCAGCTTGGCTTCATCTGAGAAGGACTCTCGACTTTTATTTTTTACTCTGGCAGGGAGGGACCTAATGAATCTGGTCAGTTTCAGGGTCTTCCGGAAGCTATTTTGAGTTGTTTGCCTTCCTGCTTAAGGAGCTCCCCCTGCACGGCAGGGTAGAATGTTTCAATCTCAGAGAAAATTGTTACACAACAGTTTGAAAAGTCATTTTCTTTTTCAAAAATGTGGTAACAGTGAAATCCATAGTAGCTTTAAAGAAAAAGCAATCTTCAAGTTCACTGATACTCATTGAGTTATAGTATAACCATAAAACAGAGTATGTTATACAATAACTCATAACACAGTATGCTAATCAAAAGAATATTCTCACAATTATACAAGAGGCACACACACCCACACACGAAGTTAAATGTCAAAGCCTTCCTCTGTCAATCTCACCATGACAAATACAGCATCCCCTAATGCACATTATCATTTCTGTTTCTTTTTTCCACAGTCTTCCTCTTTCTTCACCTATTTTGTCTTTAACATCACCTTTGTTGCCTTTGTATTTTCTTGCTACTCATAATACTTTTAAGTCATCCTATTTCCTTCCTCCCGACAAGGACCTTGTACTCGGAGACCTAACTCTCTTGCCCAGCTCACAGAAGCACTAACAAAATGACTGTTTCAATATATGCGCAATAAAAAGTTTAATATCTCTGTTCACTTAGCCCAAGTTTTTATGGGACTGTTAACATAGGAAGTATAATCTAAAGCCACAGTATGGTTAACCTCCATTTATTTCTCTAGTTATATGGATTCCAGTTGTGGTGATTTTAAAAGCTTGGAGGAGCCTCATTAACTTTACAAGGCAAGACTGGATTTACGGAACCAATATCTATGTGCAGAAAGCAGTGCCTGTGGGTTCTGTTTTTATTGGAGGTTCTTGGTCTCCATTTCCCCTCTAATACAGATGTCTTTTATAAGATTACATTTTGTGTAACAAAAGCAACAGGCAATTTCCAATTAAATGCAGATGACAAGGTTTTTCTTACAAGTCTCTCAGGTGCAAGAATGTGCCCCAATGTCTATGAAATTTATAAAGAGGCAGTTCATGTGGCTAATCTATTTTATATTATTATGAATATTAATTACTGTGTAGACCTTGCCCCTAGCTTATGTTTTGGAGAACAGATTTTTCCAAACATATTTTAAGTAACTTTTCAGAACAAGTAAACAATTATTGGTAACTCTCATTCACTTTTATTTATTTTATTCTGTTTTAACTACCTCTGGGTTACAGGGATAGACAGTAAGATAATCAGATATAGTGTTTCTTATTGTTATTCAGCTCTGAGTAGTGTTTATCTATAGGGCTCAACTATTCAGAGCACATGATGAATGATCAATCTGGGACCAGGTTGCAACCCCAATCACTACTAGCAAGTCTAATCAACATTTGATCAGTAGAAAGAGAAACCATACATAACAAAAAAAAATGTTTTTGATTGAAAATATGTAAAATGTATCAGTATTATCCAAAATCTGAAAAAAACAAATCACTATAGATGCCAGAAATTCTGCTCTCCTCTTCTCTTCTCTTCTCTTCTCTTCTCTTCTCTTCTCTTCTCTTCTCTTCTCTTCTCTTCTCTTCTCTTCTCTTCTCTCTCTCTCTCTCTCTCTCTCTCTCTCTCTCTCTCTCTCTCCATAATATCAAATATACCCCGCTCAATTTCTATATTAATGGTAGCTGCTGCGGCTCGGGCTGGAGCACGAAATCTGGCGAGGGACGCCGAGGTTAAACAGCACTCTAGACACCTAGTTTCAGTTCGTCAAGGAAGCAGCTCTCTTTATTCATACCAACATGGGCTTATATACCCCTCTAACAGCAGGGATCAAGGAATGGTTACTCTGTATCCAGAGGCAAGCGGGACACTTTTCCAAACAGGAGAAACCACAGGGGAACTGATCTCCAGCTCCCTCCGGAACCCAACTGCACATTTTTCACACAAACAACTTAACTGGGACAGGACAAAAAAGGCCATTTAAAATTTAGGCAGCAAACTTACTGCTGACGATAGGTAGCCTTTCACTTTCCTGTATTTTTCATAGAAGTTAGAAATGTTCATGTCCCTTGTCAATGCCTAATATAAGAACGTTTTTCTTCTGACAATGTTCCTTATGTGTTCACTAGACTCATGGAATACAGATGCAATGTCACTCATGGTTGCTTTCTCCTCCCTTTCCTATTACTTAAGTCTGAGTTCCTAAAACTCTGACACCTTGTCCACAGAGATTTAAAATTATATTGACTGATAATGTTTCTGAACTTGGGGCGGGGGGGGGGGGTTGTTGTTTTGTCTGTGGTTGTTTGGTTTTTTTTTTTTTATTTTGTTTTGTTTTTGTTTTTCAAAACAGGGTTTCTCTGCATAGCCCTGGCTTTCTTGGAACTCCTCTGTAGATCAGAGATCCACCTGCCTCTGCCTCCTGAGTGCTGGGACTAAAGGTGTGTGCTACCACGCCCAGCTCATGCTTCTGAACTTTGTATCATATTTTCTTCTATGTAACCTAGACTCAGATTTTACCTTTTATTAGCAAGAAGATCTAGCTTTTCATTTAGAAGTGATATGCACCTGAGATTATTTTATTTCTTCTTTCTCCTATAGAAAAATGTTTGCAAAGAGAGATTTTATCAATTATATAAATTACAAGTATTTTCTTCCCACCATATTTTCTCAGAATAACAAAGAAAAATGAAAAGAGGCGTCCATAAAAAATGCTGTAAGAAGTGAGAATTAATAGAAAACACCCAGGATCAGGAGAGAGGAAAAGATGAAAAAAAATATTTATTTATTTACTTATTTGTGGTACTAAGCATTAGCCCAGAGCATCATGCATACTACATAAGCATGCTCACTCTGAATGGTATACACAACCTCTCTTTCATTCATTTTTTTTTTTTGAGACAGGGTCTCACTAGGTGTCCCTGAACACCCTCTATATTGCAGGCATGCCTTGAAGTTAGCCTTTCTGCCTTGTTCCCCCGTGTAGTCCCGATTCCAGGCCTGGGCCATCAGACCCAGCACAGGATAAGAACCTGAACACAGCTCTCACCCCTTAAGCTTCCAACCACTCTGTCAAGTGAAATTTCTATTTTACTGTGATCGAGATCTAAAGAAAAATGTAGGAGTGGCAGAGTATAATGTCATAAATATACGATGCACAAGAAGAAGGATGTTTATATTTCCCAGTATCACATTTGCTCTGAAATAAGTTATAAGACCACTATTTATTTTTCATGGGCGGAGAGCATGGACTGCCTCTGATGTTACTACTTTGCTGTGGATAGTAGACATTTCTATTCCAGTGTCCAGTTGGTTTAAAGTAAGCCAGAATATTTTTGTTTGGTGAAGAAATTTTAATATCTTGTGTATCTGAACAACAACAAAAAAAAAACACTAAGTATTTTTCTTTCTTTCTTCTTTCTCTCCCCCACCCCTTGAATTTTCTGAGTGTTTGAAATCTTTCTTGAGCAAGTCTTTGGACTGATGCTGCCACCTAGAGGACTTGGCTGGTATTTTCCCGCATCCAGTAGAGAAACAGCGCAGGCATTGTTCTTAATTCCGCTACCATGTTTCACAAGTTTGATGGCTGAAATCTCTATAACAAAAGATAAATCCATGAAATGAAAACATAAAATTTTTTTTGGTTTTTAGAGACAGGATTTCTCTGTGTAGTTTTGGTGCCTGTCCTGGAGCTCCCCAGGCTGGCCTCGAACTCACAGAGATCCGCCTGCCATTGCCTCCCGAGTGCTGGGATTAAAGGTGTGCGCCACCATCACCCAGCACATAAAATTATTTAATCTAAGGTATACATGACATATGAGCCTTCGTAGATGAGCATTAAAAGAAACAATATACACAAATAGAATGTATTTATGGCAATCAAGCGAAGTGTTATTGAGAGGGTGAAGTGTATGAACCAAAGGCAGAAAGCTGGTCACGGCATTTGTTCAGACCTCTGTGTTTGTACAGCCTCCTCACTCTGCTCTAGTCCGTGGAGGACCCTGTGGGATGAGGGTCTCGTGACCTGCTGTAAAGTAAGGTCAGGTAAGAGGAAGAACGGGGGCTGAGAAACCATTAGCGTCTGCTGTTTCCGGGTGCTGTGTTTGTGGTGGCACAGCCTGCTGCCCTGCCCTGGCAAGCCTCTCAGTTCAAGGTTAAAGATTCTCAGCCTGCTCTCACTGTAGTGTTGTGTCTTAAATTCAATCACTTAAACATTTATCACTTGGAGACATTTCAAGCCTGGGAAACCTGAAACTTGGCTTGTTGGCTAAATTCTGCTGTAGAATTTCTAAAACTGGAATAATTTTTACTCATTCTACCTAATAGTAAAGGTGTCCCATTCAAAGACATGAGAAAATATATTAATAGTTTCTGTACGGTGTCTTTAGAGTAATGTGATTCAAAAGCATTTACATTTGTCATTCTTAATTATACTTTTTGAATAAATTTTATTTGCATTTACATTACTCATAAAAGATATTAAATGGGTTTTATATATAAACCGAAGCTAAAAGTAATTTGAATTAAAGATATTCAAATCAAGCCTAACAGTCAATGATATCTACCATCCCGGGAATAGTAATAATAGGAAGTTGGTTCTGAATTGTTAGAGAAATTTGCTAGTAAAATAAAATCTTTTCTTGAAGTCCTCTCCTGGAGTTTGATGGATTCGCCCTTTGTTGTTCACTTTATGTTTATTTGATCTTTTCATTTGTAAGGATCTTGTTGTTGAGTGACAAGTATTATTCATGGAATTCTATAGTAGCTGACAGGTAGCAGTGTAAGTGCAGAGCCCATGGAATTATGGGACGCTTTACTTATTGCGTGATGTATGGTGGAAGGAGCCAGGATAACCCTTAAGTCTTGCTATAAAGTCTATTTCTTACCAAAGGGAGAAGCTTGAAAGTAGTGAAATTGATACTTCTATACAACTTACCCATGGTAAAATATCAACTTATTATTTCCATCTACGTGTTACAATTTCTCATCATAGAAGTGACATAAAAGTAAATTTGCAGAAAAATGAAACAAAAATCACATAAAAGTAAACTTACTCCAATATTATTTATTATTATTAGTATCATTTTATTATCTTGTTGTTGTTGTTGTTGTTGTTGTTGTTGTTGTTTGAGACAGCATTTTACCGTGTAATCCAAGCTAGCCTGGAACTCAGGACCCCTTCTCCGACTGTAAGCGTGCACCACCTCATGTGGCTCCCTTTAGTTAGTTGTTGTATTAAAGGCATGTTCTAGTTTGCTTTTCTGTTGCTGTGATAAAGCACCATGACTAAAAGCAACTTGGGAAAGAAAAAGGTTTATTTGGCTTACACTTCTGTGTTCTCCTCTGTTATGGAGAGAAGTCAAGACTGTAACTCAAAGCAGGAACCTGGAAGAAGATACCGCAGCAGACATGGTGGAAGAATCCTCCTTAGGAACTTGCTCTCTCTGGCTTGTTCAGCATTCCACCTCCCTAGGAATCACTGCCCACACACAATGAGCTGACCCTCCCCTATCAATCAGCAATTAAGAAGATGCCCCTACAGATGTGCCCATAGCACTATCTGGTACAGGCAATTCCTTAATTGAAGTTCCCTCTTCCAAAGTGACTCTAGTCTGGGTCAATTTAAAAAAAAAAAAAATACCAGAACAGGATGTGAATTTAAATCTAATTTTTCTAAGTATTTCCTCTGCATGATCACTCTTACTACCAATTGATATTTCAGTCTTGAACTATCAAATATCCACATATCATGCTTTGAACAGCATTGCTCTTGGAATTCCAGTTAAAGAATAACCTGGCAGTGTTGAATTCACAAGAACAAAAGTTGTATTTGCACTCATTCAAATCTGAAAGTGTGTGCACTTAGGACAGCACCTACCATTTCTTCTCCAAAGCAATAACAAATCGTTTCCAACTGACAGAATAGACTGAAAAGGAAGCAACTCAATCTTAAAAGATCAATTTAGTTATACTTTCCCCCTATCCAGATTCATTTTTCCATACAAACTCTAGATCCTTGTACTCAGAAAAAGATGCAATGCAAAGGTCATAAAATACAGTACGACAAGAGACAACCATACCTCAGGAGTTTCCTGTTGTCCTGTTTGATCCCTGGGTACCACATGGTGGAAAGAAAGAACAAACTTCTCCAAGTTATCCTCTAACCTACACACATACACACACACACTAAATACACATATATATTAGATAATGATAGATGATAGATAGATAGATAGATAGATAGATAGATAGATAGATAGATAGATAGATAGATAGATAGATAGATAGATAGATAGATAGATAAAATAGAAGAAATATGTTCATTAAAAATAGACATTAAGAGGGGCTGGAAAGTGGCTCAGCAGGTAAGATCATTTGGTTCTTTTACAGGGAACCTAGCTTTAGTTCCCAGCAATCACATGGTAGTTCACAATTACTCTTAAATCCAGTTCCAGGGGATCTGGCACCCTCTTTTAACCTCCTCTGGCACTAGGTACACACATGGTACACATACATACAGACAGGTAGAGTACTCACATGCATGAAATAAATATTTAATGAGTTTATAGACAGACATTTAAAAACTTCAAATTTAGAAAACAAGAGGCTAGAAACATGCCCTGGGAAGTAAGGCTACATAAATTTCTCTTCACTGTTTTGCACAAGATGAGAGACTCTGGGAAGAAAGTGGTTGTGTTTGGATATGAGATTCCAAAGAGCATGAAGATGAGCTAGAGTCAACCTACTCCTGTTGGCTGATCCACTTCACTGGAATGTGGACAGTGAGGCCAAGATGAGCCTGTGCCCAGGAAGACCAATGATCTTGATCTCCATCATTCTGGGAGCCAGAGCAGTGGTCCCCTGTGTCCTGTCAACCATATCTGGATATATGGTGAGGCCACTAGACAGAGCTGTGCTGGCACAGAGGTCTTTGTGGATGTCAACATCACACTTCATGATGGAATTGACTATGGTTTCATGGATGCCACAGGAATTCATATTCAGGAAGGAAATCTGGAAGAGAGCCTCGGGGCCCTGGAACTGCTCATTGCCAATAATGATGTGGCTGTCAGGCCGTTCATAGCTCTTCTCTAGGGAAGAAAGGGGGTGCAACAGTGGCCATCTCTAGCTCAAAGTCCAGCACAACTGTTAGAGGTCTGGGATTGCTCAGAGATTCACCATTTCTATGAATAAATGTTAATAAGAAGGGGATTTATTAAATACTGGCACTGGATACTCATGGCACCAGACCTGCAAACGACAGCGCTCACGGGATGCAGTGGCTAGCCACATCAGTCCAAGGTTTATAGAGTCAAAAACCACAAGATTACATATATTCTGTCTACGTGTAGGCAGGGTCTAATTTTAATATAAATGTCTTGCCGTTGCCCTAGTCATTGAACAAGTAAGCAAATTTGATTACAAAAGCAAAAACACAGTCTTATGACCTACTATCTTGCTAGAACAGCAAATTTTACAAGATGAGTTGATTTAAGAAGTGTTCAGCATTTGGGGGAAAGGGGAGTAGATGGCTAGGGTACCAGCTGAACAAACTAGGGGCTTACATGTTAGAGGCATCTTTTGCTTTTTGGTCTCTCAAGCATAGTAAGTCTAAACGTTAAATGTAGTGCTGAACATTACAGCAACATACCACAGCTTCTCTTTGATGTCATGAACAATTTCCCTCTTGGCTGTGGTGTCGAAGCTGTAGCCCCACTCATCCAGGATCCTCGCGAGGTCATAGCTAGTCAGGTCCAGATGCAGGGTGACATGGGGGAGAGCTTAGCCCTCATAGATGGGCACAGTGAGGATGGGCCTATCTCCAGAGTCCATCACAATGCCAGTGGTTCCACCGAGGCAGACAGGGACCGCACGGCCTCAATGTCTACATACGTGGCTGGGGTGTTGAAGATCGCAAACATGATTTGGGCCATCTGTTCACAGTTGGCCTTGGGGCTTAGGGGCACCTCAGTGAAAAGCATGGGGTGCTCCTTAGGAACCTCACACCACTCATTGTAGAAATTGTAGAAAACCTGGTACCAGGTTGTCTCCATGTCATCCCAGTTGGTGACAATGTCGTGTTTGATAGGGTACTCAATGTCAGGGTGACTCTCTTGCTCTGGGCCTCATCACCTATGTAGAAGTCATTTTAGCCCATGCCCACCATCATGTCCTGGTGCCGTGGGTGGCCCAAGATTAAGGGGAAGATGGCCCAGGGAGTGTCCTTGCCCACAAAGTTAGCATAACATATGCCGGAGCTGTTGTAGACAAGGAGCATGGAGATATGGTTATCCATAGCAAACTGGTGGCAAGTGTGGACTTCGCAGGACAGTCCCCATTTCACTCTTAACTAAATAGAACACATCTCTGAGTTAAAGGCCAGCCTGGTCTAGAGAGCAAGTTCCAGGACAGCAAAGGCTACACAGAGAAACCTTGTCTTGAAAAACAACGGATGGATAGATAGATAGATAGATAGATAGATAGATAGATAGATAGATAGATAGATAGATAGATAGGTAGGTAGGTAGGTAGGTAGGTAGGTAGATAGATAGATAGATAGATAGATAGATAGATAGATAGATAGATAGATAGATAGATAGATAGATTTTTTAACGGAATATATTGCTATCTTTGTATTTGGTAGTAAAATGTGTAGAATTAAATGTGAGTTTATTTTTAAAGGCATAAAAATGTTAATATAAACGCTTTACTTACTGGGAAATAAAAACCTGTCCTAATAGTCCTTTCGTATTTGCAATTTGCAGTCCCTGTATCTAAACAGGTAAAGGAAACTTGGGCCTCTTTCATAAGTATTGTCTATATGAATTGCCTTTCTTGTTGCTTTAATTTAAAAACCCAACAAAATCAATGAATTTTACAAAGGACGGGGTTACTTCGGCTCACAGTTTAAACAAGTAGTGTTTGCCATGGCAAGAACGTCATGGAGAAACAAGGAGCATAGGAGTGTGCTACCGTGTGAGGGTTGGGTCTTCAGTGCTGTTGCCGATGCTGCTGCCCCTGACACTGGCTTTGCCCGTTGGCATGAATTTTTAAAGGTTCCCTATCCAGCTCCTGACAGCTGCCGCTTCCTCTCCCCAGCACCTTTCACAGCTGAAATTCGGGTCCAAATACTTCTGAAGTGTAATTTAGTCTCTTGTCCCTTTGACTTTGAGATTTGGAGGCAAGAAAAGTTCAAGCTAGGGTAACCAGAGGCCACAAAGACCCAGTTAAGTTAGGGAATGCCATCTGCCTTGAGTGTAAAGCCATGGGGAACAAAGAGCCTGAGAACCCATGTGTCCAGGGGAGCTTCACGTTACTGTGGTCAGTTTCTACATGAAAGCAACCACTAAGCACTTACAGCTCCACTCCTCAGTGCTTCTTTGAGTGTCCCCGTACACACTTAACCTCGAGCTTTTTCTGGAGTAGGAACCATAGACCATTATGAGAGATTGATTTAATCAACAATTTAATAGCACACTCTGATCACTGTATTATGGACAGCAATTTTAGCACGTTAAACCGGGTATGGTATTAGAGATATGGAAGATACCTTTTAAAAGATTTGCTGCCCACATCCACAGATGTATTGTATGCTGTGAGAGTGTGTGTAGGAGTGTGAGTGTGTATGTGTCAGAGAGTATGCCTGTGTCTGCAAATGAGTGTATGGGTGTGTACAAAAGAGACAGGGGGTGGGGTGTGGGGAGGGGAATGTATCCTCACAGACAATTCCTCCCTACGGCATGGAAACAGCTGAATGTCATTATTACGGAATGTCACTTTTACCATGATGAAAGCAGGTTCATATTCAGGACAAGCCCATCTGTGAGGCAAATCCTCCTTTGGGGCTGAGTGCACATCTGTTTGTGCTGGGAAAAGGCACTCCACTTCCTGTGAGGGAACCTGCTTCTCCAGCAATGCCTTCTGGGTCACAGTCATCCCAGAGCTACTAGGCAGCTTGAAAGCAAACATTCCTTGTTTCTCGTTGAACACACCCAAGCACTTTCCTCCTCTACAATGAAAGGTTTAATTTGGAGCCAAGAGACTGTGAAACCAGGTTTTAAAATAGATTGTTTCTTTATTCTGGTTGTTTAGAGAGTACATATGTTTCATCTCCTGGGTAAATTATAGGCTCTTAAGGCTTCATGGAGCGATTTTGTTTTCAAGCTGACTTAAAAGGATTTCACCTTTTTCTCTCCTCAGCTCACATCATATTCCCTGATGAAAACCAGCAGTGGAAGCATGCATTTCCTTCTTCCCAGGTCACGTGTGTAACACGGGCGCTGGCCTGAGCCTTAGCTTCTAGGGCTCTCTTCTGCATTAGCAGAACAAGAGCACACCAAGAATACCTGCAGAAGTGTGGCCCTGAGGACAGAACACCATGTCCACATTGACCAGTGCCAGGGAGTGGATAGAATCCGAGGTAAACTGAACCCTAAGCCTGAGAAGAAAGAGAAACGTTCTGCAGAGTCTCAGCACAGCTTTCATGATGTAAGATATAAGAAAGTGACAAGAAGAAATCCATCGTTCTATTCTACATGATACAAATAAGGAAAACTTGCAGGGATCTGAAAAGTCAGTTGTCTGAGAAACAATGGGTAAAGAGCAGTGATGTCTACTTTTAAAGTGGAGGTTGAGAAATATTGGGACTGGATAAGAGGAAGCCATTGGATATTTTAAATTTTTGTTTAATTTTCTATGAATAGTGATTTTTTTCAGCCTTTTTCCTCCTGAGTGTTATATGGTTCATCATGTTCAATCATTCACTGCAGTGAAAAAGTGCCCTGGAGAATCTGTTCTCTCTGTCCCAGACGCCCTCCCCAACTCCTAACTGATCATTGGATGCCTTCTCTGGGTGTTATATGTATGTTAAAAATCAGTTTCCCAAGAAATTCTCTCTTAGGTTCTCTCACAAACCTTAGAGAAGTTACTTTCTGAGACTTCTACATCTCCAAAATTAGCAAGTGGAAGCAATCTTTAATACCATTTCTGTGTCCGGTTCTAGAATTCACTTCACAAGTGCTCCAGTACCCGGGCCTCCCTTGGTAATCTCTACCTCGCTGCACTCTGCAGGCCCGCTTCAAGCTCTTACATTCCTAAATCAAGTTATGCTTGTGAGCAATACACACTGTCACTCCAAAACCTTCCTCTAGACTTTGAATATTGTTCAGTGTTTGTTGCTTATGCCGTAAATGTTTAAGACTCTCCCAAATGTTTCTGCAGTAAACAAATACCCTAATCAATGTTGTAATTAAAATGTTTTAATATAGTGATGTATGAAACCACAGCTGAATATTTTATGTACTTGAAAAGGTTGAGAGAGAAATCTCTGCTTATAATACCTCTAAATTTCAGCCAAAACAGTTTTGGACAA
Organism: Peromyscus maniculatus bairdii; assembly: GCF_049852395.1. Taxonomy (NCBI): domain Eukaryota; kingdom Metazoa; phylum Chordata; class Mammalia; order Rodentia; family Cricetidae; genus Peromyscus; species Peromyscus maniculatus. Next base: position 21,436,496 of record NC_134870.1, read on the forward strand.
ATGATTAATTAACAAGTGGGTAAAACTGTCTTCCAGTGGGGCATGAACTGATACTTTTCTGTCTTAGAGACACTTCACAAAGGGCCGTGCATCTATTCTGTATAAAGGGAATAAAAGAATGCAAGTGACATCTTAGCCATGCATTCCCTAGGTCTAGTTTGGTGGTATTACGAGGTAGTAAAATATTTAATGCTCACCTGGTGAGCATTAGGTCATTGTAGGTGTGACCCTGGAAGGAACTGGGGGCCCCTGATTTGATCCTTTTTCCCTCTCTTATGTCTTTTTTTTTTTTTTTTTTTTTTTTTTGGTTTTTCGAGACAGGGTTTCTCTGTGTAGCTTTACGCCTTTCCCGGAACTCACTCTGTAGCCCAGGCTGGCCTCGAACTCACAGAGATCCACCTGCCTCTGCCTCCCGAGTGCTGGGATTACAGGCGTGTGCCACCACTGCCTGGCTTCCCTCTCTTGTTTCTTGTCTTTGATGTGCCACCTGGCCACAGTCCTGAGAGGCAGGAGGACAACAGACCATGATTGCAACTTTCCAAACAAATGGGAGAAAATGAAACTTTGCTCTTTATTAGTTGATTTACTTCAGGAATTTGTTAAAGTAACAGATGGCCAATGTACCACCTTATCATCCAATGCTAATGAAAACAGAGGAAATTAATGTTGGAACACCAAACACTCTGAAGATGCTCTTTAATGGGCACAAGAACAATGCAGATGAATCTGGAGTGGTTGGGAAAGCCAGTTCAGCAGTCGGACATGGAGGGAAAGGACGCTAGCTGTGCGAGTCTCCGAGTCTCCGTGTCTGAAGCCTGAGTTCACGCGGGCCTCTGCCTGTGAAGAGGTGTGAGCTCCAGGCATGTCTTCTTCTCTTCTGTGATTTCAAATTATCCTTAGAAAAAAAATAGAAAATAGTGAGCCAGATGATTTCAAATATTTTATGGGCATAAACTGAAATATGCTTTAAAAATGGAGATGTTCATAAAAATCTTCAAAGATAACTTTAAAAACTACTGAAACTATGAAACCATCCTTCAGTGTACAAAACTGATCTTTAAAAAAGAAAGGGGTTTCTTTTAAAAAGCAAATTCATAATTTTATTTACACACAACTTGACTATCAAAAAAAAAAAAACAAAATAAGCCAGAATCCATGAGGTGAAGATATAATAAATATCATGAACAATTAATGAACAATTTCCTATTTATAAATGACAGTCATTAAAAATAACCGTGATTTTACAACTCTCCCATTAATCATTGAACTACTAACCAAGTTTATTCGCGCACCATGAAAACTTCTGAGGCGTGAGAAACAGATGAAAACTGCCTGGGAGCTGGGCCGAAGTGTGCTGACGGGGTTGCCTTAAGTGCAGGAGGCGTGGAAGGGTGGTTCGCCTGGTGGCTTTCTTCACTTCTTTCAGAGCTAAGTTTTGTTGTATCCGTTCCCTAGATTATGTTTTTACTACTTTTAAATTTTCATTAAATTAGCCGGGCGGTGGTGGCGCACGCCTTTAATCCCAGCACTCGGGAGGCAGAGCCAGGCGGATCTTTGTGAGTTCGAGGCAAGCCTGGGCTACCAAGTGAGTTCCAGGAAAGGCGCAAAGCTACACAGAGAAACCCTGTCTCGAAAAAAACAAAAAAACAAACAAACAAATTTTCATTAAATTATAATTACACCTTTCCTCCCCTTCCTTTTCCTCCATCCAACTCTTCTTGTGTCTTCTCCCCCTTAGGTTTTATCTTTCAGAGCAAGAAACTATCTATTAAGAAATAATAGCAGCTACACCTGGTGGCTCCCACCTGTAATTTCAGCATTTAGGAAACAGAAGCAGACAGATCGCCACAAGTTTGAGGTTAGCTGGGCTACAGAGTGTTATCCTGCCTTTAAAAAAAAAAAAAAAAAGGCAAGGGAGAAAACAAGAGAGTAAGAAAAAGAAACAATACAGTTTACCTCAGCAGCCCAGCCTTCCTCTCTCTGCTTCCTACACTTTACCTCATTCCAGGAGCTGTGCCTCTGGCCCAGCTGTTCAGTGCCTCAGGCTATAAACCAGAATACCATGCCACTGTTCTTGTTTTTTTAAGCAGTATTGAAGAGTCTTCCATTCTGAGCAACTAGTTGTTTAAAACTCCAAATCCATGCCGGGCGGTGGTGGCGCACGCCTTTAATCCCAGCACTCGGGAGGCAGAGCCAGGCGGATCTCTGTGAGTTCGAGGCCAGCCTGGACTACCAAGTGAGTTCCAGGAAAGGCGCAAAGCTACACAGAGAAACCCTGTCTCGAAAAACCAAAAAAAAAAAAAAAAAAAAAAAAAAAAAAAAAAAAAACCTCCAAATCCATTATTCATCTAGAAGTAAAAGAATTATAATCAATCACTAAGGCATGCACGAACCTAGAATTTACAAAGCGTCTAGTCAGAATAATTTAAATACAATCTTAACATTTGTTACACTTCTGTGTTACAAACTACTAAAATACTGAGGATATGACCATTTATGGATTTATAGATTTAATTAACTTTTATATTGTAGCGGTCATATTGTCTGAGAGATACTCAGTGTATTGAATATCACAAAAACTAGGGCAGAAAGTAAAGCTGTCTAAATTAACTCACATAGTATTTTTAATAAAAAAAAAAGTATTATTTCTCTTCCCCTTCATATTGTTTATTTCCATTTTTGCTTATTAATCTCTTTTGCTGGAATCCTTTCTTTCCACAAGTAACCTAAAAAGTCCCTAATTTTGTTTACAAGTATCTTGCTCATAAAGCAATGAAGAATTTGCCAGAACTTGCTAAGATAAAAAGTTCTGTTTTGGTGTTCTGCATGTCTCTGAGCTTTTCATTTCCAACGGTGGAGACACACAAGTGGTACATGCCATTTCTGTCTTCTAAAGCTCATATTTACTAGACAGCATGTAAATGGGACTCAGAATACATAGAATGAATATTCAGCCACAGTATGACAGATATCACATTCATTTGAGGAAAGCCTTGCTTCCTGCTCAGCTCATGGCCTCTCCTCAGCCCTGAAAGGTATGACCTTCAGCTCCATGATGTAAAAATCTCATTTTCTTGAACTCGAATCCTCTCTGCCTCTCAGGATCTGCCCTGATACTGTTCCTGAGTAAGAAGGGTGTACATATAAATAGGTGCCTGTAAATAGGAGCAGGTCAACAGCCAGAGACAAATCTGGATACATAACCCTGGCCCAGCACTGCATGTCAGTGCAAACTGCACAGCAAAAGTCACCTGTGTCACAGCTCACCTTTCCTTTGCTCGGTTCTGCTTCCTGCCTCCTTTCCTTCACAGGGGAGTCCTGGTATTTTGCAACCTAGTTCTATTTCGGCATCTAGAAATCAGGGACCCCACTTTGGTCCAAAACGCTGATCTGTAAAGATGGTTTATAATAGCAGGTAAGTTGACACCACATTTCCAAAGGCAAGCTATGAGAGTCTTGCATTTTATGATCTACTCTCTTGAAGCATAATTTTGCCATTTTATTCTATCTATGCACTAACTTTGCAAATTAGAATCATCTAAAAATCATTAAGTCCTACACTTTTAGTGTTCATTTATTGCTTAATTTACTTCAAAAGAGTTTCTTTCCAGCTTCATCTCCTGACATTCCCGAGACACAATCGCACACCAGGCTATGCGCTCCTTGGCTCTTGTGCTCTTTCTATCCCTCTTGCACAACTACCCCTGAGCACTAGGTTCAGAAGTTGTGTTGTAGATGTATCAGCTGGGACTGGTCTCCACAGTGCTGTATTTTGATTGGTTGAGTCTTGATTCTATTACCCATTATAACTAAAAGCTGTGTTTTATAGCACTAAAGCAAAGTACAAGTAAAAAGAAGAAAAGAGGTTGTGTTTCTAGTGACCATGACATAAGCATAAATATCAAGATATTAGTTTTCTAAACCCATTACTTCTTTATTCTAAACCCGTACTTTCTTTTTCATGCTCCCTCTTTAGCCATAATTATCTCCCTCTTAATTTATATTTAACTTTTGTACCCCGTTGTTTCTGTCTAATAGCCAAAGAGGATTTTTATGAACGCCTCCCAACGAATGAGAATTCTATGTTACTATTTCTACATAGCTTGGGTAATTGTAACAAACAAATATTGCCAACGTTTAGCGAACCATACCAGGAATGGTCAGAATTTGCATTACAGAAGAGAAAACATGGGATGGTGCATAAGAAAACTGAGGTGCTGTTATCTTAATCTGTGTGTTCCATGCCGTGTCCCATAGCACCTTCTTGTGCATCTTCTTGCTTCCTACTTTGCTGACATTTTTCTCAAAGTCCAAATCATTGGTTTACTAAATTAAAATATGCAAAGAGAGAAAGTGAATCTATTATTTTCACCTTTTCCCTGAGCATATAGGTTTATTTTATACTGAAAATAGATTCTTTTATCATACACTATATCCTGATTATAGTTCCCCTCCCTCTGCTCTTCCCAGTTCCTCCTAACCTCCCCTTCCCTCCAGATCCACTTCCTTTCTATATCTCATCAGAAAAGAACAAGCTTCTAAGAGATAACAACAAAACATGACAAAATAAAATATGATAAAAAAAAAAAGCAAAAACTTTCTTATCGAAGTTGGACACAGCAGCTCAACAGGAAGAGAAGAGTCCCAGGAGCAGGCAATAGAGTCAGAGACCCACTTGTTCTCATAGTCAGGAGTCCCATAAAAATACTAAGCTAGTAGCCATAATATATACACAGAGAACTTGAGGTAGATCCACGTAGACCCTGTGCTTGCTGCTTCAGTCTCTGTGAGTTCATATGCACCTTGCTTAGTTCATTCAGAGGTCCTTGTTCTCTTGGTGTTCTCCTTCCCCTCTGGCTCTTACAGTCTTTCTGCCTCCTCTTCTGCAAGATTCCCTGAGCTCTAAGGGGAAGGAATTTGAGGAAGACCTCCAAATTAAACTCTTCCCCCGCCTCCTCTGAATAATGTCTGGCTGTGGGTCTCTGCATCTGTTCCCATCTGCTGCCAGAGGAAGCCTCTCTGATGATAAAGAATTGATCTATGACTATACCAGAATGTCATTAGGAATCATTTTTTTAAGATTTACTTATTTATTATGTATACAGTGTTCTGCTTGCATGTATGTCTGCAGGCCAGACAAGGGCACCAGATCTCATTACAGATGGTTGTGAGCCACCATGTGGTTGCTGGGAGTTGAACTCAGGACCTCTGGAAGAGCAGTCAGTGCTCTCAACTTCTGAGCCATCTCTCCAGCCCCAGGAATCCTTTTATTGGTTTGCTTTGTGCTTATGTGTTTTAGAGCAGTCGCATTTGGTTTTACCCTAGGCCTCTGGGCTGTCTAGGCTCTGATTCTTAGTCACCCAAGCAGTGTCAAGTATGGGTTCCTTCTTGCGGAGTGGGTCTTATGTCAAACCAAACACTGGTTGGCCACTCCCACAGGCTCTATGCCACCATTGTCCTAGCATGTTTTGTGGGCAGGACAGAATGTAGGTCAAAAGTTTGTGGCTGTGTGTACATGTTTCTCTTTCAGTAGTCTGCCGAGTACCTTCCCACATCAAAGAGATCGAACATAGGATAAAGTTTCCATATAGGTACCAGCTCGATTCCTCGGGTGTGGGTGTTGTCCCTAGCAATTGGGCCCACTGTCAGTTTGCAGAGAGCAACCTTTTGTACCCTTTGTCTTAGTATCAGCCTGGGTTGTTTGGGGATTTCCGTGGACTCCCTTGGCCAAAAACTCAATTGAATACAACCCAGTCCCCCCACCTGAAGCCTTGCCTAACAAGAGGTGGCCAGTTGAGACTCTAACCCTTATTAATAGGAGTTCTCATTAGAATCCTTCATATGTTGCAAGAAGTTTCTACCATACTGGTTTCTACACCATCCCCCAAGTGCACCCCAAGTCCAGCACTCTCTCCCTCCATCCCATTTCCCTCCACACATGATCCCTAGGACTCCCATCCCCACCCGCCCCCAGTCCACTCATAAAATCTATTCTATTTTCCCTTCCCAGGGAGATCCACTCACAACCACCACCACCCCAAGAACTTTCCTCTTTACCTAACCTCTCTGGGCCTATGGTTTGTAGCTTGACTATAATTTAATTAATAGCTAATATCCACTTATAAGTGAATACATAGCATATTTGTATTGTGTATAGCAGTATTGTGTTTGGGTATATCCTTTATATTCCTTATCTCTCCAGTCTTTCTAGGTCTGGGTTAACTCACTCAGAATGATTTTTTCTAGTTCCATCCATTTGCCTACAAATTTCATGATGTCATTTTTCTAACAGCTCCATTGTATAAATGTACCACATACTGTTTATCTATTCTTCTGTAGAGGAACATCTAAGTTGTTTCCAGTTTCTGACTATCGTGAATGAAGCCACAATGAACATGGTTGAGCAAGTGTCCTTGTGTTGGATGGAGTGTCCTTTGGATATATCACAAGAGTGGTATAGCTGAGTCTTGAGGTAAATAGATTCCCAATTTTCTGAGGAACTGCCATATTGATTTCCCTGGTGGATATACAAGTTTGCACTCCCACCAGTAGTGAAGGAGTGTTCCCCTTACTCCACATCCTCTTCAGCATGAGCTGCCATTCTGACAGGTATAAGATGGAATCTCAAAATTGTTTTTATTTGAATTTCCCTGATTTTATTTGCTAAGGATGTTGAACATTTCTTTAAGTGTTTCTCAGCCATTTGAGAATCCTCTAGAGAGAATTCTCTGTTTATATCTATACCCCATATTTAAATTAGGTTGTTTAGGTTTTTTTGATATCTAGTTTATTGAGTTATTTATATATTTTAGCCCTCTGTCAGATGTGCAAAGTTGGTGAAAATCTTTCCCTATTCTGTAGACTGCCATTTTGTCTAATTGATGGTGTCCTTTGCCTTACAGAAGCCTTTAGGTTTCATGAGGTCCCATTTATTAATTGTTGATCTTAGTGCCTATGCTATCAATATTCTGTTCAGAAAGTCGTCTCCTGTGCCAATGCATTCAATGCTATTCCCCATTTTTCTCCTCTATCAGGTTCAGTGTATCTGGTTTTATGTTGAGGTCTTGGTCCACCTTGGACTTGAGTTTTGTGCAGACATCCAGTTAGACCAGCATCATTTGTTGAAGATACATTCTTTTTTCCATTGTATAATTTTGACTTCTTTGTCAAAAATCAGTGTCCATAGGTGTGTGGATTTACTTCTGGGTCTTTGATTTGATTACATTGATCAACCTGCCTACTTTTAATGCCAATACCATGCAGTTTTTATTACTATTGCTCTGTAGTATAGCTTAAAATCAGGAATGGTGATACCTCCAAAAGTTCTTTTTTTTTTTTTTTTTTTTTTTTGGTTTTTTGAGACAGGGTTTCTCTGGGTAGCTTTGCGCCTTTCCTGGAACTCGCTTTGTAGACCAGGCTGGCCTCGAACTCACAGAGATCCGCCTGCCTCTACCTCCCTAGTGCTGGGATTAAAGGCATGCGCCACCACCGCCCAGCCCCAAAAGTTCTTTTTTTGTACAGGATTGTTTTAGCTATTTTTGTTTTTCCATTTGAAGTTGAGAACTATCTTTTCAAAGAATTTTGTTGGAATAATTTTGATGGTGATTGTGTTGAATCTGTAGATAGCTTTTGGTAAGATGGCCATTTTTACTAGGCTAATCCTACCAATCCATGAGGATGGGAGATCATTCCATCTTCTGATATCATCTTCTTTAATTTCTTTCTTTAAAGACTTGCAGTTTTATTATACAAGACTTTCACTTGCTTGGTTAGAGTTACCCCAAGATACTTTATATTATTTGAGGCTATTGTAAAAGGTGTTGTTTCCCTAGTTTATTTCTCAATCTATTTGTCATTTGTATATAAGAAAACTATTGGTTTTTATGAGTCAATTATGTATCCTGCTACTTGTTGAAAGTGTTTACCAGCTGTAGTAGTTCCGGGTGGAATTTTTAGGATCACTTATGTATGTTATCATATCATCTGTAAATAAAGATACTTTTACTTCTTCCTTTCCAGTTTTTATCCCTTTGATCTCCTTCAGTTGTCTTACTGTTCTAGCTAGAACTTCAAGTACTATATTGAATAGATACGGAGAGAGTGGAAAACCTTGTCTTGTTTCTGATTTTAGTGGAATTGCTTTGAATTTCTCTCCATTTAATCTGATGTTGGCTACAGACTTTTTGTTAATTGCCTTTATTGTGTTTGGGTATATCCTTTATATTCCTTATCTCTCCAGTACTATTATCATGAAGGGGTGTTGGATTATGTCAAAGGCCTTTTCAGCATCTAATGAAATAATCATGCAGTTTTTTTCTTTCAGTTTATTTATGTGGTGGATTACATTGATTTTCATATGTTTGAACCATCTCTGCATCTCTATAATGAAATATACTTGATCATGGTGAATAATCTTTTTGATGTGTTCTTGTATTTGGTTTGCAAGTATTTTATTGAGTATTTTTGCATCTATGTTCATGTTGGAAGTTGGTCTATAATTCTCTTTTTTGTTGAGTCTTTCTGTGGTTTGGGTATCAGAGTAACTCTCATAAAATGAGTTTGGCAATGTTTCTTCTATTTCCATTTTGTGGAATAATTTGAGGAATATCAATGTTAACTTTTCTCTGAAAGTCTGGTAGAATTCCCTACTAAAACTACCTGGCCCTGGGCTTTTTTAGGTTGGGAGAGTTTTAATGACTGTTTCTACTTGACTAGGAAGGTCTAGTTAAATTGTTTATCTGATCTTGATGAGAAAATTTATCCATGTCTTTTAGTTTTCCAAATTTATTCATTTCTTTTAGTTTTCCAATTTGGTGGAGTAGAGTTTTTTAAAGTATGTCTTTACAATTCTCTGGATTTCTTTGGTGTCTGTTGTTATGTCTCCCTTTCATTTCCAATTTTGTTAATTTGGATATTCTGTGTCTTTTAGTTAGTTTGGATACAGGTTTGTCTATCTTGTAGATATTCTCAAAGAACCAACTCTTTGTTTCATTGATTTTTTGTATTGTTCTCATATCTATTTTATTGATTTCGGCCCTCAGTTTGATTGTTTCCTGTTATCTACTGTTCTTTGGCATGCTTGCTTTTTTTTGTTGTTGTTGTTCTAGAGTTTTAAGTGTGCTGTTAAGTTACTAGTACGAGGGGTTTATTTTAATTTTCTTATATCTGTTGAGACTTACTTTCTGTTCAAGTATGTGGTCAATTTTGGAAAAAGTCCCATGAGATGCTGAGAAGTATATTCTTTTGTGTTTGTGTGAAATGTTCTATAAATATCTGTTAAGTCCATTTGGTTTATAACATCTGTTAGCTCCAGCATTTTTCTGTTTAGTTTTGTTTATTTGTTTGTTTGTTTGCTTGCTTTTGATGACATGCTCATTGGTGAGAGTAGGGTACTGAAGTCTCCCACTATAGATTTGAGAGGGTCAATGCATTACTTAAGCTGTAGCAGTGTTTCTTTTACAAATTTGGGTACCCTTGTGTTGGGAGCATAGATGTTAAGAATTGAAATGTCATCATGGTATATTTTTCTTTTGATGAGTATAAAGTGTCCTTCCCCATTTCTTTTGATTAATTTTGGTTTGAAGTCTATTGTGTTACATATTAAAATGGCTGCATCAGCTTACTTCTTAGGTCCATTTGCTTGGAAAATCTTTTTCCCATCCTTTACTCTGAAGTAATGTCTATCTCTGATGTTGTTCGTGTGGTTCTTTGATGCAACAGAAGAATGGATCCTGTTTTTTGTATCCACTGTTAGTATGTGTCTTTTTATTGGGAAAATGAGTCCATTGATACTGAGAGATATCAATAACTGATGATTGTTGATGCCTGTTATCTTGTTGTTATTGTTGTTGCTGCTGCTGCTGCTGCTGCTGCGGCTGCTGCTGCGGCGGCAGCTGCTGCTGCTGGTGTGTGTGTTTGTTCCCTTCCCTTCTTTTGGTTTTCTTAGTGTGAGATTATTTATTTCCTGTGCTTTTATGTATATAGTGATCCTCTTTGGTTTGGATTTTTCCTTTCAGCATCTTCTCCAGGGCTGGATTTGTAGATAGATATTGTTTACATCTGACTTTATCATGGAATATCTTATTTTCTCCATCTATACTGACTGAAAGTTTTGCTGAGTATAGTAATCTGAGTTGGCATCTGTGGTCTCTTGGAATCAGCAGTACATCTTTCCAGGCCTTTTGGACATTTAGAAACTCCATTGAGAAGTGGGGTGTAATTCTGATAGGTACAAGAAGCATACAGAACATCAAATAGATTGGACCAGAAAAGAAATTCCCCTTGCCACATAATCATCAAAACACTAAACATACAGAATAAAGAAAGAATATTAAAAATGCAAAGGAAAAATCCAAGTAACATATAAAGGCAGTCTTATCTACAAATATTGCTCAAATTTAATTTTATCATGGAATATCTTACTTTCTCCATCTATGGTGATTGAAAGTTTTGCTTGATATAGTAATCTTGCTTGGTATCTGTGGTCTCCTAGAGTCTGTGAGATAACTATACAGGACCTTCTGACTTTTAGAGTCTCCATTGAGAAGTCAGGTGTAATTCTAATAGGTCTATCTTTCTTTTCTGGTTTAATCTATTTGGTGTTCTGTATGCTTCTTGTACCATTATAGGCATCTCCTTCTTTCAGTTAGAAATTTTTTTTTCTGGGGTTAGAGAGATGGTTCAGTTAAGAGCACTGACTGTTCTTCCAGAGGTCCTGAGTTCAATTCCCAGCAACCACACGGTCACTCACAACCCTCTGTAATGAGATCTGGCACACTCTTCTGGAATACGTGCAGGCAGAATACTGTATACATAATATTGTTCATTATTTACACATAATAAACAAATCTTAAAAAATTATCTTATATGATAGACACCATGGTGCTGATCCTTCTTCCCATGCTATGTTCCATATTCTTTTTTTTTTTACCAAATATAAGGCTTTTTATTTTTTATTATTATTTTATTTTATTTTACAATATAATTTAATTCTACATGTCAACCACGGATTCCCTTGTTCTCCCCCTCCCGCTATGTTCCATATTCTATCTAAAATTTACCCTATTTGCTACATCCTTTCTTTTTTCTGAGACAGGGTTTCTCTGTGAAGCCCTGACGGTCCTGGAACTCATTCTGTAGACCAGGCCAGCCTCACACTCAGAAATCTGCCTGCCTCTGCCTTCCAAGTGCTGGACTTAAAAATATGTGCCACCACCACCCAGCACACCCCATATTTCTAAAAATTTTACATATCATCTGGATGACATCTTAATTTATGCAGCTTTTGTCTACATGCCAAACTTTTCAAGTATATGTGCCTGTAGTATGTGTTCCCCAAGGTCACACGTTGTGACTTTTAATTCTTCTAAGTGAATTAACAATTTCCTGAGATACTGACACACTTAATATAAAGTGACAGGTTCACGTGTCATCAAGAACCAGATATGGAAATGATTTGTTTGCTGGCCCTTTAAAAGAATCTGAGGTTTGCAGCTTTGCTGTCTGTATTTTCAAGATGGTTTTGATAATGGAACTAACATTGCTTTACTCATAAATGAAACATAAATATCAATAAAAATGATGAGTTATGCACAAAGTCCCTACTGTGAATCCACTCATACCTCAATATTTATATCTATATATTTGACACATTGTCAAACAATTTTTATACAATCCTGTTTATATGTATTTTGGCAGCTAACTTAAAGCATGTGCACTGGTACATACGTACTTCTCAAAATAGATTTGGTAAATAATTTTATTTTACGCTATTTTAAACTATTTATTTGAGATTATAATTTAATTTCTCTCTTCCTTTTCCTATTTTCAAACCCTCCCACAGACCCATCCCCTCTCTCCTTCAAATTCATGACCTTTCTTTTTTAACTAATTGTTGTTACATGCATATATGTATATACATGAATATTCTTAAACATAACCTGTCAGTCCATACAATGCTACCTGTCAGGATGTTTTCAGGGCAGACTGTCTGGCATTAGGGAAGGCCATCTCTCTTGTTCCCAGCTTTCCTCATTTGCCAACTGTTCTTTATGTCGGGTTGTGTGGTTTTGTTTTGGGGGGTTGTTGGTTTTTGTTTGTTTTTTGGTTTGGTTTGGTTTTGAGGGCTTGTTATTGAGTTCTTCATATATTAGATGTATAGATAGAAAAGATTTTCTCCCTTCCTGTGCTTCCTCTTCACCCCATTGATTGGTTCTTTAACTGTGCGGAAGGTTTTTAATTACATGAAATCCCACTTATCAAAAATTGACCCTAATTCTTGGGCATATGGAGTCCTATTCAGGAAGTCTTTTCCTACACTTGTATCAAGTAGATACTGCCTAAGATTTATTCTAGCAGGTCCTGGAAGAAGCCTAAAGGTTGACAGGAGGAGGTGGTCAGAGTAGGCCGAAGCACCAGCTATGAGACCCAGGATAGATTTGTTGGGTTGAAAAAAAATTAGAATCAATCTGTAGGGGGTACTTTACCATGGTAGGCCCTGGCACAGGACGTGGGGGCTCTGAATATGGACTGGGAGGTAGAGGCAATGCTAAGGGACCCATGGGTGGATGCAAGAAGCTACTCTATTTTTTTAACCTAACTTTGGAACTGAGATCACTGTTTTTTTAGAAAGTTGGTTCTTTATGTGTATGTAACACTTTGTACTGCCTTAATATAAGAAAACGATGAATCTCAGAGTGAGACTGTTGTGCCTGAATGCCTGAAGTGTTCCCTCTTCTTCTACAAACATGTCAGTGGTATCGGAAAATGATTTGACAATGAATGCTGTCTACTTAATAAAGGTGACTCCCTTTCCAATACCTCAGAAAAGAGACTTTAGTCAGCTTACAGCCTGAAACTCACAGTCTCCCTCTAGACCGAAATCATCTTTTCACTAATACCTTTGTAAGTATGCTATAGAAAACATGTCATCTTAGACCATCTCCAGGATATGAAAGCCCACAGCAAAGGATAAATTAACAAGCAAAGATACTTTTTCCAAGTAGCTAAGAATCCTAACTCAATCTCTAAATTTTTCATTTTTATTTATTTGGCTATAGTACACATAGCTTTTTATCAACAATCTAACAAACTTTCAGAAGACTAGTGTCTGGAGGAAAGGATGCCTGGTCTGCAAAGAGCAATCTCAGAAGTAATGAGAGAGAGAGAAGTTCTGTACACAAAAATATATACACAATGTTGCTGACTCCAAGGATATTAAAGGGTCTACACTTTATTGACACCCAGCAACTCGGGCTTTCCTACCTTGGGATACTCTCCCAAGGTATATGAGTTTCTCCCTCTAAATGAGAACACAAAAAACCTAACAAAGGACATTCTTCTCTGAGTCTACCATAGCTGACTTCAGAACTCTTTCTCTCTCTGTCTCTCTCTCTGTCTCTCTGTCTCTCTCTGTCTCTCTCTGTCTCTCTCTGTCTCTCTCTCTCTCTCACACACACACACACACACACACGCACGCACGCGCGCGTGCACACACACACACACACAGAGAAGGAGAGGGAGAGAGAGAGAAGAGAGAGATTGTCTCTAAAGTTGTCCCCCAAATCCTCTGTAAAGAGCAGTAGCCCAAAATAGTTGCTCCCTAACCCTGACTTTGCACTAAAAACAGCATCACTGGAGTGGATAGACCACAAAAGCTACAGCTTTGAGACAGAAATAAGATAATTTTCCAGAGTTAAGCACAACTAAGTCCAAGTGAGACATAAGGAGAAAAATGTTTGAGCAAAAGAAGGTTACCTGAAGACTTCTCATTTCTTGTACCTGAAGAAATTCTAGGAGTCATGGCTGCAGCATCTTCCCCTGCATGAGGGAGACTACTCACTATCTGGTCCCTGAAAAAAGATCCCTGTGCCGGGCGGTGGTGGCGCATGCCTTTCATCCCAGTTACTCAGGAGGCAGAGCCAGGCGGATCTCTGTGAGTTCAAGGCCAGCCTGGGCTACAGAGAGAGATCCAGGATAGGCACCAAAACTATACAGGGAAATCCTATCTCAAAAAAACAAACAAACAAACAAAAGATCCCTGAAATCACTTTCTAACTAGAAGAGTACATCTTCTGTAGAACATATAATATTCAACGTATTCAATACAGTTTCACTTCTCTTTTAGTATTATGCTTGAGATCAGATATATATGTATGTGTGTGTATCACAACACTATATATATATATTATATATATAATTTAATAGTGTGATTAACAGGCTGTGGTCAAAATAGTACAAAAATGGCTGTCTCTTGGAAAGTCCAAGAATCCAATAGTTGTCAGTTCACAAGGCTGGATGTCTCAGGTCATGTTCAGTACACACTGAAATCCCAAAGGAAAAGGCTTTAATGCCAGTGAAGAAGTGAACTTGCTAGCAAGAGTGTGAGTAATCGAGCAAAGAGTAAGTGCCTCCTTCTTCCAGGCACATGATATGGGCTGCCACAGAAGGTGTGGCCCAGATTTAAGGTGGGTTGTCCCAACTCAAATGATCTGGATTTAGGCTGAGTCTTCTCCTTCAACAGATCCAATCGAGAAAATTCCCTCACAGGTGTACGAAGCAGCTTGGGTTTTAACTCCAGATATAATCAAGTTGGCAACCAAGAATAGCCTTCCTAAAAGACTGTCATTAGGAATGCTGCGAGCTTCGGCTCTGAATGCAGTCACTAACAAAGGCAAAAGAGGGGCTTTGTGCACAGAATAGCAATCAGAACACATTTGAAAATGTGTAAAAGATAATAGTAAATGATGGTAAATGTGCATTTTTAGGTTGTAATTTGTTTACATGTTTTAGGTTTTGCAAGCATGCATAGCTCCCTTGCTCAGACAAAATACTTCATGCAATGGGTTCAACTAGTGTACAATAGCACCCAAACTTGTGCATAATTATTAAAATCAACACAATCTCTTCTCTTTTTTATAATTTTCAAAACTATTTAATATTCTAAAGTGTATAATGTTAGAAACAACTCACTTATGTGTTCAAATGAACAAGTACTTCTTATAATATTTGGAAATTCAGCTCTCTGTGAATGCTACCACTAAGAAAGGTAAAGGCATGGGAAGTAGGATATAATCAATGTCCTTAATGGATTCATGATCTCCTTCTCATAATTAAACAACACAAAAGAAGGTGGTAGAAATCAATTTCAGAGTGCAGATCTTCAGCTATGGGGAAATAACTCTATCCTGACATAGCAAATTAATTACCTACAGTTGTTCCTGAAATCCAATATGAAACACACCTAACACAGAAATGAGAAAGTTGAACAGGATATATTCATCATCCAATTCAGAACTGGCCTAAGCATGAGGGGAAAAAAAGACTCATGTTTTAAGGTCATCACTATAATAGAAGTATGTGACACACTAAATTATCATCCAAATGTTTATATAAAGTAATGGATTCTAACTATAGGACACACTGATTTTTTTTCTTATCAGTTACTTTCTTCTTCTTCTTCTCCTCCTCCTTTTTCTGTCTTCTGTGGGTAGTGTTGCTGACAATATCATGTGAAATTTCCTTCTTTCCTCAGGAAATATAGTGTAATCCATAGCCCTTTTAAAAACTATGCTTTAAACACCATTTAATAGCAACTTATAATCACATTTTTTCTAACATCAAAGAGTAAGAACAAGTAACATTTATCTAACTTAAGCATTCAGAACCAATATTAATTTTTAAAAATCATTTAAAAACCACACTGAAGAGGGATATTTAAGTATTAAAGAATGAAACAGTTTTTTGTTTGTTTGTTTTTTCTGTAATTGAGAACAAATGGGTTTTAGCATCCTAGAATGTCCTTCTCCTAATGAGAAGGCTAGGTAAGGCTGTAGTTACTTATCGTCACATGCCTATTATGTGCAGCATCAGGACCCCTCAATTCACCAAACCTAGTTTCCATCATTGACACTGAATTTTTATGGAAGATGGTGTACAGAGAACAGTAACTTCTAGATAAATGCATGAAGTTAGTTTGTAGGTGTGGTAGCCATGTAAATTGCATTGACTTCTCCTCTGTGGGAAACCTCAGGAATATATAAGGGCCTCCTTCAATAACTTGAAGGACTTACAGGTAAAACTCAACGTTTCCCATATAAAGAATTCTGCTTCAAATCTACCACTTCAATTCCTGTCT
Source organism: Peromyscus maniculatus bairdii (assembly GCF_049852395.1). Classification (NCBI taxonomy): domain Eukaryota; kingdom Metazoa; phylum Chordata; class Mammalia; order Rodentia; family Cricetidae; genus Peromyscus; species Peromyscus maniculatus. Next base: position 21,452,631 of record NC_134870.1, read on the forward strand.
GAGCTGCCAGCTTGCTTCTTTGTCCTACAAATTTTGAACTTGCAGCTTGTCAGTCAGTGCAATCACATAAGTAAATGCCTTAAAAGTCAATCTGATGAGACAGGAGCTCCCCTGCTCAAAGTTCTCTACGTGAGAACCTCTCATACTTTCCCACACTCCGGGATTCTTGGCAACTACATAGAAGAAGTCCTTCCTGGTGGCCAAGAAGCAAGAATGCTGTGCCTTACTGAGCATCTGTGGACTTAACTATGCTCTTGATTCTATTGCCTTCATACAAGAAATAGTGTCAATAGCTTGGTTGATAGATCTTTGAATATATCACATTTAACATCAACTAAGACAATATGCTTCCTTATTACTAGGTGAATTTCAGAGTATTTCTCTAGCCCTCATGATGATGTGTAAGTTACATTTTCTTTCTTTTTTTTTTTTTTTTTTTTTTTTTTTGGATTTTTTTTTTTCCGAGACAGGGTTTCTCTGTGTAGCTTTGCGCCTTTCCTGGAACTCGCTTTGGAGACCAGGCTGGCCTCGAACTCACAGAGATCCGCCTGCCTCTGCCTCCCGGGTGCTGGGATTAAAGGCGTGGCGCCACCACCGCCCGGCTAAGTTACGTTTTCTTGTTGTTTATATTTTACCAAAGTTGACATTTGGTATCTCAAGGTTTAATCCTGATCTTCCTTTGATGAAAATCAAAGCCTTTTTTCTAAATTTAAACTAAATTTAAAAAATCTCCTAATATCTGCCATCTAGTAGTTATTTTCATATTCTTGTGTGTTACATGTGAGTAATCTTCAGAGTATTGAATAAAATAAAATCATGTTTACATTTTGGTGCACTCTTGTGTGAATAACTAATATAAGATACATCATTTGGAAAAACAGTTATTTTCTCTCAGCAGAGTAGAAAAGATATAATGTTAAAATGAATGGTAAATGAAATTCACAGTTTGGTATACAAGTAAAAGAATGATCATGTTTAAAAAGGAGCATCTGGAAAAATTGTGAGTAATAAATCCATTCTCTTTTTTGCAGTTTATGTTTGTTTCTTATAAATCAGTTAATTACTGATCAGTTTGATTAATCACGAACTTGATATTACATCTTTAAGACCCCAGCACATTCTGATTATTATCTGTGATGAAAAGATGTATACAGTCTACTCAATGTTTAATGAACGTTGCATTGAGGATACTGTGTTAAGAGTTTCAAATGTATTATTTTATTTACCAAATCAGCATAAATCCAATCCCCTCTCTCCTGGAAGAATTTATACTAACACAAAGGCTCTATCATTCTTGCAGGATCATCAAATACAGAATAAATTCAATCTGGGTATTTGGGACCCAAACCATAAAATTACAATGCTTAAGCTATAAATCAACTCTGTAAAGAAAAACAAAACAACAAATGAGGGAAATAAGGTAACAGACAATACAACCCCAAAAGCTGAAATTCAGACATTCATTATTATACAGCTAAGAAAAAATATGTACATGAAGTAAATAAGTATAGTTACTTTTTTGTTGTTATGCTGAAGCACAACAACTTACAGAAAAGACAACTTATGGGGGGGGGGGGTTGATCTTATGGTTCCAAAGCAGTAAGATTCCATTATGGGAGTTTGGAGGCGAGTGCAGGCATAAAAGCAAAGAGTAAGTTGAGAGTCCACATCTTCAGATGCAAACAAAAAGAAGGGAGATCAAACTAGAAACAGGGTGAGGTTACAGACTCTCAGATCCTACTCCTAATGAAATCTTTTCTCCATCAAGGCCGCACCTCCTAAGCCTCCGCAGACCATGCCACCAACTGAGAACCAGGTGTTCAAATACCAGACTCTATAGGAGACATCTTTCATTCAAACCTTCACACATAGACACACTCTGTTCTCCATTAAATTTAATAATAATAATAATTATAAAGGTGCCAAAGCCCACCTAACAAAACCCAATACTGAATATGAGAAGCCTTCTTTTGAGCTATTGTTCAGGGCTGTCCAGGGGACTCCAAAAGCCTATTGTTGCTGCCTTTTGTGGCTCCCAGAGGTGGAAGGTAAATCTCTATTACTGAAGACAGTAAGCACTTCAGAAATAAGTCCCAGAAACCCCTTATCTGGAACTGACCTGAATGCAAGCTTCCAAAGGAGGAAGGCAACCAACAGTCCTACTCAGCTATGATGCCTATGAACCACATCAATAACCATCATGGAAAGATAACCCTAAGGATTCAGTAGTGGCATGCATACCTTGATTGTAGACAACAGCTAATCAGATCTAAAGCCCTCTCAGCATGCAGGAAACAATGTCTGGTGCCAGAAACCTAGCTAGTTACTCGGTACTAATGAAGTCGTGGTTATTGGAGAAGAATCTACAGCCACTAATTTAATAAACCAGAACAATTCCTACCAACAATCTATTTTTTAAAAATTGCCCTTATACACACAGGTAAGCGTAGTCTTCACCTCTCATCAAGGAAACTTCTCTTTGTGAGAGACAGATATCACTACAGAAAATCACAACCAATCAAAATACAAGTTGTGGAGCCCAGTCCTGATGGATCCATCTACAAAGCACTCCCACACCTATGGCTCAGGGAACACTGTGGAAGTGGGAGCAGAAAGATTGTAAGACCCAGAAGAACAGGGAGTTTGCTGTGAGATTGTGTCTTCTAGAAACAGTAGATGCTATACATAAATTCTCACCAAAATGACTGCCCAGGTGTGAACTGAACAAGGATGACACCATGAGTGTACCAAAGTGATGGGGAAAAGTCCATGAGGCCTCAGCTCTACTCAAAGAACCACAGGCAACTGGGGAATGCTGGAGCAAGAGAGGTGGTTTTCCCCAGGGAAGAGCACACTGATCGGTTTTCCAGGGTCAAGTGGTCAGCCCAGAAAACATACATACAAGTAACATTATATGAACTGAGCAGGTTGTATGTAAGAATATATATGTATATACTTTCACTACATATATGTGTGCAATAGAAATGATGGAAAAGAGGCCATGAATTTGAAGCAGAGTAGGGAGGAATGTATGGGAAGAAAGGGAAGAGAGAAATGTTTTAATTATATTATAATCTCAAAAAAAGACTTTAGGGAACATTTATCTGTATTGGTTACTGCTCCATTCATAGTTTCTAGTCCCTAACCTAACATATGGTACTCAATAACTGTTTCTGAGTGAATTATTAGAATTCAGAGTGATTGGATGTGAATATCTAAAAAGTTGGAAGGGTCATTACTAACAGGTGAAAGGTATGACCCTTTATTATACCTAAAAATGCTGTCTAACTTTCAGTCTGATGGCCTATGACAATTAATTTAGCTAGAAAAGAGCTGCATGTGGACTGATACTTTCACATCTCGCAGATTTGCTGCCTTTATACATCTGTGTTAATTTTCTAATTTAGATAGTTCGAAGATGCTTATATATGGCAATGCATTAGCATAAAAAAACTCTTATTTCCAAAAGAATAGGACTTTTGCTGAACCTCACAGACAAAGTTGTTAATATACCTTCAGATCACTTAAGACTTAAGACTGATATCCTACTGTGTGCTCAGCCTGGCTGTATAACCTGCTCTTAAGAGAACAATGTGAGGCCGGGCGGTGGTGGCGCACGCCTTTAATCCCAGCACTCGGGAGGCAGAGCCAGGCGGATCTCTGTGAGTTCGAGGCCAGCCTGGGCTACCAAGTGAGCTCCAGGAAAGGCGCAAAGCTACACAGAGAAACCCTGTCTCGAAAAACCAAAAAAAAAAAAAAAAAAAGAGAACAATGTGACCATCAGCCTTACTTTTCTTGGATTTCTCATGTTACCAACTTTTACAACCTAAACTAAATGCATAACTGTAATTTTAAATTATGTAATTTTCCATGCCCCGGAACCAGAACGATGCATGTGCATCATTTGCTAAAAGCCACAAACATAGAGGTTTAAAGCAATCTTCTAAAATAGTCATTCCTGGATGTTGGCTGATAAACAGTGATATCAGATGGAGCCAGTGACTTCATCCTTTGTAAAATTCTGTTAAAGATTTCTGTAACCCTCGGGGGAGGACTTGTCCTGGAGGAGGTGGGAATGAGGGGTAGGCTGGGAGTAAGGGGAGGGGGCGGGAGGGGGGAGAATAGGGGAACCCATGGCTGATATGTAGAACTGAATGGTATTGTAAAATAAAATATATATATAAAAAAAACAAACAAAAAAAATTTCTGTAACCTATCCCGATCGTACCCCACATGACACTTTCTGTGCTGATCAATAAAGACAGAGTGAAGTTCTGTGTTGGGGACAGACAAACAGACAGACACACAGGGGCAGATTCATAAGACAACCTTGGGGCAGGCATGGATTCAGACCGACACAGCAGAGAGAAGACAAAGGGAGCATGAAGGAGAGAACTCAAATCTGGATTCATTTGGGGTTAAATGACTCCTATAGGAATACATGCTCTTATGAAAATGTTAATACAATTTTAAAGACAAGTAAAAGCTCCAAACAGGATTACCTGTGATAACTATAATATAATCAATATCATTGTGTTAGGTTTGAGATAAAATGTCATGTGTATTAAAAACATTAGTGATTAACTCTGAATCAACAAGCACACAACAGCTTCACCCAATGATGGAGAAATGGCTGAGATTATAAAATAAAAAAATGAAAAATAAAGAGTTTTACAAGGAATTAAGTCATTGACTCCGACTGACCCAGATAACAAACAGTACTACAAACATCATTGTTTATCAACCGATAACTGTGAATGTTGTTTTTTAACATTTATGGTGTATATTCATTTAAGAAGGCTTGTTCCAACTTCTGTGCTTGCTGCTTTCAGCAAATGATATTGTTCTGGATCAGGGGAATGAAAGACTATATAACAAGATTATGGCTATGCATTAACTTGGGCTGTAAAAGTTGATTGCACAGGAAATTCAAAGAAAGTAAGACTGGTTGTTACATTGTTCTCTTAAAAGAAAGTTAAACAAACAAACAAAAAAATTACATACACCAGGCAGTGGTGGCGCACGCCTTTAACCCCAGCACTTGGAAGGCAGAGCCAGGTGGATTTCTGTGAGTTGTGAGGCCAGCCTGGTCTGCAGAGCAATATCCAGGACAGGCACCAAAACTACACAGAGAAACCCTGTCTCGAAAGAAAAAAATTACATACCCAATGCCCACACTTCTGCATATATATTGACAAAATGCTATTGATTACCATAAAGATGATAATTTTGACAGTCTCCAAACATATTTAATGATTGAACCACAGTTGGTATATTTATATGCATTGCAGGTATGGTAGAACCCTAGTAAAGAATCATCAACTACATATGTCTTATTCAAACCATACCTCACTGAGGGCTAATGACACTCATAAAGAAATCCATCACTCATACACACTAAGAATACAAATGTTCTTTTCAAATAGAGGATGCTATTTCTAAGCCTTAAAGTTGTAAAGACAAGGAACCATGTATTAACACTTAAAGGAAGAAAATAAAACAATTACTTATCTGTTGGGTTTCTTATCAGCCCACTCAATTGGTCTTATCACAATGTTACTGCCAAGTCCAGCTGTTCCAAAGTTCCACAAAGCTGCTATCCTACTTAGGAATACCCCCCATTCAAACTATCTTCTACATTAAAAAGCATGATCAGTGGTTGGGGATTTAGCTCAGTGGTACAGCACTTGCCTAGCAAGCACAAGGCCCTGGGTTCAGTCCTCAGCTCCAGGAAAAAAAAATGATCCCCTTGTTTTCCCACAATTCAACATAATTTTAGACTGTTCCCCTTCCCCACACCCAACAAGCAATTGGATCCTCTGGGCAGTCAGTGCTGGGGCTGCAGTTTTTGCTCACCACCCCTGCATTTTTCCTATCATAATAAGAAAATACCTGAGGCAACTTATGAAGAGAAAAAACATATGAAGGAAAAAAGTTTGCTCTAGCTTTGAATCAGTGGTAGGCAGTAGATCTTGTCTGGAGCGTATAGAAGAGGAAGCTACTCATATCATGAACTAGGAAGCAATAGAAAATAAAGGGGCCACGGCCCCATTCACCTTCTAGGATATATCCCCAGTGACCCAGGGTCTGCTTGTTGGGGAATATTATTTTAAGGTGTGTTACTTTTGCCTATGTTGCATTTGTTTGACTCTGTGAAGCTGTGATACTGTGCCTGTGTAAAACACCTGATGGTCTAATAAAGAACTGGCCAATAGTGAGGCAGAAGAGAGAAATAGGCAGGGCTGGCAGGCAGAGAGAAATGAATATATAGAAGGAGAAATCTGGGAGGAGAGGAGAGAGCTAGGAGCCAAAGAGAGGGGGAGGACTCCAGGGGTCAGCCACCTAGCTACACAGCACCCATAAAGAAAGAATAAGATTTATGGAAGTAAGAGAATGGGAAAAGCCCAAACGTAAGAAGTAGTCGGGATAAGTTAAGAAAAGCTGGCTAGAAACCAAGCCAAACTAAGGCCGGGCATTCATAAGTAATAATAAGCTTCCATGTGTGTGACTTATTTGGGAGCTGGGTGGCAGGTCCCCAAAAAAAGAGTAAAAACAACAAACAACATCTACTAACTAGAGTTTCCACAACTTTCTGACGGCAGTACAATGAGGACAGTTTTAGAGCAGACTGGAGCTAGTCGACATATGAACTTACCCACTACCGCAACAATGGACTCTGACGGCTCTTTTGTCTGTCCCCTACAATGTCTCCCTTCCATCTGTAATCCAATTTATCTTCATAGATCACAAGTCAGATAGCATCTGCTCCTTTGTAAAAAGATGAAAATAGGCTTTGTTTCCCATAGCATAAAGCTTAAACACTCTAGTATTGATCGAATTATTATGCCTTCTATTTTAAGCCTATGTTTTTTTTTGGGGGGAGGGGTTGAGACAGGGTTTCTTTGTGTAGCTTTGTGCCTTTCCTGGAACTCATTCTGTAGCCCAGGCTGGCCTTGAACTCACAGAGATACTTCTGACTCTGCCTCCCGAGTGCTGGGATTAAAGGCGTGCACCACCACCACCTGGCTGTAATTTTAATAGCTTCAAATTCTTCTTCTCTCTCCCCATTACATACAAAAAAAAACAAAAACAAAAACAAAAACAAAACAGACTTTCAGCTTCCAGGTATCTTTTTATGTACTTCTCTTAAACAAAATTATAGAGAATTTAATGACAAGGACATTCAAATACTGTAGTCAATTATATGTGTAGCTCAGTTGATACATGTATAGTTATATGTTGACAATATGCCAATCAATTACTTATTACATGTTTACACACTGATTGGACATTCAAAAAGGAAATAAGCTCTATCTGCCTGTGAGGAAGAAGCAAGAAAAAATAAGAGGTGAATGTATGTTCTAAAATGTGGGCCTTTCTATTGTCCAAAACTTGAACAAATCACAAAGTGATTCTAACACCCAAAACACTCCTGACCACAGGAGGATGAGACAAGAAACAACAGATGAAAGGATTGAAGAAAGTTATATAAACGTCAGAGGGGAAAGTTTCTGGCTTCCCTCTGATTTCAGGGACTCAACAGAAAGCAAGCAAATGGACAAGGTAAGGTGCTTGCTCTGTGTGTGGAGTCAGGCCATGAAGGAGAAGTGAGCACCTCAAACTTGAGACATCTACAAACTTTGCACCCTATTCACAAGGAAAAAGGAAGATGATGTGTGTAGAGTTGAGGAGGCATTGAATGAGTTTTAAGAAGCTAGGTGGGAATCCACAATGATGACTCCACCACAGACTACTGGCATTGGTCAAGAAGGTGCCTGAGCTGACCTACTCTGGTGATCAGATGGCTGAATACCCTAACTGTCATCATAGAACCCTCATCCAGTGACTGATGGAAGCAGATGTAGAGATCCATGTCCACGTCCCAGGCGGAACTCCAGGAGTCCAATCGATGACAGAGGAGGGATTCTATGAACAAGAGATATTGAGACCATGATTGGAAAAAGTACAGAGACAACTAGCCAAACTAGTGGAAACACATGAACTGTGAACCAATAGCTGAGGAGCCCCCATGGAACTGGACCAGGCCCTCTGGATAAGTGAGACAGTTGTTTAGCTTGAACTGTTTGGGGTGGGGGGGACAGGCTGTGGGACTGGGACCTGTCCCTAATGCATGAGCTGACTTTTTGGAACCTAGTGCCTATGGTGAGACACTTTACTCAGCCTTGGTGCAGGGAGGAGGGGTTTGGACCTGCCTCAACTGAATGTGCCAGGCTCTGCTGACTCCCCATGGGAGACCTTGCCTTGGAGGAGGTGGGAATGGAGGGTGATTTGGGAGAGGGCTGGGGGATGGGAGGAGGGAGGTCAGGGGAATCTGTGACTGATATGTAGGATGAATGGAAATTTTGTTAATTAAAAAAAGTGAATAAAAAAATTACAGAAGAGGAAGAAGAAGAAGAAGAAGAAGAAGAAGAAGAAGAAGAAGAAGAAGAAGAAGAAGAAGAAGAAGAAGAAGAAGAAGAAGAAGAAAGAAGAAGAAGAAGAAGAAGAAGAATCAGAATCAGCTAGGTGGTACCTTGGGAATCGGTATGGCAGTTTCTCAAAAAATTGGGAATCAATCTACCTCAAGACTCGGCTATACCACTTTTGGGCATATCCCCAAAGGATGCTCAATCATACCACAAGGACACTTGCTCAACTATGTTCATAGCAGCATTATTTGTAATAGCCAGTGTGGTGGTAATCTAATTGTATTGAAATATTATTTTGATTTGTACTGAAATATTAATTTGATTGTATGTTAATAAATAAAGTTGTCTGGGGGTCAGAGCTATTAGAGCCATAGCAAGAGTGTGGCGGTGGTGGCACACGCCTTTAATCCCATAAGATCTCTGTGTGTTCAGGGATACAGCCAGCATTGGAGACATATGCCTTTAAGACCTAGGGGGCTGTACATTCAGACAGTGATGAGGCAGTCATGTGTTTGGGTTTACAACCAATGAGAAGGCAGAACAACATACTTTAAAAATACGAACCGAGAGGAAGTAGGTCTCTTTTCGCGAAGCTGGGACAGCAGGAGGAAGGGTGAGATTTTAGCTCTGAGCTCTGACCTCTCGGCTTTCTCTTTTACATTGTTTCTGTGTTTCTTATTTAATAAGACGGTTGGTTACATCTACATCTGGCGCCCAACGTGACAAGAATCCATTAAAAACTGCTTGGCTTGGCGGCAGGTCCGCTTTCCCGCAAGGGCGGCAGGCGGCCCGCGGCGGCGGCGGCGGCGGCGGCAGCGGCGGCACACGGCGGCCGGCGGCGATCGGCTTCTTAGTCCGAGCTGCTGGCGTCCTAGTCCGGGTAGCAACTTCTAGCCCGGGCCTAGGTCTGTGAGCAGCTTGCCTAAAGCCGGTGCTACAAACAACTCAGACCTGCCCGTAAAGCCAACGCACGTGGTCGGAGCTTAAGGAAGCCAGACCCAAGCCTTGACTCGGCACAAGAGGGAACACGTGGCTGCATTTAAGCTTTAGCCGGCTACGCTTTCTTGTGCGTTCTCTCTTTCCTCTCTCTCTCTCTCTCTCTCTCTCTCTCTCTCTCTGGATTTACACCTGGGACACTAGGTGGCTGCTTTGAAAATCCCCTCGGATTTCTACTGTTCTACGCAGATTTGGTAAGTCATAATATATCAGATATTTTAAAGGAAACTATCTAAAAGAGAATTTTTTCCACATAAAAAAACAAATGGGTTTTATGTGTGCATTGGAAGAAAATTGGTTTTTGTTCGAAATTTTAGGCAGTCTGGCAATGGAACAACTATATAATATTAGTATTGGTGGAATTATGCACCTCATCACTATAATAATCCACATTTTAATATTTAAAAAGATAGTCAATTTAAGTGCCAGGATAACAGCGTTAGAAGAACTTGTTAAACCTGTAAAAATTCAGACAGAAGAAATTAACAGTGAAGTTGTTTCAAGTCGGGATCATAAGGTTGCAGAAAGAAAGCCTGTTTTCACACAGTCACCCTTAATTTATCCTGTAACAGTACAGCAGATGCCTGATCAAATGGCTACACAAAATACTTGGGCTCCAATTGAAATGTTGGATTTAAAAAGGTTTAAGGAGGCAATAGTATCTTATGGCATGCATTCCCCATATGTAAAGCAAATGTTAAACACTTGGTCAACATATAATAGGATAGTACCACAGGACTGGCGGGACCTCGCACAAGGTGTTCTGGAACCCAGCCAGAGACTTCAATTTCTGACTTGGTTTAAGGAGGAGGCTAAAAACATAGAAAAACAATGGAGGGATAAAGGAGTACAAGTTTGCCAGGATCAGCTTATGGGCGAAGGCCAATATGCTTCAGCACAAGCACAATGTTTATATGATGTCCAAACCCTAATTTTATGTCGAACGGCAGCCTTGAATGCATGGGACAAAGTTGAGGAACCAGGAAAAAAATCTGAGTCATTTACAAAGGTGAAGCAAGGCCCAAAAGAGTCTTTTACAGATTTTTTACAAAGACTGGCTTCAGCAGTAAAGAGAACGGTCTCGGATTCAGAAGCTGGTAAGGCAATAATTGAATCTTTGGCCTTTGAGAATGCGAATGCAGCATGCAAAAGAATAATCAGGCCATTAAGGGCAAGATCTGCACCTATGGAAGATTGGATTAGAGAAACAATTAATGTTGAAGCTGATGAGCATGATGATACATGGGTAGGAGAAGTAATTTCAAAAGGTTTGAGGAGTGTTAGATGTTTTGGATGTGGAAAGCAAGGACATTTGAAAAGGGACTGTAGACAGGTCATTTCCAGAAACAATGTTTCTTCAAGGAACAATGGCAACAGAATGCCCCTTCCTTCTGGAGTATGCAGAAGGTGTGGTAAGGGAAAACACTGGACCAACGAATGTAGATCAACAAAGGACAGACAGGGTAATCCTTTGCCTCAGTCTTCGGGAAACTCCCAGAGGGGCCTCAGGCAGGCCCCCAGTGCAAATCCAGTTCAAACCTTTCCGGCAGCCATAGAGGAAATGCCTGCTCTGGAGAGCAATTAAATAACCAAATGCCTATTGGAATAAATCATGCTGGTCAGGATGATGAAACAGAGAGAATAGAAAATTCAGGAGAAAACATAAAGAAAATTTTTTGGCAAACTTCTATTAATGAACAAAGACCAAAATTAACGATAAAAATAAATGGTGTTTTGTTGTCTGGTCTGGTAGACACAGGTGCGGACGTTACCATAATTGCACCAGAATTTTGGCATCCAACTTGGCCTCTTCAGGAGGTAAACGTTCAACTGTTAGGAATTGGGACATTATCTCAGGTGAAACAGAGTGCAAGATGGCTCGAATGTATAGGTCCAGAAGGACAGAGAGGAAAATTAAAACCATATGTGGCTAACATAACTATGAACCTGTGGGGTCGAGACTTGTTGCAACAATGGAATACTCAGATTAACATCCCTCCAATCTCAGAAACAAATCATAAACTAGCACATGTTACTGAGAGAAATATTAGAAGATATTGTTCTAATGAGTGGTCACCAGCCATCCATATTATACAAGAACAGGGCACAATAACTGATGATCTTCCAAAGACACCAACAGCTCTACCTTTAAAATGGTTAACAGACAAGCCTGTATGGGTCCAGCAATGGCCTTTAACAACAGAGAAACTCCAGGCTTTAGAAGAGCTGGTAGAAGAACAGTTAAATGCTCAGCATATTGAAGAATCAACCAGCCCTTGGAATTCTCCTGTATTTGTTATTAAAAAGAAATCTGGTAAATGGAGAATGGTAACAGACCTTAGGGCAATTAACAAAGTAATTCAGCCAATGGGTTCTCTACAATCTGGGATGCCTTTGCCTACTCTGTTACCAAAAGGATGGCCTCTCATAGTTATTGATTTAAAAGACTGTTTCTTTTCAATACCCTTACAAGAAAAAGACAGAGAAAGATTTGCTTTTACAGTGCCTACTTATAATAATTCTCAACCGGTTAAAAGATTTCAATGGAGGGTCCTCCCACAGGGAATGTTGAATAGCCCAACTCTGTGCCAATATTTTGTACAACAGCCATTGGAAGTGATACGTAAAAAATTTCCTAAATCTATAATTTATCATTATATGGACGATATTTTACTAGCTGACTCAAATGCAGATACTTTAGAAATAATGTTTGAAGAAGTAAAGAAAATTTTGCCTCGCTGGGGATTACAAATTGCTCCTGAAAAGATACAAAGAGGAGATTCTATTAATTATTTAGGATATAAAATAGAGCTACAAAAAATTAGACCCCAAAAGGTGCAAATTCGGAGAGATAGACTACAGACTCTTAATGACTTTCAAAGATTATTTGGAGATATTTCTCATCTACGAACTATTGTTGGGGTAAAAAATGATGAACTGACTAATTTGTTCAAAACCTTAGAAGGTGACAAGGACTTAAATAGTCCAAGAGAATTATCACCTGAAGCTGAGAAAGAATTAGCCTTGGTAGAAAAGAAAGTGCATGAAGGACACATGAATCGTATTGATCCAAAGCTGGATTGCATTTTGGTTATCTTACCTTCTAGGCGTTCTCCTACTGGAATATTAATGCAGAGGGAAGATATTATATTGGAATGGATATTTTTACCAAATAAACCAAATAAAAAATTAAAAACTTATGTGGAAAAAATCTCTGACTTGATTTACAAAGGAAAAATGAGACTTCGTCAATTAGCAGGCATAGACCCAGCAGAAATTGTCGTACCATTAACTAAGGAGGACATTGAAAAATTATGGACAGAAAGTGAACCTTGGCAAAGAGCTTGCAGTAATTTTTTGGGAGAAATTAACAGCAAATATCCCAAAAGCAATAGAATTGATCTTATAAAGAGAGCTGATTGGATCTTGCCTCGAATTGTACGGCAAAAACCCATATCTGGAGTTCGTACATTTTATACAGATGCCAACAAAGAAGGAAAGGCAGGTTACAAATCAGAAAATTTAAGTAAAGTGGTTCAAAGTCCGTATAATTCAGTTCAAAAATCAGAATTGTATGCTATTCTGTTGGTATTAATGGATTTTTCAGAACCTCTCAACATAGTAACTGACTCTCAGTATGCTGAAAGAGTGGTGTTACATATTGAGACTGCAGAATTTATCCCTGATGCTTCAGAATTAACTTCACTATTTATTCAATTACAAGATACAATCAGGAAAAGGAATCATCCTTTATATATAACTCACATTCGATCCCATACTGGTCTGCCAGGCCCTCTAGCACAAGGCAATGATGAGATTGATAAATTATTGATAGGAAATGTGCTGGAGGCCTCAGAATTTCATAAAAAACATCACGTTAATAGTAAAGGTTTAAAAAAGGATTTTTCCATAACCTGGCAACAAGCCAAAGAAATAATAAAGAAATGTCCTACTTGTTCCTTCTACAATCAGACGCCATTACCAGCAGGATGTAACCCAAAGGGTACTCAGAGAAATGAAATCTGGCAGATGGACGTGTTTCACTTTGCAGAATTTGGAAAATTGAAATATGTACACCACACTATCGATACTTATTCAGGATTTCAATGGGCAACTGCTTTGAGTTCTGAAAAAGCTGATTCTGTAATCACTCATTTGCTAGAAGTTATGGCCATCATGGGTATACCTGCACAAATCAAAACTGACAATGCTCCATCATATGTCTCTGTTAAAATGAAACAGTTTTTTGCTTATTACAATATAAAGCATATTACAGGCATACCACATAATCCTACAGGTCAAGCAGTTATAGAAAGATCAAACAGAACTCTAAAGGATATGCTAAATAAACAGAAATGGGTAACAAAAACCCCCAGAAATAGACTGCACAATGCTCTTCTAACTTTGAATTTTCTGAATGCCAATGAGAAAGGAACAACAGCTGCAGAGAGACATTGGATAATAGAAAAAACTACAGAATTAAATCAGCCTATATACTTTAAGGATGTGCTGACCTCAGAATGGAAACCAGGGTATGTATTACATTGGGGACGTGGTTTTGCTTTTGTTTCTACAGGAGAAGATAAGCTGTGGGTACCATCAAAATTGATAAAGGTTCGATTTGAACAAGAGAGACCTCTTAATTAGAGGAGGTGATAGTTCATCAACCAGCATGAACATCCAATTTAAACTAACTTGTATCAATAAAACATGCCTTTTCATTTCATCAGATAATAACTTGCCAAAAAGGAACATCCCCAAAATTAGTCTTGGGGAAAGGTTTTTGTTTTTGTCTTTTAGGAGAATGAAGGTTAAGGAATCTGAAGAACACTGGACAAATGAGACAACTGAAGAAAAGGGACAAATCATCTATCCCAAGAAACAGAGTGAAACGGTGTATGGGTATATATTATCTAAAAAAAAAAATTTTATGTCTTCCTAAATGTTTGTTTCTGCTTTTCTCTAAAGATTTAACACTATTGGTCTTCTAACAGTCCCAGTTCAATTAAAATTTAAGGCTGACTTTGGAGTTGGAGAATGGCTCTCTCCTTCTTTAAAATCAAGCATGTTGTTAAAAGGAAAATGCAAACTCCCTGTATCATGCCAGAATAAGAGCCATCTTCTGCTATGGTACAGGACAAAAGCAAAATTAATTAAGGGACTATTCTATTACTAATCTCAACTCTTTGATTCTATTCTGATTCTTTAAATTTTTCTCAAAGTATAAATTTTATATCAAAATTTACAAGATTAATATATATATATACATTTTAAACTTTGTTAAGATATGAATGGTCACATAGAGTACTAACTAATTCTAGAAAAAAGGCTAGCTGCATATATATGTTTTTGTGTTCGAGTCTCTTATCAGTTTTCTGCAGGAAATCATGGCCAGACCTAACATCAACTGAAGTCTCCAGAAAGAAGATGGGGCCCCACAACAACAACAATTCCACGTGGACAATAATAATATCATTAAGCTGACAAACATCATCCACAGATCAGCTTTGAACTACAAGGTGCTCAGAGCAAATTTGAGATGACTAGCTGAGATGATCCAGTCTCAAAGACTACTTGAATAAGGACTTGAGATAAACCCTCAACTTTGGCATTATACACAGACTGGATAATGAAGGATATAGTTACCTCTCCTAGAATTTGACAATTAACCTAAAATTTTTCTTTCAGGATAAAGAAAACTTCGCCCATACCCAGCAGGAAGCAATTTTAAGAATACGACGCCCACATTCCCAAAGAGGTGGTGTGGGGCGGGTGGTTTTTTGGTCTTTTTAATGGGTTTTGGGTCTGGGATAATTTTCAGTATTTAGGGGGGTTGGTTACAAGTTATTGTCAAGGGTTAGGAAAAAGGCTAAGCAAAGGAGATTAGATTTAAAGTTCTTGTTTAAAAAAAAAAGAGAAAGAAAGAAAAGAAAAAGACAATTACTAGTTTTAAATACTTTACATTGGATTGAATTGTTTTATATTGTACACAAATTTGAAACTGATATTGTTAGAAAATGCTATATGTATATTTCTAATTGTATTTATTCCATCCATTTAACAATGTATGCAAATTTCTGATCCTTGAATGTTATTATTATCAACTATTAGGATATAAAGAAATGAAAGCTAGTAGTTAGACATTATCATAGAACTTGTAGTCATATTAGATATGTTCTAAAAATTGAGCAGAGATGTTTTAGACAGGTCATCTTCAAACCCTTCAGAGATCTACAGAATATGGCATTTAAAATGTTTTAATAACTTAGAAAATTTTTCTTTTTTGAGACATGTCGGCTCCTGGCAGTACCAATCTACTTTAGAGAAAATATGGGCATTTAGAAACTGCATATGGAGTCAACTTTCATTCTGGCAAAAGTTAGCCACTGGACAACAAAGTATCCTCGAATCAACAGGACAAAATGGACAGACAGATCACGAAACAAGAGACTACTGATTCTTGCCAAAACAAGTGTGGTTATGGCTTTATCAAAAGGCATCTTCTGAGGCCAGGACAATATGGCCCCATCCCTGAAGTGGCCTTCGCATCCGGAAAAGGTACGGTGCCCTTTTCTTCGAAGGCAGCTTAACAGGCAGAGGGCCGATGGATTCTGTTGTACAATGGAACAGCAGCTGAAAGCTCATGCCTCTCAAAAGTAGACTGGCATTTAATAGAGGGATGTGGAGAAGAAGGGGATGCTGAGATGAAGCCATATATACACAGCCAAGAAGAATGGACAGCTGAATTAAAAAACTGTCAACAATTTCCAGAATTTAAAATCCTGAGTCATGACAGGACACTAGTGGAATTCAGGTGTTTCTGGTACGTGGACTGCTCTCACCCAATGTGAGGTTGAACTGTTGACCTTGTGTACATCCTACTTCACAAATGAGTCTGTCAGATACACTAAGCCTATAGGCTGAAGATGATGCCCCAACACTGCGGAGAAACCTCAGGTGACTGCCCAGGCAGCTGGCTGTTTCTGTCAACTCACAAAATTTTTTTTTGGAAGTTGCTTGCATGCACTTCCTGTTTTTATTTTTGTTAGCTAATATTATTCCCTTCTTGGGTCTCTGAGGGAGTTGAAGATTAGTTAGTTATGGTTGAAGATTAGTTAGTTATAGTTGAAAATTAATTAGGATAGAAAGTACATTAGATACATCTTGGAATTATCAAAATAGGATAGATAATGGAATTATTTTCTCTGATTCGTCAAATACCTGTTTAGGTATTTATTACTTGTATATATTGTATATAGTTATTGTACTTTTGTATATAGTTTTTCTTTTGTTAGTCATAACCTTTTGCTTTTTTTCTTTTTATTAAAATAGAAAAGGGGAAATGTGGTGGTAATCTAATTGTATTGAAATATTATTTTGATTTGTACTGAAATATTAATTTGATTGTATGTTAATAAATAAAGTTGTCTGGGGGTCAGAGCTATTAGAGCCATAGCAAGAGTGTGGCGGTGGTGGCACACGCCTTTAATCCCATAAGATCTCTGTGTGTTCAGGGATACAGCCAGCATTGGAGACATATGCCTTTAAGACCTAGGGGGCTGTACATTCAGACAGTGATGAGGCAGTCATGTGTTTGGGTTTACAACCAATGAGAAGGCAGAACAACATACTTTAAAAATACGAACCGAGAGGAAGTAGGTCTCTTTTCGCGAAGCTGGGACAGCAGGAGGAAGGGTGAGATTTTAGCTCTGAGCTCTGACCTCTCGGCTTTCTCTTTTACATTGTTTCTGTGTTTCTTATTTAATAAGACGGTTGGTTACATCTACAAGCCAGAACCTGGAAGCAACCTAGATGCCCCTCAGCTGAAGAATGGATAAAGAAAATGTGGTATATAGACACAATGGAGCATTACTCGACAGTGAAAAGCAATGACATCATGAAATTTGCAGGCAATGGTTGGAACCAGAAAAAATTATCCTAAGTGAGGTTACCCAGACCCAGAAAGACGTAAGTGGATATTAGTTGTAAAGTAAGTGATAACCATGCTATAATCTACAGCCCCAGAAAAGCTAGGTAGCAAGAAGGGCCCAAAGAGAAACACATGGATGTCCCTAGGAAGGGGAAATAGAAGAGATCTCCTAGGTAAACTGGGGGTGGGGGTAGGAGGGTGACATGAGGGATCTAGTTGGGCGGGATGGAGGCAGGATGGGGAGAATAATGAAAGAGATATCTCAATGGCAGGGGGAGCATTTCAGGGTTAGGAAGAAACCTGATGCCAGGGAAACTCCCAGGAATCCCCAAGGATGACCCCAGCTAAGAACCCTAGCAATAGTGGAGAGGGTTCCTGAACTGGCCATCTCCTATATCAGATTGGTGACTTCCCTAATTGTCATCAGAGAGCATTCATCCAGTAACTTATGGAAGCAGATGCAGAGATCCACAGCCAAGCACTGGGCTGAGCTCCAGGAGTCCTGTTGAAGAGAGAGAGGGAGAATTGTATGAGCCAGGAGGGTCAAAGTCATGACAGGGGAACCCAAGAGACAGCTGACCTGAGCTTGTGGGAGCTCACTGACTCTGGACCAACAGCTAGGGAGCCTGCATGGGATCAGTCTAGGCCCTCTGCATGTGTATAACAGTTGTGTAGCTTGGTCTGTTTGTGGGGCTCCTAGCAGTGGGATCAGGACCTGTCCCTAGTGATTGAATTGGCTTTTGGGAACCCAGTTCCCAAGCTGGGTTGCCTTGTCTAACCTTGATGCAGAGGGAGGGGCTTGGTCTTGCCTCAATTTGCTGTGCCATACTGTATTGATTCCCATGGGAAACCTGCCCCTTTCTGAATGGAGACAGAGGAGGAGAGGATAGGGGGGTAGAAGGGAGATGGGGGTAGAGAATGGGAGGAGAGGAAGGAGGGGAAACTGTGGTCAGTATGTAAAATAAATGAAAAAAATTAATAAAAGATTTTTAAAAATAAATAAATTCAATAAAAAAAACTTTAAATTAAAAAAGAAGCTGGGAGGTGGTGGTGCACACCTTTAATCTCAGCACTCAAGAGGCAGAGTCAGGAAGATCTCTCAGAGTTCGAGGCCAGCCTAGGAGAGAGAGAGAGAGAGAGAGAGAGAGAGAGAGAGAGAGAGAGAGAGAGAGAGAGAGAGAGAGTTTTAAGAAAGATTATTGGCTCTCAGGAGAATAATGGACAGCCTGTCACAATGTCTATCCCAGTATAATACCACCCTCTGGTCTCCTATAAGAGAAATAAATCTTTCTTGGTTGCTGAGATTCTTATGAATAGATTTATGACATATAATTGTTAGCCTTTCTAAAGGTAGACAAAATGTTCAAAGGAAATGTTTTCCTGCATTTTGCTGCTCACCAAATGCCCCCAGTTTGAAATAATTTGCAGGGGCTGGAGAGATGGCTCAGAGGTTAAGAGCACTGTCTACTCTTCCAGAGGTCCTGAGTTCAATTCCCAGCAACCATATGGTGGCTCACAGCCATCTATTTAAAAAAAATCTGGTGCCCTCTTCTGGCATGCAGACAGAACACTGTATATGTAATAAATAAGTCTGAGAGAGAGAGAGAGAGAGAGAGAGAGAGAGAGAGAGAGAGAGAGAGAGAGAGAGAAGTGAAAAATGGAAACACGCTGCCTGGGCTTCTTCATGAGTACACATACACATATGCTCTTCCACATCCATCTTCTGCCATCTCTGGGACTGTCGCACACTCAGAGTAAGTGTCTACATATAACCATATGCTAGGTTTAGTTCCTAAGAGGTCTCATGTTGCAAAGAAGACAAAGATGTCCCTATAAGGACATCAGTAAAAACACATAGCATGTGGGATTCAGGATTTCAGAATTCCATGGTGACTTCTTGAATTACGGGCCACAGATGCAGACAGTGAGAGGACATGCCAAAATCTAGAGCTACTGAATAAGAGTGTTTGGGACAGTCATTACTTATTTCATACCACAGTTCTGGAAACACTGTGTCAATAATTTGCTGATATTAACTTGGTGAGCTACAACTTAATTCTGTTCTGATGATAGGTGCATTGCTGATCTCACTTCAGATATGTGTCACGTGTCTCCATAGTGACCTGCACTTCTGACCAAGCATTTGAGAGCTCTGTGACCTTCTCAGGCTTGACAGTTTTGTAGAATAACTTATAGACCTCTTAAGTATAGGGCAAGATCTAGAAAATTTCAAAACACACAGATTTTATTCTTGTTCTGGAGAGCCAGCATACATCGAATTTCCAGTGAATTAATGTATTTACCAAATAACTGTGAGGTACCACCAAACATGGATGTCATGATTCTTACTGGACTTCATCCATCTTCAGCCATCACATCTTCACTCTGGGAATCTGACTGCCCTGTCAAGGAAGTAAAAGAATAAATTAAGATGACACAGTAGTGGATTAGGGCACGTAAAATGGAATTGGGAGCTATTGGGAATCGGGTCTCGGGCAGATGTGTAGCTAAGCCTCTGCCTAGACTGATAAATGCAAAGTGACCTTAGACATCATTAACTTTTGCCAACTTTTACTATGCAGAACTCCATTTCCCACAAACAGCCTAGATATTGAGACAGCACCTAATACTTGGCTAGAGAACCATTTAACGCTCGCAGCCTCCATCATAATTCACAGTAAATGATGCAACTGTGAACTCCTTTTCCAGCAACGGCCATTCTGTAAAAACCTTACAACACATTTTCAAGATTGTTTGAATCTGTGGGGGTGTCTGTTTGTCTGTTTGTTTGTTTGTTTGTTTGTAGACTATGCAGCTCAGATTCAGGGAGTTTTTGTTGTCTTCAACTGGACCGACTTTCTTCTCTATCAACGGTACTAAATTTCCGAACTTTTAATCACATACTATGTCTTTCTGATAACCAGCTGTCAGCCTGAAGCTGTTAGGGACCTCCTTTGTCATGTTATTAGCACAAAGTGTCTTCTTCCCACCCAGAGAACTTCAGGTTTTAGAACTTCTGCACCAGGAATTCCCCAGGGGAGGTGATGAACAAGTATATATTTATTGTGCCACACTATCCATCATGGGTTCGTTATGCCATTAAATTCTGAACTGTTTTAAAGTACTGGTTTCTTAATTTACATAATGGGGGGGAGTAAGAAGAGGACCATCCATCTCCTTTTATCCAGTGTCATCTATTGCTAACATTTGTCTTATTTGCTTACTTCACCATTTCATCTTCGTATGTTCTTACCCCCAACCACATTGTTTGAGAGTATAAACCATGAAATAGATGCACTACTCTTAAGGTTACCATAACATATTTATTTATCACGTTTTACTCCTTTTCCACACATGTGCGTTTACATTTATTGCATCAAGTATTTTATTTCTATTTTGTATTGTCAGTAGTTGCATTAGTTACTTTGGTGTTGCTCTGAAAAAATACCATGGCCAAATACAACTTGAAGAATTTATTTGGGTCTTAAAGTTCTATTGAAAGAGCCCACAATGATCAGGGAGGCAGTCAGCCAAAGCAAGATACAGAGACAACATTCTTCAAGCACAGACATAAATTGAGGACAGCAAACAAGAAATTGCAAAAGGCTAGAAACTCTTAAAGTCAACTCCCAAAAACATACTTCTTCCAGCAAGGGAGCACCTCCTCATAACCTCATCAAACAGCATCACCAGTTGGGGACCAAGTGTTCAAAACTGTGAACCTATATGGGGGGAGGAAGGCAGTGTGTGGGGGGCTGGGGAAGGGGGAATTGCTATTCAAACCATCAAACCACCACAGTAGTTACTTTCTCTCTGATGGTTAGAGACATCAATATTTCATATACAAAGCCTCAGCCCTACTATTAATTGCACCTGAAGTCTTCATAAGAGCCAATCATCTCTAAAATATTGCCACATTATTCCAACTCCCTGGAGACTCCGCAGAATCTTTTAGGACACAGCTTTCCCCCTTCCTGTGGATCCTCTCGACCTCCCCTTCCCATTCCTTGGCATCAGCCACAGAATCCTAGAAACAACGGCTACCTGGAGCCTACCTCAGATAGACATAACACATAACAGAGACTCATGCAGGTGACTCCCAGCATCCTTCCTGTTTCCCACTGTGATCCCTTCTTTCTCGCCATCAGTCAGTAACAGCTTGCTTTCAAGTGCCCTCCTCCACCTCAACTCCATCCTCTGGTTTAGGCTCAGGGCTCCCATGGCCCTCTCATGCCTGTCTCTCCAGATTGTTCTTTATCTCTCTTCAACATACTTACAGGAGCCTTTCCTTCCACCACACCTCCAACTCCCAGGGGACCCTGCCTCTTGATGTGGACAGGATCTCCTTTGCTTTCCTGAAGTCCTTTTAAGCTTTTTCTCATAACCCAGCTCTATTCCTCTCTGCCACCCACTAACATATAGAAGCACTATTTACCAGGCAACCCACAGCCACCACACTTACCTAAGTTCCAGAGAGAGCAACAAGAGCAACAAATTAAAAGTATCCTAACCAACAAAAGTCCAGGGTCAGATGGTTTCAGATCAGGTCTACAAGACCTTCAAAGAAGAGTTAAACACCAATACTTTTAAAAGTATTCCTCAAGATAGAACCTGAAGGAACATTGCCTAATTCTTATCACAGTTACTATGATACCTTAATGATAAAAAGACCCAATAAAGAAAGCAAATTACAGACCTAACAACCACAGATAAAAAAATTTCCCAATAAAGTACTTGCAAACAGAATCCAAGAACACATCATAAAGATTATCCACCACACTAAAGTTGGCTTCAGCCCAGAAGTTCAGGATGTTTCAACAAATGTAAATCAAAAAAAAATGTAATCCACCACATAAACAGATTGAAAGACAAAAACATATGATCATATCGCTAGATGCAGAAAAAGCCTTGGACAACATCTAAGGTCCCAACATAATAAAAGTCCTGAAAAGACTAGGGATACAAGGAACATGTCTCAATATAATAAAGATAATATACAGCAATTCCACACACAACAATCAACATAAATGGAGAGAAATTCAAAACATTCCCACTAAAATTAGGAACAAAAACAGTATGTCCATCATCTCCATACACATCAATATAGTACTTGAAGTCTTAGCTAGAGCAGTAAGACAGCTAAAGGAGATTAAAGGGATACAAGTAGAAAGGGAAGAAGTCAAAATATCTAAATTGAAGATGATATGATTTTATACATAAAAGACCCAAAATATTCCACTAAGAAACATGTACAGCAGATAAACACTTTCAGCAAAGTAGCAGGACATAAAATTAACACCCCAAAAGTCAGTAATCTTCCTGCACACAAATGACAGACTAAGAAAGAAATCAGGGAAATAACATCTTTCACAATAGCCTTAAAAAAAAATTGCCAGTGGTGGTGGTGGTAGTGGTGGTGGTGCACACCTTTAATCCCAGCACTGGGTGGGCAGAGCCAGGCAGATTCCTGTGAGTTCAAGGCCAGCCTGGTCTACAGAGCAAGTTCCAGGACAGGAACCAAAACTACACAGAGAAACCCTGTCTTGAGAAAAAAAAAATGGCATATCTCTAGCCGAGCAAGTAAAAGACTTGTATAATAAAAACTTTAAGACACTAAAAGAAAGAAATTAAAGATGGGAAGGTCTCCCATATTCATGGATCAGTAGAATTAGTAGAATAAAATGACCATCTTACTAAACACATTCTACATATTCAATTGCAATACCCTTTAAAAATGAAAAACTAAACTCTTCCCAGAACTTGAAAGGACAAATGCAAAGCTCTTGGACGGCGCTTTGTCGGGCCGGATGAGAAAAGTACACTTAAACATAGATGTACAGTGATACACAGAATTACATGTGTTGTGACAGTTTAGACAAAGAGCCAATAGTATGAGTTCATGACTTCTTTAGACATCCTTATTTTGCCCTCTTCCCTCCTTCTCTGATGCAGAGCCCTGCATTTCTCCCAGTCCCCAGATCAGATCACTGTTCCTCTTTACCCTCCTCCCCGCTTCCTCTGTAATGACCTGTTTTGCCCTCTCTGAATACCAGTCCTCCCATTTCCCAGGTCAGATCACTTGTACCCTGTTGTTGCCTTTCTATTGTTCCCAAACCCCTACCTACCATGAAAATGGTCCCATCTTGTTTTCCTGGTTTCTGCAGTTGCTCTGAAGATTTGGAGCTAGGCGCCTCGGATGTGAGAAACATGTGATGTTCATCATTTGGGGTCTGGGTTACCTCACTCAATATGATCTTTTCTAGTTCTATCCATTTACCTGAAAAATTCATAATTTCATTTTTCTTTACAGCTAAATAGTATTCCATAGTGTTTGTGTATCACATTTTCATTATCCATTTAGATTGTTTCCATTTCCTAGCTATTATGAATAGAGCATCAGAAATGAACACACTGTACCTTAGGGGAGTTCAAACAGAATAACTCCCTCATGTTCCAGTTTTTCCAAGAATGCACAATTGGTTTCTCAATGCTGAGAATTATGCCTTATTCACTTTTCATTTTACATGTATCAGATTTTCAGCTTATTAGAGGTGCTTGGAATGTGTGTGATAAAGAAATAAATGGTCTTACACTCGAGGATCACCTAGCTAGTACCAGTTTGGAAATCACACTTGATTTTGTGTTTATCTTATCTCCTTCCAACTCGTGTATTCAATTATGTGTGTGAATTAAAGTGGAATAAGAATTCACTTGATCTAAGTGGCCCAATATATAGATATGCATACTGTCTGTTTTTCTCCCAGAGGCTGTCACAAAATTCTGAGTCCATAAATGCCATTGACAAGTTCATAATAAATTCTTGGAAAACAAAATTATTTATCTGAAACTAATTCAAAAGTCTACAATCAAATAAAATCTATGGGGATTGTGAGAATCTCAGTTTTCTGGGTTTCATAGTAAGTGATTTTTGATCATGGCCAGGAAATGTCTAGCTTGTTGACAAAGCATGCTAAGTCAAGACAAAGAGATTATTGCCAAGGGATTCTATAAGAAGATATAACACATAAAAAATGCTCTAGAAAGCCTTATCAATAGTGTGGGGTAAGCCGGGCGGTGGTGGTGCACGCCTTTAATCCCAGCACTGGGGAGGCAGAGGCAGGCGGATATCTGTGAGTTCGTGGCTAGCCTGGGCTACAAAGTGAGATCCAGGACAGGCTCCAAAGCTACACAGAGAAACCCTGTCTCGGAAAAAAAAAAAAAAAAATAGTGTGGGGTGATGATTCTTTCTTCGTGCACATATACAGAAGGACAGCTCTGTACTCAGAGGACCAAGAAATAGCTTTGGAGAGGAGAGGGCAGTTCTGGTCTCTGGAGTATCTGCTACAGGGTTCTTGTATTAGCTTTGGGAATGCAGGCTTTCTTTGTTTTCCTTTCTCTGTTTCTTTATTTTTGTAGCCAGACTCATCAGAACAGCTGCAATGTGGGATAATTATTTTAATTGTGTGACTGCTATAAAGCCATTAAAGCAATTTTAATTTTTACCAGTAAATAGGTTTTATTACAAAGGTATATTGTTGCTTATAGCTATCCGATGTAATGGGTACTTAGAAGAGTATTTCAGTCTGGATTATTATGACCACTTTCTCTACTGTATGCCCAGTCAAGTGTTAAAAATTTTGCCCACAGGATCTAAAAAAAAAAAAAAAAAAATGCTAATAGGAGCAACTAAAGATATGAATAATATCAACATCTTTTTATTATCTTCCAGGTGCCATTGGAACTGCCCGGAAAATTAAATGGTAATGATGCAGTTACAGTTATTTGCTAATTGAAGTGTTTCCTGGGGAAGAACAGAGATATTTATTTCCAGATCTTGGCGGCTTTTGTACTTCATTACTGGAAGTGAAAAATAAAGCGAGCATCTCCAGAATTTCCCAAATGGTGGCTGACAATGCCAAGGTCCTCCTTGCATTCAGCACACACAGCTAACTCTTTATTCAAATACAGATAAGGCAAGACTGCTAGGCAGTTTCGCAAGGTCCACCTGTTGTGGTTGGTTTTCTTTTTTCATCTTTCTTCTTGCTTTTTCTTTCTCCTGTTACTCCTCTCTGTCTCTTTACTTTTATCCTGTAATTCTGCTTTCTCTCTGTAGTTCCAGGCACACCTTCATCCACTCTCCACAAGTGAGGTACTGCCAGAGAGAATTTGACCCACCCACTGATCGTAAATCTGCAAGTGGAGAAGAGCGACTTGCCTGACAGAGTTCTTTATCATGCTTCCTGTTTATTCACATGTCTAATGGAAGCATTTAAAAAATGATCCTTCTTATCCTTTTGCATCTTGAGAGTTTCCCCTCCCATCGTTATGTTAATCTCTGACTCTGTAGTGATTTTTTTTCCCATGTGCAATTCCTTTGAGGCCTGAGATGCCTAGGGTGAAATATTATACTTGCATGTGCTTAACCTGCCTTCCTGCCCACTCATCTATTTCAGGCATCTGAGTTTTTTAGAAAAACAGATCCATCAGGGTTCTTTTTTATATTGTGTCTCAATTCCACCTTTTAAAAAAAAAACAAATATAAGAAATAAGTCAGTGGAGGAAGAAGAAGAATAGGCTCAATCTGACTTCAAAGCGGTGAGAGCAGACTTTGACTGGTCTGAGCTTGGCACCCACAAACACTACGACTCGATATCTGAGCAGACGGGAGAACGTGACAGGGGGAGTCTGAGGAATGAGATTCTATCAAGAATAGGTAGTGCAGGGTGGTGATGCCAGACTGCTTTTCTCTGTAGCCTCCGGGCTTCAGGGGATGTGGTGAAAGTTGGCTATTTTCTGGAATTCCACAAATAGTAGGGTTCTTTGTAGCCTTAGCTCTGGTTTCCAGTCCTGGTTTGGGGCAAGGGGGTTTCCTTTATTCCAAACTCTTTATATATAAACATAATAGGAGGCATCCTTTACTGTCGGGCTGCTTCCTACTAACAGGGGGAGGGGTTGTTTGAAAGTTTGTGGGTCTGGAGTAAATCTAGCATTGCTTTTACTTCATCCTATGTGATAATAATCACCAAGTGTTGGTGATGATTCTGTCTAGAAGTAGCTTCTGTAAAAGTTTAAAAGACAGGGTAAAAATGAGGATAACATGGAGGAAAGGGATGAGTAGAGAAAGAAGCCAAGATGGGAGAGAATCAAGAGCCCATCCACAGGAGGAGGGTTGGGGCCAAATTCTCTGTGTCCAGTCTCTGAATCTTTGGTTTCCACATCAAAACAGTTTGCATTTGTGATTACGGATGCATCACTGTTCTGGGAGGAAGCCGCAATCTTTCCTGTGGCAGCTGGCGTAAGGTCTCTTTGATTTTAGAGTTATCACGGTGACCAAAGATTCCAATTCATCCTGAAGGGCGTCGAGCTTATCTGAAGTTTCGTTAAGGGTTTCTGAGAAGTGGAAAGAGAGAGGTAAATCAATGCAAAGAACCCCTCAGTCCGGCTGTTTCAGTCCTGTGTCCTGAAAGAACACCCAGAGTGGCAAGAAGCAGACTGAGTTGGATAGCTCATTAGCTAGGAAAATGGCACTGGCGTCAAAGACAAATTGGTAAGATGTGGAGGGGAAGTTGGAGCTAACAGTTGGCAGCAGAGTTAGGATTGAATTAGGAGAAATGGTGGAGTCTTTGCCTAGAGCAAGGAAGTTAGTTCCCCGGAAATATTGAAAATCAGAAAACAAGTCAGGAACGTTGAAAGTGGGAAGGATACTGAAATGGAAAATTCCAGAAGGGTACTATCTAGTCTTGCGGAGCAAAGGTGGTGATGATGGTGTTGCATTAGTAAGGCTCAATGGAACCAATGGAATAGGGAAATGGGAGTCTATGAACATATATAGGGCCCTTGGTCTATTATATTATTACATTATTCTTGACTGCTAAGGTCCCTTGAGATATTGGAGGAGCAAGTTCTACAAGGCCAGGGAATCTTTCTAACTACTAGTCCATTATTTCTTCCTCTCAGAAGTCACCCTAGCTGCTTTTAGGGGTTTAGGGGCACAGACCACTCTGCTTCCTAGCTGATAAAAGGGGTGTGCAGAAAAGGAAGCAGTTAGAGATCCTCAGAAGAGGATCGACCTAAAGGGCTATGACAAACTCAGCAGATGTCCAAGATCCAGAACATGAGATGGCCATGTGATAACAATGTTCATCTTTGGAGCATACTATGCAAGCTAGGTAGCCTCTGTAATGTACAAAAAGTGAGGTTGCTAGTACTATTATTATTCTCATTGGGAGCTTAGTTTTAAAAAAAAAAATTGTTAGTGCAGCATTGTCCTCATTAGAGGAAGAAGACTGTCAAGAAAACTATCTGGCTGGGCGGTGGTGATGCACACCTTTAATCCCAGCACTCAGGAGGCAGAGTCAGGCGGATCTCTGTGAGTTCGAGGCCAGCCTGGTCTCCAAAAGAGAGTTCCAGGAAAGGTGCAAAGCTACACAGAGAAACCCTGTCTCGGAAAAAAGAAGAAGAAGAAGAAGAAGAAGAAGAAGAAGAAGAAGAAGAAGAAGAGGAAGAGGAAGAGGAAGAGGAAGAGGAAGAGGAAGAGGAAGAGGAAGAGGAAGAGGAAGAGGAAGAGGAAGAGGAAGAGGAAGAGGAAGAGGAAGAGGAGGAAGAGGAAGAGGAAGAAGAAGGGGAAGGGGAAGGAGAAGAAAAAAGAAAGAAAGAAAGAAAGAAAGAAAGAAAGAAAGAAAGAAAGGAAGGAAGGAAGGAAGGAAGGAAGGAAGGAAGGAAGGAAGGAAGGAAGGAAGGAAGAAAGAAAGAAAGAAAGAAAGAAAGAAAGAAAGAAAGAAAGAAAGAAAGAAAGGAAGGAAGGAAGGAAGAAAGAAAGAAAGAAAGAAAGAAAGAAAGAAAGAAAGAAAGAAAGAAAGAAAGAAAGAAAGAAAGAAAGAAAGAAAGAAAACTATCTGAAGAGCCCTAGACAGGTTTTATCATGCAAGTTAGCAAGACTGATGAATTTTTTCATACCAGAGTTCTATAAATGGATAAGAAAACTGTAATGACCTCTTTGCTACATCAGATTCCTGTATAATGAACAAATGCCTATGAGCTTTGTGAGAGAAATCAGTTAAAGTCAGCACCTAATCTTCAATATAGAATAGACATAGAACCTATCGTTCCTTTCCTTTTGTAGAATTGTCCATTGATGCTCCAAGGACACCGTTGCATTCTGAATAATTTCCCAAATAATATCCCCAAATCTTTGAGTTTGATGACTGCATACCATTAGCACTTAAGAAGATATGCTTTGCACCATAACCAATCACTAGGACTCTGCAGAACCTGCCCTGCCTGCCCCTGACCCACATGCTCCTCCCAAACCATACCCAGTCTCTCCAGCCAGCCAGATGTTCACATCCTACTCCAGGGCTAGCTCAATGATTCGGCCTGACCCTTCCTTTTAGTCACTCTCCATAACCCACCAGATCTGCTCTAGATCCCACATCAGTGCCCTAGCCTAGTCTGCCCACACTTGACTACATCATATAGCTAACATTTTGCTTTTTCCAGCACCTGCCCTGTCTGCATCTTTGACCCATAGACTGCTCATACATCATATTAAATCTTTCCATCCAGCCACATCTGTACATCCTTTTCAAGGGTCTAGACTTACAACTGTCTGATTCTCTCCTCCACACACCATCTCTAGCCCCCAGATCTACCCACCCACCAGGCTTAGGACAGAATGCACATCTGCTCACCATCCCAGTCTCCCTGGCATCTGACTCCACCCTATCTAAGTCATTTCCAACCTACAGGCTCAACCACCCACACATCCCCTTTTTGCCCCAACCTGCTCTGTTCAAACCAGACACAAACAAAAGAAGTCTACACTGGCTGGATACCACTGCAAAAAATGCTAATAGTATGAAAGCTCAAGCCAGCATCTCCCCTCTAAATCTATCAGTCCTGATAAAATGTTTGGGAATTAGAATCGTTTAAGTAAATATCAGGACACATAATTTTTTAAAAATAATAAATTATATTAAAGAATTTAAGGAGTATAAAGAAGACAGAAAGAAACAGCTCAATAAAATTAAGGAGAAAGAACATTAAGAAAAATAAAAACCTAAATGATGCCCAAGAAAACAAAAACATAAGGCAGATAGACATGATGAAGATAATCCTAGTCTTTAGAACAAAATTCAATAAAGAGATAGAAACAGAAAACACTCAAGATGAAATGAAGATGGAATCAAAAAGTCTAGTAATACAACTAGAAGACTCACAGTAATACAACTAGAAGACTCAGAGTAATACAACTGTACAAATAGAAAACTCACTTACAAGAAGAATCAATCAAGTATAACATAGACTATGAGGACTTGAAGATAAAATAGAGGCACTAGATCAAATAAGCAAGGAACATGAAAAAAATTAAAACACAGGAAAGAAACATACAAGAAATGTAGAACACCATAAAAAGACCAAACTTTCTAATTATAGACATAGATGAGAGAAGACTCCCAAGTCGATGATGTAGACCAGATCTTCAACATGACATAGAAGGAACTTCCCCAAAGTGAGGGAAGTCATACCCAAACACACACAAGAAGCACACAGAACACCAAATAGACAAGAGCAGAAAAGAAAATTCTGACTGCATATCATAGATAGAAGACTAAGTATACAGAATAAACAAGTTGTATTAAAAGCTTCAAGAGAAAAAACACAAGTCACATATAAGGAAAATCAAAGCAAAAATTAACGAAATAGAAGCAAAGAAAACAAGGCAAAGAACCAGCAAATCTAGGGGCTGATGTTTTGAAAGAAGATAGATGAGAATGATGACCTTTGACCAAACAAAACAAAAGAAAAAGAAACCCCAAATTAACATAATCAGAAATGAACATGTAAACATTACAACAGACATAAATTCAGAATATAAGGGAGTATTTTACAGAAAGAAGGTGTTTAATTGGGGGCTTGTTCACAGTTTCAGAGAAAATTCTAGTCTCTAACCATCATGGTGGGAAGCAAGGCAGCAGGCAAAGAGGCATGGTGCTGAAGAAGTAGCTGAGAGCTTACATCTGATCCCCAGATTAGAGGAAGTGAGAAAGCATGACCTCACTTGGCATGTGCTTTTGAGCCCCAGGGACACACTTCCTCCAAAAAGGCCACAATTCCTAATCTTCCAAAACAGTTCTACCAACTAGGGACTAAGTATTGAAACAGATAAGCCTATGAAGGCAAATCTCATTCAAACCACCACATCTTGCTAGCATAGATGTTACAGAATATTTGTTTACAGTGTAAAGATGTGTCTTTGCCAGGGTACCTTCTGATTAGTTTAATAAAAGAGCTAAATGGCCAACGGCTAGGCAGGAGAGGATAGACAGAATTTCTGAGGAGAGAAAGAGGAGGAGGAATCTAAGTACATGGATTTAGCCAGCAGACTCAGAGCAAGTAAAATATGCTGTATTAAGAAGAGGTAATGGAGCCACATAGCAGAATGTAGATTAAAAAGCCTAAACGTGAGCTGAGCAAGGTCAACAGTAGACATTCTAACATGGATGGGGGAAATCCCCTTGAGGCCTTAACTCTACACAAAGAACTATAGGCAACAAAGGAAGGCTGAGAAGAAGAAATAGTCTTCCCTGGGGAAGCATAGTAATTGGTTATCCAACACCAAATGCTCAGCCCTGAAATCATACTGCAAGTAACGCTATACAGACTTAGCAAATCATATTATTATACATCATACATACATACATATTATGCAGCACAGAAAATTTAATTGAAATAGCAAATTATTTTTTCTTATAAATAAGATTTTTTAGGAACCATTCATATACTAATTAGCATTCTAATTGATTTTCATAGTGAGAAATATGTGATTGAAATGTTATTTCTCTTGAGATAGTCTGGGAATATTATTATAAAGTTAGTTAAGAAGTCATAGTCAATTAAAGACATTTACTTATTTAGAAAAGTAAACATAAAAACAACTTTTGTCTGGATAGCCTTTCAGGAAAAAAAATAAAGATGGATCACTGTGCAATAATTAGAAAAGGGAATATTATGCTTTTTCATATTGTCTAAATCTAGCATATTACAACAAGAAATCAAAGGGAAGACATATCTCTTCTGCCTAATTAGGTCCATTTTCATTTTACATATTTATCCAGTCTCCTCTGTCTTCTTGCAATTTTCTTTTTCTATATTTGTCATATCCAAAGTATTCTCTGATCTATGTGCCACTGACAATCAGATTCATGTTCCAGAAACCCCTAGTTATTAGTCCTTGCACTCTTAAATCTGTGCTTACTTTCCCTCCTAGAGACCACACTTAAAGGCTGTCCTGATTTCATTTTGAACCTCATTTCTATAATATTAAAAATAACCACACCCAAACTCCCCACACCTCCTCCCTGGTATGTCTCCCTGCCTCCTCATTTGCACTTTTCCCCAACCACCATATTTAACCCAGGTCCTTTATCCAGTGTCCCAGCCTAGTCTGACTATGCGAGTCTGTGCCTCCATGAATCTCTAGGCTTCCACCATACATGCCTGCCTACAACTACTCACAGGTCCCTTCTGTTATTCTTCTAACCACCCCACCGACCAAGACTTCCCATGGACTCCTCCCAGGTCTTACAGGGTTGTACAACCACAGCAGCACACAGCCATGAACTACTACAGTGGTACACACCGATGTACAGCAGGACACACTGATGTACTTGTACAGCAGGGCACACAGATGTACCAGGGCAGCAGCGCACACAGACCTACTAGTACACGTGGAATATGGGTGCGTTAGTAAAACGCTATCTGCAGAGGTACAGACGTGGAGCTGGATCTAACTGCAGCAGCGAGCCTCTGTGTATTAGGAAAGTGGCACAGACAGCAAGACATCAACATACGAGTGTAGAAGTAAATAGGGATATGCTACTACAGCAGTACACCTGGAACAGCAGCACACATGGATGGACTACTTCCAAAGCACACATGAACATACCAAAACAGCAGGGCACACAGATGTATCGGTACAGCAGTGCAGGTGGATACACTAGTGTAGCATGCACATGGATGTAAAAGTATAGCAGTGGGCACCAGTGTAGGATTCACTAGCAGAGCCGTGCACACAGATGTAGAAGTACATCCTCCAACACAGATACATTACAACAGCAGCAGACATGAGTGTACTAGAGCAGCATACATGGAGATAGCAGTACCACACTGAATATGGATATACAGACACAGCCTTGCACGAGGAAGTACTAATGCAGCAGCACACACATGTGTGTTAGCACTGGGAGAATGGAAGTACTGCTATAGCAGCGTAACTAGATCGACTAGACGAGAAGAACGTGAGGGTCTGCTAGCACCACAGCACACAGGATTGTAATCATACAGCGGTGCATGGTGGAATACTAAGAAAGCAGTGCACACACACTTACTAGTGCAGCCACGCACTCAAGAACATTGTTTGTTGGAAAATTTCATTTTACTCAAATTTTCAAGTTATTTTTTGAGATAATAATTTGATTACATTTCTCCTTTCCCTTCCAATCCCTCCCACAGAGCCATGCCCTGTTTCCTTCAAATTCATGGTCTCTAGGTTGTCCAGTACCAAACAGCCAGCCATGATAACATACATACAGGTATCATTATGACTGCATAGGTAAATTTCAGAATATTTATGTCCATACATAATCCTTAGTTAGGATTACTAGTGCTGTGATAAAACACCATGACCAACAGCAAATTGGAAAGGAAAGAGTTCATTTGGCTTACACTTTCAAGTCGCTGTTCATTATTGAAGGAAGTCAGGATGGGAACTCAAACAGGGCAGTGACCAGGAAGCAAGAGCTAATGCAGAGGCCATGGAGGGGTGTTGCTTACTATCTTGCTCCTCATGGCTTGCTCAGCCTGCTTTCTGATATATATAGAGTTATAGATCTATATTCACTAATATATATTAAAGAGGCTATCAATTTGAGATTGGAGGGAAGGAACATGGGAAGGGCTAGGAGAAGGAAAGAGAAGGGGAAGTGTTGTAATTATAATTAAAATGTAATTAATAAATTTTTACTATGTATGTGTATGAGTGCTTTATCTGCATGTATGTGTACCACGTGTGAGTATGGTGCCCACAGAGGTTAGAAGAAAGTGTTAAGAGTCTTTGGAACTGGAATTATGGGATGTTGTCTGCTGCCATGTGGGTGTTAGGAACTGAACCTGTGTCTTCTGAAAGTGCTCTTACCTGGTAAGACATCTCTGCAGCCTCCAGTTCTCTAGATTTTGGGGGGTAATTTTTGCAAATATACTACTCATAAGAGACGTCAGTCAGCAACTCTTGTCTAGGACTTATTCCTGTATTGGTTTAATTCTGGCTTTGCAGGGTATTGGAAAGCCAATGAACACTGATTCAATTTCTTTGTTTAGTAGACTTTACCAGTGAAACTCAGCATAGATTTTGCTGTTGAGTTTTTAATTGGCTCACACTTGGCATAATCTACTAAGATTTTCTATTTCTTCTTGTGCCTGTTGCTACAGTTTGATTGTAGGGATTTGCCCATTTCATTTGCTTATCCAAGCTGGCATGCGGTCTTTAATAGCAATCTCTTAGAACTCATGCTTTTTTCCCCATAAACTCAGTAGCAATGCCCCCTTTCTTCATTTCCGATTTAATAATTTGAATCTTATTTAGTAAATTTAGCTGTGGGCTTGGTTTTATTATTGTTTGACTCACTTCTTGGTTTTAATTTCTTATTCACTGTGAACATTCTAATTTCTTCCTGCCTTCTGGTAGCACTGAACTCACTCTGCTCTTCACCTTGGCGTTCTATAAGGAGCCCGACATCTTGGTGCTGTGTGGTGATTTGAACAGATATGGCCCCCCTATGGACTATGTGTCTAAATGCTTGGCCCATAGGGAGTGGCACTATTAGGTGTGACTTTGTTAGAGGAAGTGTGCCACTGTGGAAGCCAGCTTTGAGGTCTTATATGCTCAAGCTATGCCCAGTATGGTATACACTTCACTTCCTGTTGCCTGTCGATCAAGATGTAAAACTCTCAGTTACCTCTCCAGCACCATGTCTACTCACACGCTGCCATGCTTCCTGCCATGATGATAATGGACTAAACCTGTAAAGTGTAAGCCAGCCCCAATTAAATGTTTGCCTTTATAAGAGCTACCATGGCCATGGTGTCTCTTCATAGCAACAGAAACCCTAAGACAATTTTGTCAGACCCATGGTTGCTCAATATGAGGCAATCACAGGTTTTCTAGAATTATTTCCTTGAATAGCACCCAAACAGGACTACTCCAAAAATGCTACAGGGCTGTTGTGAAGGTAAAAAAATGTTAAAACTTTTTAACAAGATAACAATGCAGAAATTTACCTAAGTAAATACACTGCTGTGTGTGCCACATCGGCTATCCTAGTTTTATGATGCAAGGGAATTTTTTTAAATAAGTGGTAGCAAATGTTCAACTTTACATATACACACATATATGTACATTTCTCTTGATCTTCATTTCATTTGTTTTGTTTTGCTCTGCATTTCAGATTTTTGTTGTTGTTTTGGTTTGGTTTTGTTAGGTTTTGTTGTTGTTATTGTTGATCTACATTTCTATCTAGAAAAAAAATTACCTTTTATCCCCACCCTGAGTAGTAACAGAAATATTGGCTTGATTTCAACATTTTATCAAACCTTTCATATTACAATTTATTAACTAAAACATTTAAAATGGTAGTGAGGCAAAATCTAAAAAATAAAGAAAATAAACTGCCTGGCTGAGGTCATAAGATAGAGGAGTCACCACCAAGCCACAGGTTTTCGTTACTCTGCTATACAAACTATTACTATATTAATGAAAATGACTCAAAAGTAAGATGTCACCTATTTGAGAAGGGGGGGAGGGGGGAGAGAAATGTACCATGCCACCTACTTGAAGAAAACACAGAAACAAAGCCAGCTGTGAAGAGTCAGCCACCTCTGCAGAGAGAGCACTATGTCCCACCTGTCCAATGACCAGTTAAGAATATGGGCTGAGGTACCAAACATGCCAGCCTTGGAGCCACAAACTAGCTTGCTTTTAGCATTTGATAACATCTAGTGCTGTGAATCTAGAGGAATGAGTAACTTTATTTATTTAAGGGGCCCATAATAAATTTGAGAAGGTTATCTCAGGGAAGTCTACACATAGTTTAATAAATAAACTAATAAATTTAAATAATAGGTTAATTTTACCTTGTTTTAACTCAATGACTTACCTAAATTAAGAAAGCCTAAGACGAGCGGTGGTGGCACACGCCTTTAATCCCAGCACCCGGGAGGCAGAGGCAGGTGGATCTCTGTGAGTTCGAGGCCAGCCTGGTGTCCAAAGCGAGTTCCAGGAAAGGCACAAAGCTACACAGAGAAACCCTGTCTCGGAAAAAAAAAAAAAAAAAAAAAGAAAGAAAGAAAGAAAGCCTAAAACATATTTAAAAAAACTTTCCAAGTTTCTTGGCCAAAATCTGAGCCTTTGAACTAATTAATAGAATCATATCTATGAGGCTATTTGTCATACTAAATGTAAAAGGTATTGATTTACTATTATTGTCTTTTAAAATGTACAATATGGGGCTGGAGAGATGGCTCAGAGGTTAAGAGCACTGGCTGCTCTTCCAGAGGTCCTGAGTTCAATTCCCAGCAACCACATGGTGGCTCACAACCATCCATAATGAGACCTGGTGCCTTCTTCTGGTATGCAAGCATACACACAAAACACTGTATACATAATAAATAAATAAAAATCTTTAAAAATAAAATAAAATGTACCATATGGATGCTAGATAACAGAAATTTCTATAAAATAACAGAAATTTTTGAAAAGGAAAGAGTGAATCTTATGGCTATTATTTTCTCAATTCACTGGGAAACATCTGGCTAGCTAAAATGTATTTTACTTTCAAAGGTTGCATTTTAATCAATTTGGAAAAGCAGTTAAAAAAAAAATTAGGGCTTTATTTAACTTTCTCCAACTTTAGTTTTTAAGGTAATCTGTGGGGAGTTCTACAAAAAAAAAAGTAAGTGAGACCCATCTTGTATTTAGTTCAGCTACAAGTATTTTGACTCCAGATGCAATAAATTTATACTACCAAATTTATGGCAACTGCAAATAAATAATCCTTAAACATCTACTTTTAGATACATGGAAAATTCCACAGATTTAACCTGGTAAATACTTGATTCCATTTAGACTGTTGTAGGCATTTTCTGAAACCATAATCTTCTGGTTTCTTTTCTGAAACAACCTTGACTTGTATATAAAATGGAGATTCTGAGGAAGGGGCTATAAACATCTACAAACTTAGCTGCTTAAAGTCAATAAAAACGTTAGCCCTATTTTTAGAGAGAGAAACATATTTTAAGAGATTAACCATAAAATGCAAAATGTGATCAACAGCATTTATTTTCCCTTTTGAGGAATTGAACAATGGACAACATTACTTCAGTTACACAGGGCAGGGACAGCTGCTTACTTACACATTAATTCATGCTTTTCCTTGTCCACATGAAGCTCTTATCAGTTGCAATAACACTCTCGGTGACATTTAACATGAAACACCAGTTTTAGCTTGCATGCATTCTAGGTTGGGCAACATCTGCAGGTACTGCACTTCAGTGTGTTTGTAAACTTGATCATACTCAGGAAGAAATGAAACGTTAAATGTTGCATGAATGATCAGTGAACTATATATCACTTTATTACAAAGTCTAATCCATCATAGAACACATCAACTTTGTTTAATTAAACTGATTAACAAGTTTCATTTGTTGGAATATATTGACTCTCCCTCTCCATAAAACATAAGGGCAAATTTCCTATGAAGTTTGTATTTTTCTTCAGTACTTATCCAAGCAACTTTAAATAAAAAGTAACAAGGATGTCTCATTTTTATCTTCAGGGCAGCTCATTTGTAGAATAAAACTTTACACACACATACACACACACACACACACACACACACACACACACACACACACACGAAAAAACATTGCAGTCATTATTTATGGTGAGCAAGAAGCACAAATTCCCAGGTGAACTTTAATTTTGTCCCCTCTAACATAAGTTCTTTTACAAATGAAACACAAGTGAGGCTCCTTCAGGCAAATGTGGGAATGGCAATGGCTGCCATGATTATAAGGTATCTTTAAAAGTGGCTCTAAAATCATCTGATGATCCAAGCGTCACAAGCATATGGAAAATTTCAGGTTTCTGGCACTGCAGTGCTGGGTGTGATGCAGACAGGAAAACTATTTCCTGGCGTTTTGATGTCTTACTCTTGATGTTCAAGCAGAAGGTGTCTACCTTCACATGGTGCAATAAGCTGGTCTATGAGAACTTGCAGGGATGAAATAAATCCCAAGTTACATGTACACACACAAATGGATCCACATAATAAATATATACAGCAAACAAAAGGGCTACATACAATTAAAAACCCTTCAACCCCTGCTTACAGGCTGCCAAATCTAATTAGTTTTTTTCAATGATGATGTAATCTATTTGCTTAAAGGTAAAAACTCCTGATACTATACATTGCATTAAGAATTAACACACTGACCTGAATCCAGGTTAGACAAACATATAACAAATGTTAAGGTCAATAAAATAGATTCAAGTCATTGCAATTTCATTTTATACTTGATACATTTTTGTTTCTACCCAGGATCAATTTTACTTCAGCCTGAGTACTATACCAAAATGTAATTTTGCATTTTACATTTTAAATTTAAAGTATTACTTTTATTGAGTTTTCAATTTTGGAAAGGTTTTGATCCAGTATTATTTATATGGTTATATATCTATATATTTATACCTTAAGAAAAATGAGATGTCGGTACAATCAGCATGAGCTTTTCCACCAGTCTTAATTCCCAGCCTATTTCTCTCCACCCAGCATTTTACTTTTTATTACTTGCAATTTCAGAGCAAATTACGTAGACCACATCTTCTGGATCAGCCAATGATAGAACCTAAATCTCAAATGCTATTCTGAAGAAGTGTGGAGTAAATAATTTTGGTAATCTGTAAGATGGCTGCATGCAGTGTATACTGTATTATAACAGCACCAAAGCCTTTATAAAATCCAAACATTCCTTCCTCCTGCTTAATGGTATTTATACA
The DNA here is from genome assembly GCF_049852395.1 of Peromyscus maniculatus bairdii. Lineage (NCBI taxonomy): Eukaryota > Metazoa > Chordata > Mammalia > Rodentia > Cricetidae > Peromyscus > Peromyscus maniculatus. The sequence continues at coordinate 21,491,098 of NC_134870.1, forward strand.
GTCTCTCATCCCCTCATACTGCGTATTAATTGGAAGGACTTCATAGCCAAGGTCTGTATTGTCGATTATTGTGCGTGTTCCTTGAATATGAAGGCGATGCAGAACGGTTTCCAATGGGTAAAGTATAACGTCAGAGCAAAGGCTGGCAGCAAAGTTAGCAATAAGTTCTGGAAAATAAGCATCCAACATACTCTGCACGGGGCTAGTACTCTCAGCTAGGTGGCTATTATAGGTCTTTCTCTTCAGAATTAGGAGGACAATCTTCTGGATGATGGAGCTGATGATGTAATGAAGAACTCCATGCAGCACTGTCGGGAAGATCAAGGAGAACAGTGGAAGGAGGCGTTTGCTGTGAGGCACGCCCAGGCCTATCACTCTGCCAATCCCTTCTCTAATACATTCCAGGATGCCAGTATTATCTCGGATTATCTCACTCTGAAACAGAAGTGGTGAAAAAGGGACAATTTTATTTTTTTTAAAAAAATGTGTGTGGTGGTTTTGCCTGCATGTGTATCATGTGCATGCACTGCCTGCAGAATCCAGAAGAGGTCATCAGATCTGGAACTGGAGTGCTGAGAATCGAACCCTGATTCTCTGGAAGAGCAGCAGTCAATGCTCTTTACCACTGAGCTCTCTCTCCAGGCCCATCAACTTAACATTTTTTTAAAATTGCCATCAAAAAGCCGGGCAATGGTGGCGCACGCCTTTAATCCTAGCACTCGGGAGGCAGAGCCAGGCGGATCTCTGTGAGTTTGAGGCCAGCCTGGGCTACCAAGTGAGCCCCAGGAAAGGCGCAAAGCTACGCAGAGAAACCCTGTCTCAAAAAACCAAAAAAAAAAAAAAAAAAAAAAAAGCCATCAAAAGTAGTTATTAGGTCCCTTTGAGATAAATGTACTGACAAAAGAAGAAAACATCCATGATTTGCCGACTTCAGCTATGAGATTAGATAGCATTAGATTCATTTTTCAAAGGAAATACCATAAAGAGACAGAAATGAGCAGGACATGCTCTACCTGCAATCACCTACAAGGCCCTTCAGCTGCTCGTCGAACCACCCAACCGAGTCACTTCCACTTCCTTTCCCAATGTCTGGCCCAATGAGTCTCCCTCATCTCCCCAGTGAGGCCTTCTCCACAACTTGCCATATTTAGCCTGGTTCCCAAAACCAGTACCCTGGCCTAGGCTGGCTACCCCTGCCTGAAATGCAACCACTAGTTCCGCCAATACCCGCCTTGCCTGCAACCACCTACAGGCCCCTTCTGTGTCATGCCAACCTTTCCCACTCAGCAAGACTTTCTCCAGAGTCTAGCCCTTGGAGTCTCCCTGACCTCCCCATCCACACCTTCTTCCCAGCTGGCCAGATCTAGCCTGTGTGGCACATCCAGTGCCTGCACAACAAAATATCTCTGGGTTTTGGCCAGGACCCTCTTTACCTATTCCCTCCGCCCACCCACAGGACCTTTCAATGCCATATGCAACCTTTTCAACCTCCACACTCCAGGCTTGGACCAGGAAGCACATTCTGCACACCAGCCCAGTCCCTCTGTTCACCTGACTCCATTCCACCCCAGCTATTTCCAACCTCTAGTCCAAACCTGCCGCTATATTCTCTCTTTTACCCCAACCTACTCATTTGTATCAGACTTAGAACTAACAAAAGAAGTCCACATGACCAGATCTCATTCAAAAAATTCCAATAATACGACAGATCAAGCTAGTCTCTTCCCTCCAAAGCCCACCAGTCCTGCAGAAATGTTTGACAATGTGAATTACCTAGATAAACCCAAGGATACAAAATTTAAAAGAACAATCATAAAATTCATCAAAGACTTCAGAGTTTAAAGAAGACACAAAGAAACAGTTCAATGAAATTAAGGAGAAAGAGCTTCAAAAGAATAAAACACCCAAGTTATACCCAAAGAACACAAACAAGGCTGACAGAAATAATGAGGACAATCCAGGACTTAATGATGGAATTCAAAAAGGACGCAAGCTGAAAAGAAGATGGAACTGAAAAACCCAACTTCCCAGAGGAAAGAAACTCAGAGGAAAGCCTTATGAGTAGAACAAATCAAATAGACACGGCATATCAGGACTTGAAGATAATGTACGGGATCTAGGCCAAGTAAGCAAAGAACATGAAAAGCATAAAATTAAAATACAGGGAATGATCATACCAGAAATGTGGAACACCACGGAACAAAACAAACCAACGAATTATAGGCATAGATGAGTGAGGAATCCCAAGTCAAAGGCTATATATAGGATCTAATTTTCAACAAAATCACAGAAGAAAACTTCCCCAAACTCACATACAGATACAAGAACCGCACAGAATACCAAATAGACAGGAGGAGAAAAGAAAGTTAGTTAAAAGAGATGATACATTACAAAAAAAAAAATGTATTGAAAGCTGCAAGAGAAACAAATGCAAATCACATATAAAAGAAAACCCATCAGAATAACAGCTCAGTGAAAATTCTGAAAGCCAGAAGACGCTGGAGCAATGCATTCTCAGTCTTCAAAGACTATGATAGCCAACCTACACTAACATACCCAGCAAAACTACCTGCCATAATTGAAGAAAGAAAAACTTTCCACGATAAAAATATCCTAAAAATGAATATTCAACAAACCAAACCTAAAAAAATACAGGAAGCAGTATCTTTGATTTGAATGAGAATGGCTCCTATTTTGAATGCTTGGTCCCCAGTTGGTGGAACTTTTAGGAAGAATTAGGATGTATGGCCTTGTTAGAATAGGTATGTCACTGGGTGTAGGTCTTGAGGTTTCAAAAGCCTAGGCCAGGTCCAGTGTCTTCCTCTCTGCCTACAGCCTACAAATCAGAACACAAAGCTCTCAGCTACTGCTCCAGCAACATACCTGTTTGCCTCCTGCCATGCTGATCATGGACTAGTCCTCTAAAACTGTAAGTCAGCCTCAATTAAATGCTTTCTCCTATAAGTTGCCTTGGTCATAGTATCTCCTCACAGCAATAGAACAGTAACTGAGACACAATATTTCAGGCTGAAGAGAAAAATGAGCATAGCAGATGTAGAAAGAAATACAAAGCCCTAATTATTAAAATATATAATACTGAGAACATAAACAATACCACCAAAAATCAACAACACAGCGACCACAATTAACACACCAGGTTAATATTAATTGTAAATATCATGGCCTCAATTCTCCAATAAAAAGAAAGAATGACTGAATAGAGCAAGAAACAAACTCCATTATCTCTTGTCTACAGGAAACACAGCTTCAAAGATAAGCACCACTTTAGAATAAATGATAGACAAAAACAATCCAACCAAATGAAACCAGGAAACAAGCAAGAGTTGCTATCCTAATATCTAGCAAAGTAGACTTCAAATTAAAACTAACCTGAAGAGAAAAAGAGGGAAACTTCATTCTAATCAAGGGAACAGTTAACAAAGACTGCGATACTATCCTAATGCACCAAACTGGGGAACCCAATTGCACAAAAAATATACAACTGTATTTAAAAACAGATTAACATCAATCCACTAATAATAGGCGATTTCAATACCTCACTTTCTCCAAGACAGATCATCTGGAGAAAAAACTAACAGAGAAATATCACCATCAATTGATATCATACATCAAATGGCTTAACTGATGTCTTAGTCAACTCAAACTCCAAACAATATACATTCTACTCAGCAGCATAGGGAAGCTTTTCTAAAACAGACCACATCCTGGGACACACAAAACAAATCTTTACAAATTCAAAAAGACTGAAATCACTTCTTGCATTCAATTAGTCCACAATGCAACAAAACTTAAAAATTGACATCAAATAAATTTACAGTAAATATACACTCATGGAGATTAAACAACTATTTGTGATTGATGAATGGGTCAAAGACAAAATCAAGAAAGAAATACAAAATTTCCAGGAACTAAATGAAAACACAACACAACAAAACTTGTGGGACACGTTGAAAACAGTTCTATGAGTAAATGTATAGTTCTAAGTGCATGATTAAAAAATCAGAAGGAGCCAGGCGGTGGTGGCGCACACCTTTAATCCCAGTACTTGGGAGGCAGAGGCAGGTGGATCTCTGTGAGTTCAAGGCCAGCCTGGTCTACAAAGCAAGTTCCAGGATAGCCAAGACTACACAGAGAAACCCTGTCTAAAAAAAAAAAAAAAAAAAAAAAATCAGAAAGAGCACAAGTAAGTGGCTTAAAGATGCAATTCAAAAAGTTGGAAAAACAGGGGGCTGGAGAGATGGCTCAGCGGTTAAGAGCACTGACTGTTCTTCCAGAGGTTCTGAGTTCAATTCCCAGCAACCATCTGTAATGAGATCTGATGCCATTTTCTGGCCTGTAGGCATACATGCAGACAGAACACTATACATAATAAAGAAATCTTAAAAAAAAAAAAAAAAAAAGAAAAAAGAAAGAAAGAAAAGAAAAGAAAACGGGAAAAGAAAAAAAAAGAAATCTTAAAAAAAAAGTTGGAAAAACATAAGCGAATCAAATCCAAATCCAGTTGATAGCAAGAAATAATAAAAATCAGAACAAAAATTAGTGAAATAGAAACAGAAAAAGAAAAGGAAAAAAAAAAAAAACTCAAGGAACCTAAGAGCTGGCTCTTTGAGAAAATAAACAAAATTGACAGATCCTTGATGCAACTAACCAAAAGAATGAGAGGACCCAAATTAACAGAATCAGTAATGAACAGGGAGACATTAAAACATACACAAAAAAAAATCCAGAAGATTATAAAGGAATGTTTTAAAAATCTGTACTCCATTAAGCTGGAGGACCAAAAAGAAATGGATGACTTTCTAGATTTAGTCAAACCACCAAAATTAAACTAGGAAGTCAACAACCTCAACAGACCCTAACAAATGAGACTGAAATTATAATAAAAAGCCTTCCAGCTAAAAATAGTCCAAGACCAGATGGACTTAAGCAGAATTATACCAGACATGCAAAGAAAATCTGCAGCCAGTCCTTCTTAAACCATTAAACAAACAACAACAACAACAACAAGAGCACTCCCAAACTACTCCTACAGAGTCACCATCCTCTAACACCAAAGCCAGGTAAAGACACAACAAAAAGAAAACTGCAAGTCAATCTCCCTGATGAGCACAGACTCAAAAATACTCAATAAAATACTTCCGAACAGAACAGACACACATCCAAAAGATTACAGTATGACCAAGTTGGCTTTAACCCTCAAACACAGAGATGGTTCAACATAAGCAAGTAAATAATGTAATAAACCACATAAATGGGCTTGCGGACAAAAATCACATGATCATCTCCAAAGATTCAGAAAAAGACTTCGAAAAATATCCAACATGCCTTCATTATAAAAGTCCTAGAGAATGTGGCCTAGGAAGAACATACCTCAACATAATAAAAGTTATTTACAAGAAATGCACAGTGAATATCTTCCTAAAGTGAGAAACACCTGAGCAATCCCACTGAGTTCAAGAACTAGAAAGGATATCCACTGACCCACTCCTTTTCAACAGTGTGCTTCAAGTACTAGCTGGAGCAGTAAGGCAAGGGAAGGAAATCAAAGGAATACAAATGGGGAAAGAAGACAAGCTCTTCCTATTTCCAGACAACATGATACTATACATTAGAGATCTCAAAAAATTCAGCAATGCTGCAGGATACAGACTCAACTTGCACAAATCAATTGTTTTTCAACATACCAAACAACAGAGAAGGAGCTTATGGACACACTCCCATTCACAATAACCTCAAAGAAAATAAAATATCTAAGAATAACCTAACCAAGGAAGTGAAGGACCTCTACAATGAAAACTTTAAACCTGTGAAGAAAGAAATAGAAAAAGACACTAGAAAACAAAAGACATCGTGTTCATGGATTGGTGAAATTAATATTGTGAAAATTACCATCTTACCAAAAGCTGTTTATGTAATCCCAATCAAAATCCCCATCTTATTCTTCACAGAAATAGAACAAAAATTCATATGGAACCACAAAAGAGTCAAGATAGCCAAAACAACTCTGAGTAGAAACCAACAGAAGAATAGCATTGTTATATAAGATCTTAAGATAGATTACAGAGCCATAGTAACAGAAAGAGTATGATACTGGCACAAAAACAGACATATAAACAAATGGGGGGAAAATTGAAGATCCAAACATGAATACATGTAACTTCAGGCACCTGATATTTGACAAAGATGTCAAAAAACTTAAGCTAGAAAAGAAAAGAAAAAAAGTATCTTCAGCAAATGGTGCTGAGAGAACTCAATGTCCACACATGGAAAAATTAAATTAGACCTGTACTAGACTACCACCTTGTACAAAAACTAACTCCAGATGGATCAAAGACCTAAACACAAAACCTGAAACACTGAAACTTCTAGAAGAAAACACAGGCAGTATCCTATAGGATATAGGTGTAGGAAAGGCCTCCTGAATAGGACTCCACTTGCCCCCGAATTAAGCCCAAAAAATGACAACTGGAACATGATAAAACCAATAATGTTCTGAACAACCTAAGAAACAATCGGGTAAAGAGGAAGCACACAGAATGCAGGAGACTCTTTGCCAGCTACATATCTGACAGAAGATTAATCTTCATAAAGAACTCAAAAATAAAAAGTTAAAAAGAAACTCAAAAAACAAAAACATAACCCATTTTGAAAAATGAGCCTGGGACCTGGACAGACAGTTCTCAAGAGAAGAAGAGAAAAAAGGAACAAACAAACAGCTAAGAAATATCTCAAAAAATGTGCACTGCTCATTGTCCCTAGCTGTTAGGGAAATGAAAATCAAAACAACTTTGAGACTTCATCTTACCCCATCAGAATGGCAGATCACCACAACGCAACAACCTTCACAAATGCTGGTGGGAATGTGGAAAAGGGAACCCTCATTCACCATTGGTGGAACTGCAAACTGGTACAGCCAGTGTGGAAATCAGTACAGAGAATTCTCAAAAAGCTAAAAATAAACCTACCATATGACTGAGGTGTACCACTGCTTGGCCTACGCCCAAAAGATTCAACATCACACTCCACAGATACTTGCCTAGCCAAGTTCACTGCTGCTCTATTCACAATAGCTAGGAAACCAAACAACCTAAATGTCCTACAACTGATGAACAGATAATGAAATGTGGTACACACACAATGGAGTAGTCCCACCAGCTGCAACACTCAGAGAGCAGGCCCTGCACCTCACCAGGGCAGCACAGTAGAGTCAACACTATTAGCGCAGATGTAGGGGAGCCGGCCCCAAAACTGTGAGCATGGGAGAACTGTCCTCATTTCCCATCTGGTGGACCAACCCTACAGCCGCCCAGGCCCAGACCCAGGGTTACGACCTGGCCTGCTCCAACATCCACCCCGTTTATGATCTGCTGGAGCATGTGAAGGGACCGGACCTGCAGACTCAAAGCTGCAAGATCTCCACAACACAGGGCGGCAGCGGGATGCCCAGGAAGAGTCCTCACAGTGGGACCAGCATCAATGTGTAGTGGAGACCAGGGGCCTCCAACCAACCAATGACTGCAATGAACGCTTGCAAGCAGAGATGTGTGGACAAGGGGATATGGTATGACTTGCTGGGTCACACACAGCTTCCATGGCGAGATTTTTAATTCCATCCCTGTTTTTATTTTTTCTCCTTTTTTTCTCCTGAATTTTGTTTTACTGGGGGGTGGGGTACAGGGGCGGAGGGCAGATGTGAAGGGACGGGGAATGAATGGGATCAAGATATATGATGTAACACACTAAATAAATTTTAAAATTTTTTTTTTTTTTTTTTTTTTTGGTTTTTCGAGACAGGGTTTCTCTGTGTAGCTTTGCGCCTTTCCTAGAACTCGCTTTGGAGACCAGGCTGACCTCGAACTCACAGAGATCCGCCTGCCTCTGCCTCCCGAGTGCTGGGATTAAAGGTGTGTGCCACCACCGCCCGGCTAAAAATTTTTAAAAAAGAAAAATGAAGTCATGAACTTTGTAGATAAATCATTAAAACTAAAAAAGACCTTATTGAGTGAGGAAACTCAGACATAGAAAGACAAAAATCACATGTTCTCTTCCACTGGAGGTCCTAGCTCCAAATCTTCAGATGTAAGTACACATCCTGTAGAAAATGCAGAGAGCAGGAAAGGAAAAGGGGACCACTGCCAGGTAAGGGGGCTGGGGAGCGACCGAGGGAGGAAAGCAGAGCACAAGTGATCTAATCAGGGAAATGGGGGAGGGGGCTCTACAGGGAAGGGGGGAGGTGAATTCAGAAGAAGGGAAGAAGGGAAAGAGGAACAGCTGGGTACAAATAGTCTGATCATAGAAGTAGGAAAGGGGTGCTATTTAGGGAGCGGGGAGGGAAGTACATACAGAGAAAGGAGGGAGGAGGGTAAAAGGAATCAGATTATTAATTATCTTTTTTCTAAATCTGGGGCTGGAGTGACGGCTCAGAGGTTGGAGAGTTGGCTGCTCTTCCCGAGGAGTACCCACATGGCAGTTCACAACTGACTATAGCTCCAGCTCCAGGGATCCAATGCCCTCACACAGACGTACATGTAGGCAAAACACCAATGCACATAAAATAAAAATAATAAAAAACAAAAACCCCATAATACACAGAATTCTGTGTATAATATACATATATAGTTTAAATAAATGTTTCTCGTCTTCCCTGACAATGCTACTCCCAATAGCCAAAGAACATCTAGCGGAAACCCCAATACCAGACATGAGAAGTTCTCTTTTGAGTTGTTGGCCATGACTGTCGAAGAGACTCCCAGAATATACAGCCTATTGCTATTGCCCTTAGTTCCCTCCCAAAGGGGAAAGGTAGTCCCTATTGCTGAAGACTTCATGTAAACTGAGGCCCAAAGACCCCTGATCTGGAACTGGCCTGAATGCCTCCTCCTAGAAGAGTAGCTTTCATGGTACTAGAAGTTGCCATACAAACTGCCAAAGGAGGGAAGCAACCAGCAGTCCAACTCAGCTATGATGCCTAGGAACCACAACAACAAGCATGGCAAGATTACCTTAAGGGGGCAGTGGTGGCACACACATCTTGGTGGTAACCAATAGCTCTCTAATTGGCCTTAAGACCTGCTAACGAGAGGGAAACCATGCCTGGTGCCAGAAACCTAGCCAACTACTTAGTGTTAGGAAGTCATGGATCGTGGAGAAAAACCTACAACCACCACTTTACAAAACCAGCACAATCTAAAAACAATCTAAACAATTGTCCTTACCCACAGATAAGTCAATCCTTAACAAAGAAACTACTTTTTGCATCAGGTAGAAACCATTACAGAAAATCATAACAAATCAAAATGCAAGAATTATAGATCGCAGTCCCAGAGGATGGATACATTTACAAACCACTCCTACACCTAAGGTTCAGCAAAAATTGCAAAGAAGGGGTGAAAGATTGTAAAAGCCAGAGGACCAATGACTTTGCTATAAAATTGTGACTCCTAGTAATGTCAGAAGCTACACCCATAAAGTCTAACCAACATGACCAAACCTGAGCTGAACAAGGACAACACCAACGGCAATGCCAAAGTGGATGGGGGAGAGCTCCTGAGGCCTCAACCCAACACAAAAAACTACAGGCAACTAAGAAACGCTGAGAGCGGGAGAAGCAGTCTTCCCCAGGGAAAAGCACACCAATTGGTTATCTAATACCAAATGGTCAGCCCTGAAAACATACATGAGTATCATTATATAGACTGAGCAAATAAAGGAGGTCATAACTTTGAAAAGGAGCAAAGAGGGATGGATATGGGAGAGTTTGGAGGGAGGAAAGGGAAGAGGAAAATGATGTGATTATATTATATTATATTCTCAAAAATAACAGAGAAAGAAAAGAGAGCAATGAAGTGGAGAGCAGTCTTAGTGGGGAACTGAAATATGATGGGGGAGTAGAAAGCCTGACTCAGCTGTTTTAAGCAAACTCCTTAGAACACTCAGAAGCAACACTATGTGAGGAGGCAGTGGAGGCTGTTGAAAGATCCTGATGCATGAATTGAAATGCTATCTCCTTAGTGACTGGGTAATAACCTTACTATACTTAACTTCTCCTAAGCATCAGTTCGGCATTCTAGAAAAATGAAAGGTAGTATAATCCATCATTTATACAGCTGTTCTGTAATAGCTTCCTCCAAGATTCAAACATTCCATCCTGTGAAAGATCCTAAAAACAGGAAGTTAAACAAATCAAAATAGCTTCAGGAAGTCCCTGAAACTGGCCAGACTCATTAGACCCCCCCACTTCCTGCCAGAGTAAGCAATAAAAGCTGAGAATCATTCTCAGAGGAGTAGCGTTTACCTGCACGGAAGACTCTCTGACAAGTTAAGCTGCTAGGAAGATTCTCAGATAATACAAGCTGCAAAGAAGGCTCTGAACCCATACCTGCTGCCTGGAAGAAACAGAAACCAGCCAGCTGCCTGGAAGAGGTTTAGACCTACTGAGTCACTTGGAAGGGACATTCTCCAACCTGTTGAGCTGCCTGCAGGCTGTGTACTGTGCTCCAGGTTCCCAGCTTTGTGAGCTGTCACCCATGCTACTGTAGACTTTGGTGATGCGGCTGTCTGTGTGTCATTTCTGATCCTGTGACTGATCCCCCCCACCTATATTAACTCCAATAAAACTCACTGGTGTCTGTCCCTTGAGAAAGATCATCCCAGATGAGCTTGTTGATGCTGCCCCCTCCCATAGAGGGGCATAATAAGCCATGAGAGTCTGGATTCCTGTGTTGTAGAATATTAATTTAAAATGTGTTATATTTATGCTGTGGAGCATTTGTGTAATGATACAAAGATGTGTTGCATTCTTTTATGTTGCATTTGTTTAACTCTGTGAAGCTGTGTTACTTTGTCTAAAATACCTGATTGATCTAATAAAGCAATAGCAAGGCAGAAGAAAGGATAGTTGGGGCTGGCAGGCAGAGAGAATAGATAGAGAAATCTGGGAGGAGAGATCAAGGAATGAGAAAAGGAGGAGAGGAGAATGACAGGGACCAGTTACCCAGCAACACAGCCAGCCATGGAGTAAGAAGTAAAAAAAGACATACAGCTAAAGCCCACAGGCAAAAGGTAGATAGGATAATTTAAGAAAATCTGGCTAGAAACAAGCCAAACTAAGGCTGGGCATTCATAACAAAGAAAAAAAACAAAAACAAAACAAAACAAACCTCACTGTTTCACCAAGGCAGACTTTGGTGGTATCTGCAGTTTGGTCTGCATGGGCTTCCTAGGTTGGGTAAGTAGATGTGTGTTACAGCTCTCCAGGAAAAGTTTTATCAGAATAAATAAAAGAGGCCTTAAGAGGTATTAAGGTAATACCATCTATTGTGCCAAGAATGACAAAATCAGAAGTTAAGAGTGATGGTTATAAGTTACTTTAGGTCTCCAGTGAAGAGACAATGTGGTCTGGCCTGGGGGCAGCAGTAGAGGTCAACAACTCAGTGTGCTTTTAAGAGCAGAGTTACGGGGATTACTGCTGGACTACATTATGTGTCATCAAAGAAACAGTCAAATGGCCAAGGGGCTGGAGACGTAGCTCGGCTGGTAAAGTGCTTTCTAGCACACATAAGTCCCCCAGTTAGATCTCCAGTCCTACGTAAACCCAGGTGTGGTAGCATATCCCTGTAATCTCAGCATTTAGGAGATGGAAACTGGAGGTCCAGAAGTTCAAGATTGACTATCTAGCAAGTTTTAGGCCAGCCTGGAATACACAAAAACCTGTCTCAAAAAAAGGCTCGGCAAGGCTGTTGGTGAGAGGATTAGAAAGGTAAGGAAAAGGTGCCACTTTACTGAGTTGAGGGACAATGCAGGAATTACAGTCTCAGAGAAAAGACCAAAGGCTCATGAATCTTGGCATCAGTAAGATGCTAAACCAGATTACAAGAAAAAGATCCAAGCTAGACACAAACTAGTAGTCCTCAAGAAGCAGCTATTATTTGAAACCTTGAGGCTGAATGAAGTTCACCTGACTCATTAGCCCAGTTTGCTGCCCCTGACTATGGCCCCTTCCTACCGGAATTTCTTTTCAATGTCAAGAGCCAAAGTGATCCTAATAAAGATAAGAAGCAGATTACATCACTGCTGCTCAAATCCACATCTCGTCAACGGAAGGCTCAACGCTTACAATGCACTACAAAGTGCATCATACTGGGGCCCCTCTTACTCCTCTAACGTCATCGACTAGTTTCCCCCGGCACAGTCAGAGCCAGTCCTTGCAACTCATCAAAACCGGGTGATACAACCCCACTTAAGGTCTTTGCATTTACTTTCCCTCTACTCAGAATGGTCTTCACATAATCATGTCTTTCTCAGCCTTAGACTTTTGCTCAAATATCACCTTCTCATTGAGGCCGCACCTGATCGTCTTTCAAAAACATTAATTGTCCCTCCTACCCACAACACATCATCCTTGCTTTGCTCTCTTTAACACTGACAACTTTTCTCACAGATTTCAGACATGTCTTACTGATGTCTATCCTCCCCACAAGTTTGTAGAAAGTTTGCTACAGAAGTAGAGGATTTTTGTCAGTATTGTTTGCTAATGTATTATACAAGTCTACAACCCTCTCTGATACAGGTCATTTCTCAATAAATGTTGGATGAATTAAAAAAAAATAAATTTAAAGAAGATGAAAAGGCAAGTCAATAAAGACTTGGATACAACAGTATTCTGAGAAGCCTGAAATTGATCTTGGGATTCAATATGGACCCTAATTTTAGTAAAGGGATAGAACGACTGTAACTTAAACACTAAACTTTCAAGTGCATATAGACAGAATGCAAGGACACTGGATAATAGATTGATCACTGGGAAGTAGCTCCTACTCAAGGATGTCTAACAGTGGTTCTTCTGATGATCCACATATCTTCAAGGGAAAAAAATGTTCTCTAAGAGGTCAGGGGCTCCCTACAAGGGCACAGTACCACAGAGGATATGGTAATGAGCAAAAGAAGAGGAAGGTCTTCTGGTTAGGAGAAGGCAGTCTTAGATGCTTACTGATGCTCCAAAAGCATGATGGCCTATTAGTTATGCAGAATCAAAGCCAAAAACCAAAGTCCCTAAAACTAGAGTCTGCATCAAGATCCACTTTGCTGCCCCTTGACGATAGCAAGTTAGTACTGAAGGAAAGCAGGGCGCTCCCTGTCAGGGTGAGGAGGCTGCCTGAAGAAGCTGAGTCTGAGAGAAGGCTAGAACAGACAAGATCCACAGGAGTAGAGCTGAGCACAGATGAAAAACAGAGAGGGCCCAGGCCTGAGACAGATATAAGACAAGAAGCGACGGAAGAAATGAGGCCACCAACAGAACGATTTTTACTAGGGCAGAAACCTGAGAAAAGAAAGAGAGGCTGTCAATACAGACAAAGGGAGTCGAAAGGGAAGCAGGGCCCTAACAAGTGAGACACAGAGGACACACACAAGTGCAGTGTTAAAACAGACAAGAAAAAAGGACACAGGAAAACCTACTGCTGCAATCCGGATACTTACATAAACACACAAATTGCGTTACTAAAATACTAGTTCTGTTCTATGGAAATAAAATTTTACAATTTAAAATGATTTCAAAAAAAAAAAAAAACTGTCTAAAGTCACAGTTCTAATTTAAGTAGACAAATGTGGCTGTGGCAAGTCGGTCCCATGCTAAAACCTCTTTCCTGATATAGCATGTTGCTTAGTTATTTTGCCCTAAATTATTATCTTTCTGATAGTTTTTCTTATCTTTAAAAATGAGACTACCACGTAGACTTCTAACCCTGTAGACTACACAGTACCACCCAAATGCAAGAAGACAGGCAAGCAGATTTGGGTCATAAGATGTTAATTTCAGTTAACCAAAGTTAGTTCTAACAGCAACAGCAAAATCAGAGATTAATGATGTAGTCGGGACAGCAAATTAAGAGAAAACAAAACAAAAACCAGAAAGGCAAGGCTGGCCCAGCAAGCAATTTATAGAGCAGGCACTGACCCAGGCAGGAAAAGGATCCTTGTTGTTGGGGGGCTGGCAACAGAACACAAGCTGTATAAGCAAGCACTTTCAGCTACAGCTTTACCTGTAAAAGATGGTGCGGCTACAAAATTCAATTCAGTGGGCTTGAAGTGCCACCGTGTGGTTAGAAATAGTAAGACAAGCAAGCAGAATGTAAATGCTAACAGGAAACTGCTTAAGCTTTGTGTTTATGCCAACAACGTTCCATCAGAGGGATGTTTAAAAATAATGCTGCTAAGAACAATCAGACTGCAACCCACAGAACCAGGGAGGCTACATAGCAGGGGGGATCCTAAGATGACTGTGGCTTATAATAAGTTTTGGTTTTACTCAATCACTGGACAGGCTTCGGTGAAACATTTCACTATTAGGAAAAGAACTTGTACTGTATCAAGCTGATAATAGAAAAAAAAATTGTAAAAAAAAAAAAATGCTGCTAGTAAATCACCTATGGGTACTACCTACTGACTGCTAAAATTATTATTTCTTATGCTCAGATAATTATTAACCAACTTGCTATAATAAGCCATAAGCATTTTAAATTGTTCTTGCACATTGAAAGAGAGCTATATATTCAAAACAAGTCATAGTTTGGGTTCTAGGATACCTGAATGAAGAGTATAGTTTTCATGGAAGGAAGAAAAATAATTAAAACTGTAAGTGTGGCCCAAATTTGCAATGGAAATATTACACCAGTGGTAATGTATGATAAAATACATGTATCTGTGAAGTAAACATTTAAAATCAGACATACGCAGTACACTGAATATTCTAAAAATACTTAACAAAAAAGTTACAAGAAAAGAACAGCTCACCTGTACTGTTTCAATCAGACTTGCTGAATAAAAAGGCATGGCCACCATATATGTTAGGCTGCAGAAATAAAGCCAACTTCATCAGTACAACAAAATCACATGATTATAACGAAATCTTAAGATCTGTTTTAATGCATTCACCTAATTTACACTCAAACCCAAAATGATCTTTTTAAATTTTTCAACTGTACTTTGAAACTAGTGATATTAACTCAGAATGTTGAAACACAGAGTACTTTATTGAACAAAGAGGAAATTAAAAAGTAATAATAATATAAAGACAATTTGCCAAAAAAGAAAAACTAGATTATACCTTTAGCAGAATGTAGGCTCATTTATGATTAACTGTGTGGACATCTACTTGCACATAACTAATGCTGTCTGAAATCTTTTTCTGAACCTTTTGGATGAACAACTGTTCCACAGTCTGGTGTTTTAGTAATATCTGTACAAGAATGATTTTTGCTATTATCCTATTCTCACTGTCTACTTCTACATTTCCCATCAGCAGAACTAGGCCAGCTTCAACTGTCAGCAAAGTTCCCTTTTATTATGAAAAACTAATATTGTACAGCTTTCCAAAGTTGTTTCCTCATCCATACAGTAACATTACAACTTTGCAAGCCTGCAAAGTATAGTTACTTAAAAAAAAGGGTAGGGCTAACTTCACCAACACCCTTAGGGGCCAGGTCCTCGTAAGTACTGGCCTCCACGGTGAATGGAACATCAGTAACTATGTACTAGACTGTCCCACATGGGGAGCCAGCAAGCTAGAGGAATTTCCAATTCACAATCTTAAAAATAAATAAATAAATTTCCGATCTGTAAAACTAGTTACTGATGTAAATCACTAGGTGCCTTTAGACTAGACTATAATGTGACTCGTTTTGAGCTTTCTCTTCACCAAATACATACATTACTATCTCTGACTAAGAACAAGACAAATGTTTTGCATCCCTCCTACCAGAAATGCTTAGATCTGGTATATTTCAGATTTGGGGATATTTGCATATAACTAACTAGATATCTGGGGATGGGACCCAAGTCTAGATACAAACTTAATTTATGTGTTATACTCATTTTACCCACAAAGCTGACAGAGTTTTCACATAGTATTTTCTATGTGGCTATATCCCGACACCCCATCCCTAATTACACAGGATCAGGTTAGAGATATTCAAAATATTTGACATGTCGTGTTGGTGTTCAAATTCTTCAGATTCTCAAGTATTTTGGATTTCAGATGTTTGGCTTCGGGATGTTCAACACATAGTAGTAACTTAATTTGTCTGTCTATCTATCTATCTATCTATCTATCTATCTATCTATCTATCTATCTATCTTTAAGCTGGGTCAAGGGACTGAGGAGATCTCCGCTGGTAAAGTGCTTGCCATGCAGGTCTGAGGACCCAAGTTTGATCCCAAGCATCCATGTATAAAGTGGCACAGTGGCATGCACTTGCAGCATCAGAACTAGGTAGGCAGAAACAGGTATATCCCTGAGGCTTGCTTGCTGCCCAGCCTAATAAGTAACCCCAGACTGCACTCTAACTGATTATCCAATACCAAATCCCTAAAAACATATACATATAAGTAACATTATGTGGATTGAGAAGGCTGTATTTGTGTATTCAGAAATACACACATACACCAAACAACAACAATTAAAGAAAAAAGGCCATGAATTTGAATGGGAACAAGGTGAGGGTTACATGGGAAAAGCTGGAGAAAAAGGAAGGGGGAATGATATAATTACATTATAATCTCAAAAGAAAGAAGCATCTTCAACGAAAACAAAAACAAGGTTGATGGCTCCTGAGGAGACTGGCCTCCATGTTCACACAAGTGACCCAAACACACAAACATGCACACATACCCACCCCATCCCACCCCCAAAAATGAATGAAAGAAAAAGTAACATAAACAAAAGAAAAAAGTTAAACCATGATGTTTGCCTTTCAAATGCCTAAGAATCACTTTAAATGCTGTGTGTATTTCAGGCCCTAAGCCTCGTTACTTGTTCTGTGACAGTTTATTCCTATTGCCCTAGCTTCTTTTACTACATTATGCATAAGATTTGTTCTTCAGTTCTAAAAAAAGCTAATAGAACTTTCTGGTAACAACGTCATTGTAAAACTTACCATTTCAGGAGAAGGTGTTCACCTATTAGTTTAGGATTCCATTTGTGTGAAACCTCCCTAAAATGTAAAAATAAATGTAAATAAAACAAAAACTGTGTTATTTTAAGTATTTTCGAATTCGTTTTTTAAGCAGTAATAAATTTCTGTTTTTGTTTTAATCTGAAGAAAGGATTTTCCTTGTGGACATACTTCTGATTGTGTGCCTGCCGGCAGAGGGGGCTGCAGGGGAAAGCTGTGACAGACTGCATGATGGCCACCACTGTGTGACAGAGGAGAAGACCCAGGAGACACCTGCAGGCATGTCTGTGAGAAGTTTCAAGCCTGGGTGGATCCATGGGCTAGGATCCTGGACTGAATGACAAAGAGGAAGCTAGCTGAGCACCAGCATGCATACAAACCTCTGCTTACTGATAAAGCACAGGGGAGCGTTCTTTATCAGAAATGCTTAGGGTCAGGTGTGCTTCAGATAGATAGCCATTTCTCTCTGAGAAGTGGGGCCATTGCTTTGATAACTGATCATGTGGCCCGGGGCCTAAGGAACAGGCCTGTCTATTCCAACTTCCCCTCTTCATTTCTCTCCTCGTAGCCAACTTTCTACACTTTCGGTTGTTTGCTGACGGCTCTGAAACTTAAGTTTCAGAAACCAAACCACAAATATTATCATTGCAGGTACTGAATTTTTACCACACTACTAAACTGAATGTCCTGCACTTTGTTAACTTTTTATAGATCCCTGTGTTTGGGGGGAAGCCTCAAAAACAAAAGGTCTGGCCTATCTGTACTTCCAAACGCACCCTGTGACATAAGAGCAGTTAACAGATAGAAAGTCGGCCAAGCACTGAAACTCAGTTTTTAAAGTATGAGTCAAAAAATCTTTAGCAAAGCTGTATTGAAGGAGTTCTGAGAATACACAGTTCCTTGAAAGCAAATACATTGGAAACAGTTTGCTCTTAGCTTCTTGCCTTCTTTGTTTCCTTCCCTTACAAACACATCCCAGCACTGAGGTCATGTGCAATACTACTGGTTAGACCTTCAGCCGACTCCCGTTCTTAACAGTGCAAAATAGGGTGCCCTACGGGCTAACTTTAGATAAATAAACAAGAACTTTTCATAGGCTTTATCACTATCCATGAGTTCATGCACAAGAATATAGTACTGAAAACAGAAAGTCGACCATGCAAAGAGTAGCCGACAGATTACAACCTCTCCCTGCTGACTATCATATCTTTGTTGCAGATGTGCCTTGTTGCCAACTGCCGTAACTGTAGGGCATTTACAGTATGGGTCTCTCAGAGTTTTCTACAAGTCCAGGGATATCTTTCCTGCAAAAGTAATGGCTGAATTCGACCCACAGAGAAGAAACTCAGCCTACTTCCCTAAACGTATCTACCTTCTTTCTCCCAGTGTATCTGTAATTGAAGTTTACAACCTTTGGCTTCTAGAACTACGTCATGAAGCTTACCACCAGTTTTGTTTTGAGGGTATCACAAACTATACCCTGCAACTCCTGCTCTCACCACCCCACAATCCCACATAGGGCATAGATATGTAGACATGCAAGTTGTCCAGGGCTCTTTCCTTGTCAGATTTCATAACTTGTGGGCTACACCTCTCCATTAGCTGAATTTCACTGAGTCTCATATTCTGAATAATGTTTTATGCCACAATACTCAAAGCTATGTCTATGCTTAAATAATTTCTGTAGTCCTGATCCACAGTTCCAACCACTTTTTAGTCATGTCCCGCTGTGGTCATTTGAAAGAGAATGGCCTCCACAGGCTGAAATATTTGAGGGTCAGGAAGTGTGGACTTTTGGAAGGTGTGTCACTGGGTGTGGGTTTTGAGGTTTCAAAAGCACTTAACATTTCCAGTTAGCTTGATCTATCTCTCACGCTCTCTACTGTGTCCTCTCCCTCCCTCCCTCCCTCCCTCCCTCCCTCCCTCCCTCCCTCCCTCCCTCCCTCCCTCCCTCTGTCTCTGTCTCTCTTTCTCCCTCCCTCCCTCCCTCCCTCCCTCCCTCCCTCCCTCCCTCCCTCTCTCCCTCCCTCCCTCTCCCTCTCTCTCTCTCAGCTATAGCTACAGCACTGTGTCTGCCTGACTCCGGCAATGTTCTTGCCATGATGGTCATAGACTCCACTACCCTCTGGAGCTATGAGTCCCAAACTAAATGCTTTCTAAGTTGCCTTGGTCGTGTTGTCTCCTCACAGTAATATAAAAGTAACTAAAACAACTCGTACAGGTCTGACAAAAATTTCAAACTCCATTTATTGAAAGCTAAATTCCTGGGGCTGGAGAAATGGCCCAGAGGTTGAGAGCACTGGCTGCTCTTCCAGAGGTCCTGAGTTCAATTCTCAGCAAACACATGGTGGCTCACAACCATCTATCTATGAGACCTGGTGTCCTTTTCTGGCCTGAAAGCGTATGTGTGTGTGTGTGTGTGTGTGTGTGTGTGTGTGTGTGTGTGTGTGTGTACACACATATATACATATATACATATAGATGTATATGTGTGCATATTATGTATACATAAATATACATTACATATGTATATGTAATAAATAAATCCTAAAAAAAAAGAAGAAGAAAGTTAAATTCCTTATTTCCTTTCTAACTTCTTCTTACTGAACTCTCCACTTTGGTTAGCATTTCTATTTAAAAACAAAATCTCAGCTACTGCTGGCAACTCACTTCCTGATACTCCCACTTCAACCTAACAGCAGCTGCCATCGATCACACCTAGCATGTCTTCCTAACTCAGCACTTTCTGTTCTGCTGCAGAACTCAGAATGGCCCCAGTGTGGTGAAGACTAATCCATTAGCTCTCTACAGCCAGTCGGAAGCAATCCTTTCACACTACCTCTTAGGAATACCCTTGATCAAACACGTCAGGAAACAGATAAAACGTGTGGTCCCAGGCCCACAGAGAATAAGCCATTACAAAAAGACACCATCATGGAGGGAGGGAGAGGATCTGAGTTGGATATGACCGAGATACTTGTACACATACACAAAATTATCAAAGAATAAATAAAAACATGTATAAAAAGGCATGCCCATACTTTAGCATCTTGGCTTCTTGTCATTCCCAAGCACAGCTGCTTCTTTTTGTCACTGACTGTCTAATTCTGTGAGACCGGGTAGGCTGTCATGTTTTCTTGGAAGGAGCTCCTTTCCTACCCGGTCAATTCTTACTCGTAATTCAGACTCTATCTCAATTCTCAGTTATTTTTTTAAATATGTGCCAGTAACTCCATGTAGGTATCCCTGATATCTAAAAGTGGTTTGTTTAATGACAGCACAAATCACACAATGCATGAGAATCAAATGAGCTACTTAAAGAGGTTGTTCGCTTAATCTCCTGCTTGTCACTTAGCTGGCAGTTGCTGGCACTCAGCAGTAGGAATGCAAGGCACGCTTCAACAGGCACTGGGACGTGGAAGTCCCTGTCACACACTCACGCAGCAAGGTGTAACTAATGGAGGGGCTCCTCTGTCCTCCTCGGTGCCATTTCAGACAAGTCTTCAGATTCAAGATATTGGCTTCCATACTTGATAATAATATAACACTAATATGGGGGAAAGGCCACACATGTACCTGGGTAAAGGTGTGAATTCACTAATTATGCCTTCTGCTCCAAGTGTGACTCCCTGAACAATAAATGTACTTCCCATTCCTTTCCATAGGGCTCTTGGTCCCTAAAATCAAAACAAAAACAATAAAAATAGTTCTGTTAATGCCTAAATATAAAACATTATACTTAATTAAACTTGTCATTAAAAGTTTGCTGATATTTCCTAATAAGGTATTAACTAATACAAATCTTACAGAACTGTAACTAAATCTAACAGTGGTAGATTTCTACCACTTTGTTCTTGTTCCATTGAGGCACACTCTCACATAACCCAGGTTAGCCTCAAACCCTTTTTTGTTTGTTTGTTTTTTGTTTTTTGAGACAGGGTTTCTTCATGTAGTTCTGGTTCCTGTCCTGGATCTGGATCTCACTCTGTAGACCAGGCTGGCCTTGAATTCACAGAGATCCACCTGGCTGTGCCTCCCGAGTGATGGGATTAAAGGCGTGTGCCACCACCGCCCAGCTCAAATTCTTATATAGTACCTGAGGCTTGCCTTGAACTCTCAATCCTCCTCCTCCTCAACCTCCAAAGCCCCAGGATCATAGGCCTGTGCCACTACGGTAGCCTCAATTGTTAATGTCTCATGGCAGCCAAGTTTAGACCAAGAGGAATATTCCATTCAATTAAGTACTCCAAAATGACTCATTAAAAACCTCAGGTATCTCTATATTCAATTCCCTACTAGTCTATGACCTACAGGTATCTCAAATTCTATATTTCCACAACTTCACTCAATCATACCCATTAGCACCATTTCTTTTCCTTCTTTGTTGTGGTTCTTACTTCTCTTAATAACTGCTTCATAATACTTGTGTCCAAGTCATGTATTTCTCATTCTTCCTATCTAATCAACCAAAATTGTGTAAGTTATCTCAGCCTCTGATAAATCTGTTTTCTCCATCCTTACATATTACTTATATACATCTAACGCCACAAGAGTTTACTGTTTCTACAATAACAGCAGCAGTGTTACTACTATCATTTATCTATGTTATTAGTGAATGAGAAAATAAAATATCAATACTGTAAAATTAGAAGCAGCAATATAGTATGAGAAGGTATTTCTTTTTCTTCCTAGTCCCTTAGCAGGACTTTATCTTCCATTCTCCAGATACAGCTCAGCACGTAACAAAATATCTGTGTGCATGCAAAGATGTACAATTTTTTGGTTTGTTCATTTTTAACAGATGTATCTTGAACCATAAAAAACAACCCAGAGATCATTCCAAATCGGTACACACAGAGGTAGCATCATATTTATAAAGGCCACCTGGTGTTTTACCACATAAATGGATCATTGTTTTAGTGGTATCCTCTTGCTAGATATTATAATTTCTTGGCTCATTATTATGTGCAATACCACAATATGATATCCTTGATACACATTTTTACACATTTACATAAAGATTTATATAGAAAAGTTCTTAGAAGTCAAATACACAAATTTTAAATTTTGATGCAAATAATCCATTGGTTCACAATGAACTTGTTACTCTAAAACATCTTCAACGGTTCTCATAGTTTTTAGGATAAAGTGTATAAACCACAGAAGGCCCTTTATGATGCTGCTCACTTCTCTGGCTCTTTTGTCTTCTTCCTCTTACCCTCAACCTCTGCTACAAGGTACTAGTAACTGCATAAAACCTAGTTCCCCAAAGTGATAACCTCTCCTTTCCTTTTGCCTTTGAACACCAACACATGAAACCTTTACCCTCAGCATTAAGAAGCAGACTTCCTGACAAGTCAATATACAGATATGCAAGTCAGTGTCTCTTTCTCAACAGCTTTCTCACGCCATACCCTGTGATCAGTCCCAGTTGTGGTAGTCAATCTTCACTGTAAACAGATTAGAAATGTTTAACTCAGCCAGGCGGTAGTGGTGCACGCCTTTAATCCCAGCACTCGGGAAGCAGGCAGAGGCAGGAGGATCTCTGTGAGTTCAAGGCTAGCCTGCTTTACAGAGTAAGTTCCAGGATAGGCTCGAAAAGCTACACAGAGAAACCCTGTCTCGAAGAAGAAAAAAAAAAAAAAAAAAAAAGAAAGAAAAGAAAAAAAAAAGAAAAAGAAATGTTTAACTGAGGAGGAAGACCCACCCGTAAGATTGGCAGCATCATTTCATTACCATCAAGAGCTAAAGAATGGCCCAAAAGCTAAGTGTCAGCATTTATGCTTCTCTGCTTCCAGACTATGGACTGAACGTGGTCGGCTACCTTGAGCTCAGGCCTCCATGTCATCACTGTCATGACAGATGACACTGTTTTAAATTTTGATCAAAATAACCCCTCCTTCCTTAGATGTTTCTGTCAGGCATTTTGATACAGCAATGAGAAAATGGAGGAGTACATCAGTTTTGATGATGCATCTCTCATCTATAGAATAATTAGTACTTTATCATTCTCATACTATACTATAATCTTCTGCTGACATTTCTGTCTCTATGACTATACTGTAACTCTTGATTGTATGTATAGACATTACCTTACCTGCTGCTAAATTCTTAGAACTTAGCACAGTTCTTTGCAATTTCATTGAATTAAGTTCAAATTCTGGAAAACTCAAAGGAGAATTCTTTTTTTTTTCCCCCAAGACAGGTTTTCTCTGAGTAGCCCTGGATATCCTAGAACTTGCTCTGTAGATCAGGCTGGCCTTGAACTCAGAGATCCACCTGCTGGGATTAAAGGCGTGCGCCACCACCGCCCGGTTCAAAGGGAGAATTCTTACTTCAATGCTTCACAAGTTTAAATATACAGCTTTAGTAGAACAGATTCTCACCTGAGTTTTGTTGAAGCTGTACATAATGTTGATGACAGTAAATGGAGTAAGATGGTAATGCCGAGCATGATAATTAACCTGTAAAAATATATAATATCGTTTCTGTTTTGTCATGAAATAATAAGGCCATGAAAATCTAAAGTTCAGCATAAACAACAGTTAGGTTCTAAAGTCAAATAATAAGCACCTCAAATAAACCATTCACGTCATGCATATGGTGATATAAATGCAGTATGTAGTACCTAACAAACCTAGTGATGAAGACTATAGTCTCTTGCTGTTTGACAGGTGAGGTTTTTAAACCCTGGGATTAAATCTCATACTCCTTTTGGCCAAGCATTTTTTAAACTATAGCTTGCAATCAATGGACAAATCATAAATCAGCCAAACGTGTCAAAATGATAGAATCTGGATCATGATGTAGTATCATCACAATTTAAATATATACAAATCAATTTTACTGTTCTACAACTTCCAATGTTATTCAGGTAGTTTTTCTCTATGCATTCTTATTTTTCAGTGACATGTATAAACAGATTAATTTGTACTGATTCATATTGTCTGAATGTTATGTGGGAAAATTATTTTGCGAAGAATTGAAATTACATGATAGGACCTGCTACGATGCAGGCCACTAACTGTTGGGGGCTCCATTACCTTACCAGAGGCCTGAGAAGTTGAAAAGTTTCTTAGTTTTACTCAGGCACCATTTGCCTTTTTCATGTATTGTTAACATGCTGTGAGTATAAAAACAAGGGTGAACAAAACTGCTGATTCTTAACCATGAAATGAGGCAGTAGCATCAATTGTATTTTTCTATTACATTCTTCACCATAGATACTCACAGGAAGGAAAAACAATCTTAATTTAATAGTATCCTTGTGAAGAAGTACAAAGGATAGTTATATGAAACCCTGATCTATGAGTGCATACCACCTTTCTAAATAAAATGTTGTGTGTTACATTACGAAGACAGCTGTCATGAAGGAAAATTCTTACATGATGGGTTTGCAACCTACCTTAGGACTTTTCTTTTTATCACAGAGCATCATTTTTCTTTCCTTTTTTAAAATACCCTGTCAAACTATTACTTTCATACAAATTATCACTTTCACACTTGGGACATACATCTTTCTCTTACAGTACTGATACTAGAAGCTAGGGCCAATTATATGCTCAGCCATTCAACTATATTCTCAGACCAAATGTATACTTGTAAATTCACAAAGTGAGCTTGAGTTTTGTTGCTGCTGGTGGTGGTGGTGGTGATGGTGGTGGTAGTGGTGTTTTTGTTTTGTTGTTGTTTTTAAAAAAGAAGAATATCCTCAGAGTGTTTGTTTTCAACTTTCTCCAAGTACAAATCAGAAACACCTTAATAAGATTTAAAATGTTATTCTGGCCAAGGAACACATAGGAACTACACTTTAAAATCCTGGTGTAGGCAAGGGCTTTCTGAAAAGGACCCTAATAACTCAGAAACAGTAATAAGAATTGGCAAATGGGACAGCATGAATTAAAAATCTCCTGTTCAGCAAAGTAAACAAAAAGCCTCCAGAGCATGAGCCGTCTGACAGGGAACTAACTATCGAAAATATATACACAACTAAAAAGATTAAACGCGAAAACCTCCAGTAATCCAAGCAGTAAGTAGGCAAAGGAAATACTATTAATAGCCAAAAATATTCAAGAAAAAGATTCAATACCATTATATAGCCAAGAAATAGAAATCAAAACCATACTGAGATTCCATATCAACCCTATTAGAACTGCTATCACCAAGAAAACACAAAAACAAACTCAGGTGACTGTGAGGAAAAAGAACTCTCCTTCAGTGCAGCCACTGTGGAACTCTCCAGAGAGAAAACTAAACCACAGCTACTGACTGTTCACTTGTACACTGAGATAGAGCAGAGGGATTGTACGCAGCAGACACCTCAGAAGCCTTTTTCTTAAAACCAACCCATGGAATCAGTCTACACACACACACACACACACACACACACACACACACACACACACACACACAAATTATTATGTAGCCACGAAGAAAAATACATTGGAAGGAACTGGAGATCTGACTAAACAAAGTAAGCCAGACTCAGACAAACAACATACATTTTCTCATTTGTAGAATGTAGGATGTTCTGTAAATTAAAGAAATGGTAACAAAATAAAAGACATGAAAGCAGGAAGTGCACTTTTTGGAAATAACAAAGTGACCAGTAGAAGTTGGGAGGAAGGACAAGGGAAGGTAATGGGGACAAGAAAAATCAAAGGACATGAATATGTCTGAAAATGTCATAATTTTGTTTAATTATTTTCTGTAATTAATACATTTTTATAGAATATAAAAAAACTTAGGGGAACATATATCTCATTAAGACTATATACACTGGTTAAATATTTCTTGTGAGATAACTGGTTCTTTCAATGAAGATGAGTTTTGGTATGTTATAATTCAATATTTTAGAATCTGGACATATAACTCACTGAATCAACATCTTTCAAATAACCAATACAGGGTGATAGAAAATCATGTGTGATAGAAACTATAATGTACTTGGATGTATTACAAATCAATGGGAATTTTTGTTGTTTTCTTTTCAAGCCAGGGTTTCTCTGTGTAACCCTGGCTGACCTAGAATTTGCACTGTACAACAGGCTGGCCTCAAACCCAGAGATCCACCTGCCTTTTCCTCCCAAGTTCTGGGATTAAAGGTGTACCTGGCTCAATGGGAATTTTTTAATGTAATGGAGTTTTTTTTTTAAAAATTGGTTGCTTCAGATTTCACACTGTACATAAGACACCACCACTTAGTGAGTTCAGTGTAACTTCAGGAGGAACATTATCAGAAAAGAATAAAAACACTCCTATTTTCAAGGACATCATGTGTAGGAGGCTGATTATTCTTGTTTCTTTCAAAACAATACTCTGTGACAGATGACTGGAGGAGCAGATGTGAGCAGCTCATTCCTATTACAACACACATTTGAAAAAAAATGTAAATTTTTGTAAAGATTATTTGTTAATATCTGATGAATGCATTATTACTTTAATGAGTTAGATCAATACTACATCAGTTTTAATTTCTGAAATGGTGAATCCTGACATGACCTGAATAAGCAAAACATCTTCAAAGTCCTGATAACTTTTAAGATTTCTGAAGAGTTTTAAGACTAAAATGTTGGAGAACTGAAATATTATAGATTTTGGAACATTTCATATAGAATAGTGGGTATACGATTTCATGTCATTTCATCAGAATTCTGTGCTTCTAATTAGGATTAGGCTTGTCTCAGAAGTCCAAGAAATTACAATTACCTGACATTGGCGACGTAAAACAATGCAAGGATGGGCCAGTACATTCTCTGTAAAGAGACTATACATAAATAATTAATATGTGTGTATAGATAAAATATCTTTACACAAAATTTTATACATATAACATACATATACCTAAAGTTATTCTTATATTTTCACAATTAAGAGAATTTAATTCCTATACATCTACAAATGATACCAACAGTAAATTCAATATAAATAAAATCTAGATCACAAACTTATAAATATGTATTATCAATGGTACAAAGATGAAAATAGATATCTGTATGTTTGACATGAAAAAATGACACATCATTTAACTTTTCTTTCAGAAAATATCCTATGAACAAAATTCTCATATGAAAAGCCATTTGCAAAAAAAAAAAAAAAAAAAGAAAAGAAAAGAAAAGCCATTTGCTTTTCAAGATCCTCATTCCAGAAGTTTTTATTTTGATGTACTTAGTACTTAAGTTACAAGATTTTTAATGACCATGTTAGACACTATTTTATGTATCAAATATTTCTTTCGAATAGATTCCCCACAAAATACTTACAGCTGTGTTTAAGCTCTAACAGTGACATATGCATTCATATATATACACATATATATATAAACATTATATAAAATGGCATTAAACTTTAAGCATAAAGAATTAGCCGGGCGGTGGTGGCGCACGCCTTTAATCCCAGCACTCGGGAGGCAGAGCCAGGTGGATCTCTGTGAGTTCGAGGCCAGCCTGGGCTACCAAGTGAGTTCCAGGAAAGGCGCAAAGCTACACAGAGAAACCCTGTCTCGAAAAACCAAAAAAAAAAAAAAAAAAAAAAAAAAAAAGAATTAGGCTAAAAAAATTAGTAGAATGGAAAATACAGATTTTATCTATGCTGAAACGAATATCCCTCAATTTTTAATGTGCAAATAAGGTCATTTGATTGGTTATTTAAATTGATGAAGGCCATTCTGGTATGAAGGATAAGCAATGCATAATACCATAAATAAGACTGATGAATGTTCCTAGCTATAATGACCATTATAAGCAGTAACAAAACCAAAAAAGGAGGTTGACCACCAAATGGTAACTGAAAACAAAAATCCAGTTTCTATGCTGCAAAACTACATGGGTACCACAGCCATGTTCAGGAAGAAGGCTCATCATATCACTTTGAATAGGAAGATTACATTCTATTCTATTCTATTCTATTCTGATAGTCTCATGAAAGTTAAAACCATATTCATTACAAAATTACTTTGTTCATGCAATGGAATGACTGGTTCCGACCTCTACTAGAAAAAAATCAAGTTATGGATTTTTTTTTTTTGGGGGGGGGGGTCTTGTTTTGGTTTTGTTGTTGTGGTGGGTTTTTTTTTATTTTTTTGTTTTTGGTTTTGGTTTTGGTTTTTTTGAGACAGGGTTTCTCTGTGTAGCCCTGGCTGTCCTGGAACTCGCTCTGTAGAGCAGGCTAGCTTGGAGCTCAGATATCTGCCACTGCCTCCTGAGTGCTGGGATCAGAAGTATATTGCCACCACCACCCAGTAAGTTATGGATTCTAAATAATGAAATCCTAAAATAAGTATATTATCTGTTAATAAAACCCAAAGAAATGTTAATCATTTAGTATTATAATTAAAGAAAAAACTCTAAATAAAAAAATATTTAGAATGAACATTACCTTGCAAGTCCAATACCAAATCCAGCAAATCTATTCAACTGTTCTAAAATAAAAAGGATAAGATTACTTATAACCAACATTTCTATTTACTGTGACAACCAAGATTCAGAGGAATCATTTAAACCTCAAATTCTAATGTGGGATAGGGAGGCAATTCAAATAGGGAGTGACCCTGGGGGAGCCTGTGGCAAGTTCCACCGAATGGACGTCTTGTCGGAGCAACTGTCTTTCACTCCAAAGGACTATTACCACAAGGACTTGTAAGCTGGGACATTTCTAAGTTGTGACTGTTTTAAAAGAAAAAAAAATCTTCAAAAGTTTAAATATTATCAAAGTCAACTCTCTAAAAAAAGTGCTAAAAGCCTGTAAGGACTACATCAAATTAGTATACAGATGGAACTTAAGCATTGCCAATTTTAATTTCTGATGACAATCACTGTAAAATTTTCTATGGTTGGCCATGACTGATACACTAAGAAACCGACTGTTGCCGGGCGGTGGTGGCGCACGCTTTTAATCCCAGCACTCGGGAGGCAGAGCCAGGTGGATCTCTGTGAGTTCGAGGCCAGCCTGGACTACCAAGTGAGTCCCAGGAGAGGCGCAAAGCTACACAGAGAAACCCTGTCTCGAAAAAAAACCAAAAAAAAAAAAAGAAAAGAAAAGAAACCGACTGTTTGTGCTGTACAATTAGTCATCTACTACTACTGAGGGACAATTGCATGTAAAATACCTCAAAAGTGTTCATTTGAGAGTACTTAATGTTATCAGTATAGGCTAAGTACAGCTACTCCCTATGATCTTAAGTTGCAAATAGTTTTTGAATAGCTGTTTAATCCAGTCCATGTGGTAGGACCTAGGTACATATGTGCTCCTGTCTATAGTACTGCCGAAAAGCTAACAGCTGAAAACTCCTATGCACATGTCAAAACAGAAGTCTTTCTCCTGAATAAAGAATCCCAAATCCTAGGAGTGATCTAGCCAGGGGAGGAGACATTAAATGCTAGCATTCATAACAGGCCATTCTCTCTTCCCCCTGTCATTTCATATAAAGCAATGACCCTTTATGATGATAAGACAATAGGCCATGTAAGCATGCATGTTCCTGGGGAAAACTACCCACTTCACCTTGAAAGATGTACAAGCTAGAAAGCTTCTTTGGTCATACTGAAGTACCTTCTTTCATGTGGTTATTTACATTCTCAAATACTAAAGAAAAAAATGACGTGTATGAAAGGTTTTAGGAAGGCTTAATGCTGTTAATTATGTGAGGCTCTCCTTGTTGCAAAGTTTTGATCAGTCACTTGGTATAACAGCTTCAAAATCAATTCGTTGTGGTAGCAAGTTTCCCCTCATTGGAAATAGCAAGATGTAATTTAAGATTTAAAAACTTCCCTGCCTAAGACAGTAACTTTACAGCAGTGATACTTGTGGTTTGAAACACTTCATTTAGAGCTTCATTCAAAAAGGGTTTTGCAGCACTATTCTGGGACCAGTACAACACAATGAAAGAAAAGAGACAACAGCCCAGCGCTTAATTGTATGAAACCGGATGAGTGACTCATTCATCCTCCTTCACCTCCTCAGGTGCTTACTAATAATCAGGATCTTCCGGTTCAATCAAGCACTTCTGCACTCCAAGTAAAAACTAAGGAATGAGTATCACGATTATGTATAGCATGTTTAATACATAACGATACAATTTGTCATTCCCAGAGAATGGAGTCAGCTATTTGCGTATCAAAATAAAACAGATTTGAAATGAATGTTGTCCATGCAGTTGTTGCAATCGAAGTTCTCTGGCATAAAGAGTAACTGCTTACAAAGCCAAGTTATAGCAGTGTTGCTAAACTCTAAGTGGAGGTTTTAGGTCAGAAGACAAGCTGCGGGGGAGGTATGGATTTGCGATCTAAAACCATACTCCCCTGTGGAAAGGGTAAGTGAAGAAAAATAATTATCCTACTATGCATGTTTACAATATTATACTGTTATTCACTTTAATTAGCACTCGTAAAAATTACGTCATTCGACAAGTCTTAACGAGGGATCAGAAGAAAAATGGTTACATTTATGAGTGGAAGAGCCAGGCTCCAAATCCAAATCTGCCTGGGCCAAAAGGCGTCTTTTCCAAAACACAAAGATATGAGTCCATCAACCAAATCAAGAAAATCCACCTGCCAGAGTGAATCAGACAACAGTCTATTTCTTTCCTACTTCAGGCCACCGGGTGGTAACGTTCCTGGGCTCCTAAACACTCCTACCCATGCATCCTAGGCTGTGTTGATGTCACCTAGTGTGGTGATCCCAGCGCACGAATCACGTGCACCAGAGGCTCGCTTCAGGGCAGAGGACGCAAGGAGGGCAGAGGGTGTGGTTGCGTGTGCAAGGACCTAGGCGGGCCCTGCGCGCGCTTCCGGAGTCCGCCGGCCCACCCG
This sequence comes from Peromyscus maniculatus bairdii, assembly GCF_049852395.1. Taxonomy (NCBI): domain Eukaryota; kingdom Metazoa; phylum Chordata; class Mammalia; order Rodentia; family Cricetidae; genus Peromyscus; species Peromyscus maniculatus. The sequence goes on from NC_134870.1 coordinate 21,521,876, forward strand.
CCCGGCGGGGCCCCCGCACCCCTCACCGCTGCTCGGGCCGGGCCGCGGGCCGTCACCGCCGCCGGGAAAGGGCTCCTCCGCGGGGCCCTCGAGCGTCGTGGGCGCGGAGGGCACGCCGTACGAAGGGCTCTTTTCGCCCCAGTGCAGATTGCGGCTGCCCGGGATGTCCGGGGGAGTCGTCACCCAGTGGCCCAGGTCGGTCCCGGAGCCGAAGGCGCGCGCGTGGAAGGGGCCGCCGAAAGCCGGGTCGTCCCGCACGCCTCCCCGGTAGCCCAGGCCATCGAAGCCTTCAGGGCGCCGCGGATGCATCTCGGACGGGCGGACGAGGGCGAGAGGGCCCGGCCCACCGAGCCCAGGCCTCCACCGCGTCCCCGCCGCAGTCGCCGCGCGTCGGGGGGAAAGAGTGACAACCGGAAGTCACGACTGGAACCCGGAAGTCCGGGGAGCACGTGACCCCGCCTCTACGCTCCGCTTCCCGACTTGGTTGCTAAGGAGACGCGGCAGCGGTCTTAGGCTGGAAGGAGAAGGATGCTGGGCCTGGTCCCAGAAGATGCGATGTGTGTCCCCTGCTTTCAGGGATGCTTCGCACGATGCGGCAGCCCCGGATGACCTCGGCCTGTTGCAACAAGCCGCCTCCCCTCACCCAGGTGCCTCACCCTTCCCATGGGAACCCCGCATGAGGGCAAGAGTATCATTAAGTCTCCCTTTGTCTTCCGCTGTATGGGCCACCAGGCATTAGCAAAGGTCAAGTCAAGAAAGAATACATACTGCCCTCTACGGCACAGGAATCAAGTGTTTAACTTTTCTAAGGCCACAAGGCAGCTGTAAACAGTTCTCTTTTTTTTCTGATGTATCTAAATAACTTAGGGAACTGAGATCAGAGCGTTGTCACTGAACACTACCCCACCCCACGCCGCCCCGCCACTAAGACTTCTGTTGATTCCCCCCACTACCTGTTTTCATTAGCCTCTTGGGGTCTTGAGGCTGGGTGGCTCTCAATAAATCTGATTGCGTTTTGCATGGCTTCTTCCTGAGCCTTCTTCCCAACTGAACGCTAGAATAATCTGAGGGCGTTCAGAAGAGAACCCTGACGTATCGCCCTCAAAAGCCATGAACCTTCGTTTAAAGGGATAATCAACTTTTGGGGCAACTTGGCATTTCTTGAATTAGGTTACCTTGTGACTTAGCAAAATGTGGTGAGTCTCTTGAGCTAGTATTCCTTGAGTGCTAATGTCAACTCACTATTGGACATGACAATAAAAGGATCTCTTTTCCTCAACTTGCCGAAGGGAAGAACTTGGCTCTCAGGCCCTAGAGATTTCTGTATGTTTGATAGTGTGTTTTAAGGAGTAGGAGAGTGAGTTTTAACACAGAAATGTAGCACATCACAATTTCACATCCTTGAAAGTAGAGAGAGAATGAATTATACCTCAGGAGCCAGCTGAGGGGAAACAAAGCATAAAAGTCATTACTCACAAATAACAGCTGTATCGCACTATAATCTTCCTTTTTTAAAAAAAACATTGGAAGAAAGTATGTGGATATTTTTATGAAGTAAATTGGAAAACTTTCTAATCCAACAGCAAACCTAAAAGCCATTTACGGAATTGGGAAATATTATAATTAATTTTACTGTAAATTTTAAATTTGGTAAATTAAAAACAGTTGTAGTTAACATTAAAAGATAAATGACAAACTGGGAAATGACGTTTTAGAATGGCTTAGACACTACAAAGAGCTTTTGCCAATGAATGACAGTGAATCAGTATAAAAATAAGCAAAGGACATGAAGAGGCTATTTTAAAATGAAACAGGTGAGTAATCACATAAATTATGTCTTCCAGCAATGAATCATTTTACATGAACAGTCACCTTTCATCAGTTAAAATGGCAGTCTTGGCCAGGCACTCAGGAGCCTGAACAGGAGGAATGCCAGGAGTTCCCAGCCAGCCTCGATTACAGGTCGAAACCCAATCTCAGACCAAAACAAAACAATAAACGTCAGTCTTTATACAAAAAAATGCACATTGTTGTTCCAGGGGAAAAGAAGTGATTATTTAAAAAAAAAAATAACAATTTTTGGGGCTGGAGACATGGCTCAGAGGTTAAGAGCACTGACTGACCTTCCAGAGGTCCTGAGTTCAATTCCCAGTAATCACATGGTGGCTCACAACCATCTGTAATGATATCTGGTGCCCTCTTCTGGCCTACAGTCACACATGCTGTATACATAATAAATAAATAAATCTTTAAAAAAAAAAAAAAAAAGGGCTAGAGAGATGGCTCAGTGGTTAGGAGCACTGCTTGCTCTTCCAAAGGTCCTGAGTTCAATTCCCAGCAACCACATGGTGGCTCACAACCATCTGCAATGAGATCTGGTGCCCTCTTCTGGCCTGCAGGCAAACATGCAGCCAGAACACTCTATACATAATAAATAAATAAATAAATAAATAAATATTTTTAAAAAAAAGAATTCATTTTAAAAAAATAACAATTTTTTTAAGGAGAGAAGTTTGGTATTTGTTGTCTTTTAAACTCTTAAATTTTAGGAAGTAAATATAACATCTGTGTCCTACACATGCTTAGAGCTTATATAATATGCATGTGCTTATGACATACTTGCCAACAAGAAAAACTACAGAGCTCTAAATAACAAATAATTATTAACTTACTAATCATTAATTATTAATCATTAATAACTTAAATAATCACTAACATACTAATCATTAAGTGAAATATCAGTACAGATCATTAATTAAAATATAGATCATTTGTCTTGGAATAGATACTGTTTGGGTTTTTGTGTGTGATTTTTTTTTTTGCATGTGTATGTGGTTGGCATGTTCATGTGTGTGGACATAAGTAGAGGTCCAAAGTGGATTAGGACATTAGCTGTCTTAATCAATTGATCTCCACTTTATTTATTGAAATATTACTAAACAGGAGCTTGCCAATTACAATAATCTAGCTAGCCATCTTGCCTGCCTCTACCTACTGAGTACTGAGATTGCAAGCAGCCGCCACACCTACCTGGCCTTTATTTGGTTGCTGGCAGTCTGAACTCCTGTCTTCACACTTACCCAGCAAGTGCTTTATCCAGGAGTCACTTGCAAACCCCCCATACTGTTTTAAATAATAGGGATACAATGTTAAATAAGCCAGACATACAATTAAGGGAGACAAACAGCAGATGTACACATGCCCACACACGGTGTCAATAATGGAGCAAACATAAGGTAATGTCAAATGATACTTTGAAAAAACTGAGTGGTAATGTAAGCCTTTATAGATTAGTTGTTCTGGAAGATAGCGCTCGCTCTCTCTCTCTGAAGAACTGGCCTTTGAAGTGGGGATGGAATGAGGCAGAGGAGGGAACCACATTTAATTCCCTGGGAGAAAAATTTCCAGGCCAAATAAGAATGAGGTTCAGGCAGCAAGCTAGGTAGCAAGCTGAGCAGGCTAAAAGTGATAAAAATGAGGGTCGGCTCTAAAAATAATCAGAAGATGTGTGATTGTATGTTGGCACTTTATTTCCTTATTTCTTTAAAGTATTGACGGATACAATAAAAAGTAAAAGATTAATTGGAAAATAAAACAAACGAGAGTTGAAGGGAGTAGAGCCATGTCTCTGGCTGGATTACACTGAGGTTTTCTTGAGAGTGGAGGAATGGTGTGGCCGTATTTTAGAAAGGTGGGCCTAGTGTTTGTATGGGGCAGGAGTGAGTGCTTCCTGAGTTTAGTAAGCCAGCCCAAGCTGCTGTGAATATATGCCAGTAACTTTATCTCCAGTTGTGAAGGCAATTTAAGAAAAGATTAGACTCAGGATGCTTAAAGATTATATTAAAATGGGTATTAACCGGCGTTAGAAACAAGCCTGAGCCGGGCGGTGGTGGTGCACACCTTTAATCCCAACACTCAGGAGGCAGAGCCGGGCAGATCTCTGTGAGTTTGAGGCCAGCCTATTCTACAGAGCGAGATCCAGGACAGGCTCCAAAGCTACACAGAGAAACCCTGTCTCAGAAAAAAAAAAAAAAAAAAAAAGTGAAGTGGGAGCTAGAGCCCAGGGCTACATAAATTCAGACCTTCAAAGAAGATATAACATCAATATGGTTTTTTTTTTGCTTTGTCTTTTTTTTTTAATTTTATTTTACAATACCATTCAGTTCTACATATCAGCCACAGCTTCCCCTATTCTCCCCCCTCCCACACCCTCCCCTTACCCCCAGCCTACCCCCCATTCCCACCTCCTCCAGGGCAAATCCTCCCCCAAGGACTGCAATCAACCTGGTAGACTCAGTCCAGGCAGGTCCAGTCCCTTCCTCCCAGACTGAGCCAAGTGTCCCTGCATAAGCTCCAGGTTTCAAACAGCCAACTCATGCAATGAGCACAGAACTTGGTCCCACTGCCTAGTTGCCTCCCAAACTGATCAAGCCAATCAACTGTCTCACCCATTCAGAGGGCCTGATCCAGTTGGGGGCCCCTCAGCCGTTGGTTCATAGTTCATGTGTTTCCATTCATTTGGCTATTTTTTTTTTCAATAATTGAGTAAAACCGAAATTTATTATAAGCCACAGTCGTCCTAGGACCTCCATACTATATATATAGCCTCTATGGTTCTATGGGCTGTGGTCTGATTGTTCTTTATTTTATATCTAGAATCCACTTATGAGTGAGTACATACCATGACTGTCTTTCTGGGTTTGGGTTACCTCACTCAGGATGATTTTTTCTAGTTCCATCCATTTGCCTGCAAATTTCATGCTTTCATTGTTTTTCTCTGCTGAGTAGTACTCCATTGTGTATATGTATCACATTTTTTCCATCCATTCTTCCGCTGATGGGCATCTAGGTTGTTTACAGGTTCTGGCTATTACAAATAGTGCTGCTATGAACATAGCTGAGCATGTATCTTTATGGTATGAATCAGCATTCCTTGGGTATATGCCCAAGAGTGGGATGGCTGGGTCTGGAGGTAGTTCAATTCCTAATTTTCTGAGAAACCACCATACTGATTTCCACAGTGGTTGTACAAGTTTACATTCCCACCAACAGTGGAGGAGTGTTCCCTTTGCTCCACATCCTCTCCAACATTGACTGTCATTGGTGTTTTTGATCGTAGGCATTCTGACAGGTGTAAGGTGGTATCTCAGAGTCGTTTTGATTTGCATTTCTCTGATGATTAAGGATGTTGAGCATTTCTTTAAATGTCTTTCAGCCATTTGTAGTTCTTGTTTTGTGAATTCTCTGTTTAGCTCTTTAGCCCATTTTTTAATTGGACTGTTCAGTATTTTGATGTCTAGTTTCTTGAGTTCTTTATATACTGTGGAGATCAATCCTCTGTCAGATGTGGGGTTGGTGAAGATCTTTTTCCATTCTGTTGGCTGTCTTTTTGTCTTATTGACTGTGTCTTTTGCCCTGCAAAAGCTTCTCAATTTCGAGAGGTCCCATTTATTAATTGTTGTGCTCAGGGTCTATGCTGTTGGTGTTTTATTTAGGAAATGGTCTCCGGTGCCAATGCGTTCAAGAGTGCTTCCTACTTTCTTTTCTATTAAGTTTAGTGTAACTGGATTTATGTTCAGGTCTTTGATCCACTTGGACTTGAGTTTTGTGCATGGTGACAGATATGGATCTATTTGTAATCTTTTACATATTGACATCCAGTTATGCCAGCACCGTTTGTTGAAGATACTTTCTTTTTTCCATTGTATAGTTTTGGCTCCTTTGTCAAGAACCAGGTGTTCATATGTACATGGATTAATGTCAGGGTCTTCAATTCGATTCCATTGGTCCGTATGTCAGTTTTTATACCAGTACCAAGCTGTTTTTATTACTATAGCTCTATAGTAGAGTTTGAGGTCAGGGATGGTGATGCTTCCAAAGGTTGCTTTATCTTATAGGATTCTTTTAGCTATCCTGGGTCTTTTGTTTTTCCATATGAAGTTGAGTATTTTTCTTTCCAAGTCTGTGAAGAATTGTGTTGGGATTTAACATCAATATGTTTTTATTTCATTAATTTCTGTTCTGATTTTTACTATCTCTTGGCTGTCTTCTTGGTGTTAGTTTGGTTTGTTATTGTGTCTCTAAATTCTTAAAGTCACATTATTAAGTATTTTTTGTGCTTTTTCTGATTTTGTAATGTGAACACTTAAGCCTATAAATTTTTCTCCTAGGACTGCTTTTAACATGTCCCAGAGGTTTTGTTGTGTTATGCTTTCATTTTCATTTAGTTCCAGGAATTTTTAAATCTCTTTCTTGATTTCTTGTTTGACCCAGTCAACATTTAATAATGAGTTATTTAATCTTCATGAGTTTGTGTACTCACTACAGTTTGGTTTGCTATTGATTTTAACTTTTATTCCAATATGGTCAGATGGGATACACAGAGTTATTTAAATTTTTCTGAAGTTATTTAAATTTTCTTTTAAGATTTGCGTGTCCCAGATTATATTTTTAGAGAAACTTCAATGGGTGACTGTGTAGATTGTATATTCTTTACCATTTGAATATTCTGTAGATATCTGTTAGTTCCATTTGATGCATGATGTTATTTATGTCTGATGTTTCTCTAAATTTTTGTACAGATGGCCTGTCTTTTGGAGCATGTGAGGTATTGGAATCACTCATTATTAATGTGTTAATGTTGTTATGCCCATGTCATGACCCTACCCCCTACCCCCAGAGACCACCAGGAGTCTTGAGTTCATGTGCAAAAGCAAAGAACCTTTATTGCAAGCTTGAGCTTGGGCTCCCCATGCCTTCCGACACAGCAGTTGGATCAAGGAGAGCCCTGAACTCAGTTATGGAAGAGTTTTTAAGGAGTAAAGGATGAGGGGGTAGGGGAACTCTGGATTCAGATGGGGGTTGAACTCCTGATTGGGCAGAAGTAGGACACAGAAGTCTTGTCAAACAGGGATTGGTACTGGTGTTGCTTCAAGGAAATTGGCAATCTATATACAAGTTATGTAAGCTATCCTTAATGTTCTGGAGCATCTAGTACTTGTTTGTCTCAATTCTGATTGGTCCCCCACAGGGTACAGTTTGTGGTTTTTCCTGGTTGTTATAAGAGTGAGGCCTAGTCCCAGTATTTTTAGTCTGCCTCCTGTTATGGCTGCACTAATGTTAAGTTAGGCCTCTTCAATGTTAATTTTTATTTTTTTTGGGGGGGGGGGGTTATTTCACTTAACATAATGATCTCCAGTTACATTCATTTCTGCAAATGATGTGATTATATTCTTTTTTCCCATTTTTATTTATTTATTTATTTTTATTTTTATTTTTGCGTGGTAGCAATGTTTATTGGGGGTGGGGGAATCAGTCTTTCTTGGCCGGGCCTTCCTCATGGCGGACAGCACCTTGCTCAGCTCCTCCTGCTTCCTCTTGGAGCGGATATGCATGCCCACCCTCTTCTTGATGAACATGAGCGCGCGCTTGTCCTTGGACACCTTGAGCAGCTCCATGGCGCGCCGCTCCTAGGGCGCGAAGCCGCACACCTCCCGGATCATGTCCCGCACGAACTTGGTGTGCTTGGTGAGGTGTCCACGGCGCCAGCTGTGTCTCGGCTTCCTGATGTTCTTCTTCACCTTGTAGCCCTTGTTGAGGCCCACGGCCATGGGGTAGCGCAGGGCCATGGCTGCTGCTCTCTGATGATGGCCGCGACAGGAAGGCATTTATTTATTTTTCTATTATCAGCTTGATACAGTATAAATTCTTATCCTAATAGTGACATGTTTGATTGAGGCTTGACCAGTAATTGAGTAAAACCAAAACTTATTCTAAGCCACAGTCATCCTAGGGTCCCCCCTGCTAAATAGCCTCCCTGGTTCTGTGGGTTGCAGTCTGATTGTTCTTTGCTTTATATCTAGAATCCACCTATGAGTGAGTACATACCATGTTTGTCCTTCTGGGTTTGGGTTACCTCACTCAGGATGATATTTTCTAGTTCCATCCATTTGCCTGCAAATTTCATGATGTCATTGTTTTTCTCTGCTGAGTAGTACTCCATTGTGTATATGTACCACATTTTCTTAATCCATTCTTCAGTTGATGGGCATCTAGGTTGTTTACAGGTTCTGCTATTACAAATAGTGCTGCTATGAACATGGTTGAGCATGTATCTTTGTGTTATGATTGAGCATTCCTTGGGTATATACCCAAGAGTGGTATGGCTGGGTCTTGAGGTAGTTTGATTCCTAATTTTCTGAGAAACCACCATACTGATTTCCACAGTGGTTGTACAAGCTTGCATTCTCACCAACAGTGAAGGAGTGTTCCCTTTGCTCCACATCCTCTCCAACATAGACTGTCATTAGTGTTTTTGATCCTTGCCATTCTGACAGGTGTAAGGTGATATCTCAGAGTTGTTTTGATTTGCATTTCTCTGATGATTAAGGATGTTGAGCATTTCTTTAAATGTCTTTCAGCCATTTGTAGTTCTTGTTTTGTGAATTCCCTGTTTAACTCTTTAGCCCATTTTTTAATTGGATTGTTCAGTATTTTGATGTCTAGTTTCTTGAGTTCTTTATATATTCTGATATATTCTGGATATCAGCCCTTTGTCAAATGTGGGGTTGGTGTCTTTTCCGATTCTGTAGGCTGTCATTTTGTCTTTTTCTTTTTTTCTTTTTTTTTTTTGGTTTTTCAAGACAGAGTTTTCTGTGTAGTTTTGCGCCTTTCCTGGAACTCGCTTTGTAGACCAGGCTGGCCTCGAACTCACAGAGATCCGCCTGCCTCTGCCTCCCAAGTGCTGGGATTAAAGGTGTGTGCCACCACCACCCAACTTGTTTTTAATTTTAGTAGTGTACATTTATGAAATTGGATCCACCAGAGTGTGTATATATATATATATTACAATCATATATAATACAATTATATATAATATAATCATATGTATAATACAATACAAATATACATATATAAAATACAATCATATATATGATTGTATTGTCTTCTTGGGTTATTGTTTCCCTATTTAGAATAAAGTATTCACTTTATCTCTTCTGATCAGTTTCATTTTGAAATCAATTTTGTCAGGATTAAGATGGCAAGCCTGCTCACTTCCCCATCCCATCTGCTTGGAGTACTTTTTACCATCCTTCCACCTTTAGGTGGTGCCAGTCCTTACAGATAAAACAACACAAGGATGGATTTTGTTTCTCAATCCATTCAACTAACCAGTGTCTTTTGATTGGGGGTTGAAACTATTAATAGTAAACTTGTTGAAAAGTGTTTGTCTATTATAGTTATTTTACTTTTTAATGTTTTTGTTGTTGTTTGTTTGTTTTGCCTTTTTGTTTTGTTTTGAGACAGGGTTTCTCTGTGTAGCCCTGGCTGTCCTAGAACTCTATATAGATCAGGCTGGCCTCAAACTCATAAAGGTCCACCTGTGTCTGCTTCCCAAGTCCTGGGATTAAAGGCTTGTGACACCAGGACCAGCAATATTTGTTAAATACATATTTGTTATTTTTTTAATTGTGGGTATGTGTATGTGTGTGGATATGTGTTCGTGAGTGCAGGTTCCTTAGAATGAGCATTACCGGTAGTTTTGACCTGGGTACAGGAAACAGCACTATGTCCTCTGTACCTGATACTCAGAACTCAATCTTAACCTCAGAGCCATCTTTTCAGCCTTTACTGTCCCGTTAAAACTTCCAGTCATATCCCACATAGGGGCACACAACTGTGATGTGGAAACTGAAGCAAGAGGGTTACTGTGAATTACAGGCTAGCTTGTGCAGCCAAAGGAGACCCTCTCTCAAAAGAATAGTGTCTCAAACAATGACAAGAACAATAGCAAAAGCCCAACTTTCAGCTACATGTGATGGCTCACTCCTGGGCTCCCAGGTGGTTGAGGCAGCCTGAAAGTTGGAGGTCTGCCTGGGCTACAGAGTGACTCTGTCTCAAAAGCAAACAAACAAGGAATTGAGAGAGAGCAAGGGGAAGGTACCTGGGAGGGGTTAGTGGGGGGAAAGCAAGGGAGAGAAAAGATGTAAGTATATTATATTGATGTAATTAGATGGAAATTATAGTTATAATTTCAAAAAGATTAAAAATTATTTAGAAAATAGGAGATCTGGAGAGGTGGCTCAGCTTCCCTTCCTGGAGATATGAATTCAAGTTCTAGTACCCACAGGGCAGCCAACAACCATCTATAACTCCAATTCCAAGGGTCCTACATGCACCAGGCATGTACAGACAGACATGCAGGGAAAACATCCACAAACAAAGCAAGTAATAAAATCAAAACCAAACAAACAACAACAAAATAAATTAAGCACTGAGCTAGAGACTGATGGGATGGTTAAGAGCTGAGTGCCCGCTGCATATTCTTGGGGATTGGGGTTCATGACCATTCTGCATTTATGTCTACCCATGTATGCTATCACAAGGCAGTGACTCTCATGGGGCAGAGTATGTTTGAGAAGGTCTGTGTGCATGTGTGTACTTGTGAAAGTAAGAGGACATCCTTGGGTGTCATTCTTCAGGTGCCAATCACCTTGACATTTTTATTATTAAAATTAGACATGTGTATATGTATGTATATGTGTGTTTTTACATGTATGTATATATGTTTGGGAGTGTGTGTGCTACTATTTGCCTGTAGAGGTCAGAAGATAACTTAAGGAAGTCAGTTCTCTTCTTCCATCATGTGGGTCCAGGGTTATTGAACCCAGATTATGCTGGGCCTCAGGCACCTGTACATGGTGAGCCCATTACCTGGCCCCACATTTTGTTTGTTTGGTTGGTTGGTTTTAAACAGCATAAGGGACAGTATGAAAATGTAGGCAAAGACTTTCAATATGTCCTATTGGTAGTTCTTGCCAGTTTGTCACAACTTGCCAAACTAGAGTCACCTGGGAAGAGGGAAGCTCAGGAGAGGAATTACCTTTGTCAGGTTGGCCTATGGGCATATCTCTGGGGCATTTTCTTGCTTGCTGAATGATATGGGAGGGCCCAGTCCGATGTGGGTGGTCCTGGGATATCTAAGAAAGTAGGCTGCGATAATATGGAGAGCAAGGCAGTCAGCAGTGTTCCCATGGTCTTTGCTTCCGTTGATGAGGGGCTATAACCTGTGAGATGAAGCAACCCTCTCGTCCCCTACATTACTTTTGGTCAGTGTTTTCTCACAACAACAGAGAAGCAAAGTAATGTATGTATTTGGACTTGGGCAGATTTCTTTTGGCTTTTCATCTTTAAAACAGAGTCTCAGTGTGTAGCCCCAGATGGATAGGAACTTAAGATTCTACTGTCTCAACCTCCTGAGACCTGGATTTTCAGGCTTCTCCCACTATGATGTATCTATTTTTGTTTTGTTTGTTTTTTTAAGACCTTTTTTCCCCCTCAAGATTTATTTATTTATTATGAATACAGTGTTTTTGTCTACACATATCCCTGCAGGCCAGAAGAGGGCACCAGATCTCATTACAGATGGTTGTGAGTCACCATATGGTTGCTGGGTATTGAACTCAGGACCTTTGGAAGAACAAGCCATCTCTCCAGCCCGATGTATCTGGTTTTTCTTCTTCTTCCTCTTTTTTTTTTTTTTTTAAGATTTATTTATTTATTATGTATACAGCATGTATGATTGCTGGCCAGAAGGGGGCACCAGATCTCATTACAGATGGCTGTGAGCCACCATGTGGTTACTGGGAATTGAACTCAGGACCTCTGAAGAACAGTCAGTGCTCTTAACCTCTGAGCCATCTCTCCAGCCCCCGATGTATCTGTGTTTTAATAATAGTGTCTTTAGTCTTGAATTTCATACATATACACAACAAAGTGTGACCATATTTACACCCATATCCTCCACCTACTTTCCCCCAAATTACCCCAAACAGGCTTTCCCAAACTTCATGTCCCCCTTTTTGGTGTGCCTGCTTTTATACTCAACCAACATTGCAGCCACATGCACCTGCATCCCAGTGACTGGTGTACAACAGAGGCCCAGGCTGGGTGGACGCGGACTACTGAAGCTGCACATGGGAGACAGATAGGGTAGCTGGCGCCTTCAGTTTCCAGAACTAAACTGTTTGAAGCATTTTTTTCTTTTTTGTTTTTTGTTTGTTTGTTGGTTGGTTTGGTTTGGTTTGGTTTGGTTTGGTTTGGTTTTTCAAGACAAGGTTTCTCTGTGTAGCTTTGGTGCCTGTCCTGGATCTCGAGAGGCTGGCCTAAACTCACAGAGATCCGCCTGGCTCTGCCTTCCGAGTGCTGAGATTAAAGTTGTGTGCCACCACCGCCCAGCTGTTTGAAGAGTTTTTAAGCTTCTTCTGTGTGTGCTTCTTGATACACAAAATACATGGTGCAGGAGTGATGCTTTGGCTATGTGTTGACATTCACCTTCTGTTGGGACTTGATTGCTTTGTGATATGAGTGAGGAACCTATTGGATTTTTCAATAAAACCAGAAATTACTAGTAAAAGAAAAAAAAAAGGTTGAGAATGTGATTTCAGAATTAAGAATTTGCCTAGTGCTCTCTATCCAGGATTTAAAGTTCACATATGTGTCAATGTCTGTGGGATCCAATGTTCTGTATTTTGTATGATTTATAGTAGCAGTGTGTTGTTTTATCTTTTATTTATATAGATGTGAGGCTAAGTAGCTGCCTCTGTAATGGGTTAAGCAGTTGACAGATTGGAGTTGGCTATTAATAAACAGAGTGCTACATACATTGCCTGAGGTTCACAGGTCAAAGCCAGCTTTTAAAGGCTGGTGCTCAGGAAGTCTTTAGCAACATTAATCCCATTTCCCCTGGATCTAGTGACAGTGATTTTCTTTTGGGGCATTCTTTAAATTACTGTTGAGTGTAATGTTCAGTTTACCAAGATCAGTATACTTGGATTTTCTTTATTTTTTTTTCTTTTTTCCTTTCTCTTTTTTCAATCAAGATGAAATGCCTGGAAGCCCCAGGAAGTGTCTTAAGAGAGGTCAAATAATGGCCGGGCGCGGTGGTGGCGCACGCCTTTAATCCCAGCACTCGGGAGGCAGAGCCAGGTGGATCTCTGTGAGTTCGAGGCCAGCCTGGGCTACCAAGTGAGTTCCAGGAAAAGGCGCAAAGCTACACAGAGAAACCCTGTCTCGAAAAACAAAAAAACAAAACAAAACAAAAAAAAAAAAGAGAGGTCAAATAAATGCCCATTTTGAAATAATGCCAAAGAAATGGTACCTGCAGGGAGCATGAGTTAAACTCATGCTTAAGTGATTTCCTCTAACCATATAAAGCACACATTTTTCAGAACCCTCATACACAGAGTGCAACCAAATAGCACAGTTCCCTCTTGGACATATGCATAACTGTAAAAACGGTTGGCAGGAATCACCCAAACTGCTGACCACTTCGGCTCCATTAGCTCGCTATCTTCTGGTCTCTGAAAGCCCTGGTGGCAGATGCCCTCACCTTAGTGCTGGTCTTTGCCTGTGTTGCTGTCTCTTACACTGCTGTACTCAAGAGTCACTTTTGACCCAGCTGTGATGACACAAGCCTGTTCTCAAGCACTGGGGAACCTAAGCCAGGATCGCTGCAAGCTTCTGTCTAGCCTGAGCTAAATGGCAAATACCTGTCTTAGAACAGCAACAAGGGATTCTTCATTATTGTCTGCTTTCAAACTTTGGTATTAAGGAGCATTAGGATAGGTCTGAGTTTACGTTGAAATTCCTTGAGTTTCTTCATTAGCTATACTAATAATAAAAAAGATATCGTTAACAATTCCAAGTTTTCAGGCACTTCTTCACATAATATATCCTCTCTGCTACTTTCTATTCTCCCCTGGTAATTCCCACTGGACATGTTTTATTCTGCTTACTAGTACTCTGATATTTCCCCATTTATTATTGTCTTATAAAATATTTTAATTGTGTGTCTGTGTAGGTATATGCACATGAGTGCTGGTAACTGCAGAAGACAGAGGAGTTGGATCACCCTGGAGTTGGAGTTACAGGGGGTTGTGAGCTACCTAATGTGGGTGCTGGAAATCAAATGTGGGTTCTGTGGAAGAACAGTATCTGCTCTTAAATACTGAGCCATCTCTCCAGACCCATTCATTAGAAATGACTTGGAGGGGACCCAAGTCAAACCACCACACACGAGGAGCAGGTGGATTGTGTACCATAGTCACGTGGAAGGATGTAGGTATGCAGAAGCTGGCTTTTGGTAGTAGATGATGCTCATCTCTTCCCAGTCCTGTGTTCAGTTGCATCAGATTGGTAGATTGACATTGGTGCTGATGGCATTTTATATGATGTAAAAATCAAACCTCACCTCTCTTCCCTGTAGGATATCTTAATATTTACTAAGAGCTCTCTCTCTCTCTCTCTCTCTCTCTCTCTCTCTCTCTCTCTCTCTCTCTCTCTCTCTCTCTCTGTGTGTGTGTGTGTGTGTGTGTGTGTGTGTGTGTGTACATGCATTTGTATGTGAAATATATGTGACCAGATGTTTTGTGGAAAACATTCAGGCACAATGAGTTGACATGTATTGGACTGTCTATGGGAATTGTTATTGGTTTATCAGGACATTAACCCTGCTCATTCTGAGCCTTTTAAAGCCAAAGAGTTCGCTTCCGTGTTGAGTTTGGACTCTTCTTTATTCAGATAGATTGAAAGATGTCTGCATCTTAGGTAGGTGGGTGCTCCTTCAAACTTTGTGTGATTGTAGGATGTGGGTGTCAAATTGCTCAAGTGATAGGCAGATGACTTGTAGAGTCTATAACTTCTGTGGTGTGTTATCTGTATAACAGGAAGCAGTTACAAAATTGAGATGGGAGTGAACTAAGTCCTCTTCTATGCCAGTCCCCCTTGAGAATCACCTGAGTAGCCAGAGGTCCTCCTGACTCCTCTGTGGCAGAGACATGTTTCCTGGAGTATAGCCATAGAAAGCCTTCAGACACGTGTTCCTGCTGCCGTCTGCCTGCTTCATGTTTGGTGAACATGTCTGTAAGTCATCTGCGTCTCTCGTTTGGAACCAGTATGTCTCCGTGGAACCTGAGGCTTCAGAAGCTAGGGACAACCTCTGAGAGTCCCTTACCCTGTGAAAAGGTTTTGGTTTGTGTTAGGGAAGTCATGTTTTCATTGGTCATGCTTAAAAGAAACATTCTCAGCTCCAATTTTCTTTAATTTCACTACTCCAGAGAATTGTTGAGCCTAGAAGGGTCTGTGTCTCAGAGTTGCCTTCAGCTGATCTCATAACGCCTCCTGCCTCTCAGCCTCCTGACTCATATTTTCTAAGTCTGGCACTTTGGTACTAGGTCCCCTTATGTTAGTGCCCTTCTGAAGCATATTTAACCTGGCAGACAGAGATGAAGAGATCACTTTGTGAGTGTGTTAGTTTAAATGTAATAGGCCCCCATAAGTGTTGGGAGGCTGATCAGAGGTTGCAGTCTACCATGGCCTGGCAGCTTTCTCCAAGCTCCATAACGTGGGGGACTCCCTCCGCAGCGAGACTATCTACCTTCCCTTATTTGGAGAAGGTCTCTAGGCCCAGAGGCCTGACCTTATCTGAAAGCTGTCCCTAAGCCTGGATGCCTGATGTATTTCTAGTGTGACCCTCGGCATAGTTCCCTGCTAGAACTCTTCTCCTGCTGCCCATATGGTAACTACGACTTGTACTAGGAGCTTTATGGTAGGAGCGTGCTGTTTAGTGCAAATTAGGTGATGCCCCAGCCACTGCCCCCAGCCTCTATATCCCCCTCTCTTTCTGAAATCAAGTGGAGCTGTAACATCTAAACTATCTCCCTGGAGAGCTGGCTCCATTGACTCACAATCTCTCCTGTTTATCCGTATCTCTCCTTTCTCTCCTGTCTATTCTCTTACTCTCCTCCCCCTCCTCTTCCTCACCCACCCTCCCCCTCCTCTCCCTTACCCACCCTCCCCCTCCCCTTCCTCACCCACCCTCTCCCTCCTCTTCCTCATCCACCCTCTCCCTCTTTCTCCTCTCTCTCCTTTCTCACTGCCCAGTCTCCTCCCCCAGCTCTCTCCCCCTCCTCTCTCTCCCATCTTGCTCCTCTCCCTTTCCCCCTCTCCTCCTCTATCTCATATTTCCTCCCCTCTCTCTTTTTCCCTCCCCTGTTCCTGTTTCTCTGTTCTCTCCCCTCTTCTCTCTGGACTCTCTTTGGCACCGATCTTACGATCTTACCTCTGCTTCTCTTTTGTCTCTATCCTCTGTCTCTCCCCATCTCCCTCCGTTCCTCATCCTGTGTAGCCTCTCTCCATCTCTTTTCTCTCACCTTCCCTATCCCATCCCATTTTCTCCTCTCTCTCTCTCAATCTTAATCCTATCCCTTCTCTTTTCTCTCTTTCTCCTCCCTGTCTCCTCATCCCTCCTTGTATATTTATATGAAGAGCAGGGAGAGAAGAGATGGGGAGGAGAGAGTGTGACAGAAAGGAAGGAGAGAGGAAAGAAAGTGAGATGTGAGGAGGAAAGAAGAGAGGAGAGGACAGTGAGAAGAGAGAAAGAGTGGGAAGAAATGAGAGAGTGAGCGAGGAGAAAGAGCAGAAAGATATTGTGGAGAGAGAGAAAAAAGAAGGGAGGGCAAGGAGAAATGCGTGAGGGAGGAAAGAGGGCGAGATGAGCAAAAAGTGAATGACTGAGAGAGGAGAGAATGAGAAAGAGAAAGGAGAGGGAAGAGTTAAAGGAGAAACAGGACAGAGGAGAAAGGACAGAAGAGAGGGAGGAGGGAAGGGCAAAGGGGAAGAACAAGAAGAGAGGGCTCTGAGAGAGGAGAGTTGATGAGGAAGGGGAGAGGCTGAATAGAGAAGACAGGATGAGAGGGGGGAAGAGATGGCAGGGGGCAACTGGAGGAAAGAGGAGGGTGGGAAAGAATGGAGAGAGAAATGGAATGTGGGAAAGAGTGAGAGGCACTGTGAGGAGAGAGAGTTGGGAGAGATGAGAGAGAGACAAGGGAGACAAACAGAAGAGGAGAAGGAAGAAAGGGAGATGAGAATGAAGAGGAGAGAGAAAGGAGAGGATAAAGAAGGGAGAGTGAGTGAGGAAAGAGGAGAGAGGACAGAAAGTGAGAGATTGAGGAGAGAGACGAGAGTGGATGGGGTGAGTGAGAGGAAAGAATGACAGATAATGGAGAGTGAAGGAGGGGAGAGAGAGGAGAGGAGAGAGGGATAGAGAAAGAGGAGAGAGAGGCAGAAGTTGCAGAGTGATGAGAACACTGAAGAGGAAGAGCACAGAGAGGAGAGAATGCTAGAAGAGCTGAGAGAGGGAAGAAAGAATGGAGACAGAGGGGAAAGAGAAAGAGGGAGAGAGAGTAGATAGATGGAACAGAGGAACAAATGGGAGAGAGGAGAGAGAGGAAGGAGAAAGAGGAAGAGGGGGAGAAGAGAGAATGAGGGGAGGGGACATGAGAGAGAAAAGAGAGAGATAATAGAGAGAGGGACTGAGAGATGGGGAGTAGCAGAGAGAAAGGTATATATGGGGAGAAAGGAAAGAGGAGATGAGGGAGTGGGTGGAGAGAGGCGAGACAAAAAGTCGCAACGCAGAAAGTCAGCAGGGGCAGAAAAGAGATAAATTGGGGAGAGATAGCAAGGTAGAAGCAAGAGGGTTTAGGGAGAAGAGAGGAGAAAGGCAGGAGAGTGTGAGAGAAGAGAGAATGGGGGAGGAGTCAATGAGACAGGGATTGAGGAGGTGAGAGAGGAAGGAAATAGTAGAGGAAGGAGAGAGATGGAGAGAGGGGCAAGGTACAGAGAAAAGAGAAGACAGAGAACCAAGAGAGAGGGGGAGAGGAAGGGCGCGTGTCCACTTCTCCTCTCAGCTCAGGGCCCATCTGGTGCAGACCCGAGCAGGCCCTGTGCATGCCGACAGTCTCTGTGAGTTCGTGTGTTGAGTCTAGAAGGCCTTGATGCCTCAGTGTCCTCCGTCCCCTCTGGCTCTTCCACTCTTTCTGTCTCCTCTTCCACAGAGTTCCCTGAGCCCTGAGAGGAGGAATTTGGTGGGTTCATCCCTTTTAGGGCTGAGTATTCCAAGGTCTCTCACTCTCTGCATGTTGTCTGGCTGTGGGTCTCTCTCTTTGTCTCAGCTCCTGCAGGAGGAAGCTTCTCTGATGAGGGCTGAGCAGGGCGGTGATCTATGAGGACAGCAGATGTCATTAGGAGTCATTGGATTGCTGGGTTCCTTTAGAGAGCAGTGGTATTTGGTTCCCCCATTGTCTCTGGACTATCTAGTCTCAGGTTCTTGGCCACCCACGCCGAGTTGGGCATGGGTTCCACCTCATGGAGAGGGCCTTAACTTAGATGTTGGTTGGCTATTCTCACAAACTTTATGCCACTATTGCGCGGTGTGTCTTGCAGGGCACTCTTGTAGGTGGAAGGGGTTCTAGCTGAGTTGGTTTTACCTTTCTCATCACCCTCTTATCTCTCCCCACCCCTCCTACCCCCCACCCCACCCCCACCTCTCCTCCTCTGAGATAGATAGATAGTTAGATAGATATAGATATAGATATAGATATAGATATAGATATAGATATAGATATAGATAGATAGATATATCCCTTTCTCTTTCCTCTCTCTCCGCTGTGTCTCTCTCTCAACTCTGTCTAGTCTCTCCTCTTACTCTCTCCCTCCCTTTGCCTGATTGAGGGTTCAGAATATGCATCTCACCCATGCACCATCTTGCCTTTCCTACTCCAAATCAAAATCCAGTGTCTGTACTCTTACAATAATGCCTAAAATGTCACATGTGCCTAGCTCCTCTCTGTGTCTGTGTCTGTGTGACTGTGTGTCCGTCTCTATTTTTCTATCTATCTATCTATCTATCTATCTATCTATCTATCTATCTATCTATCTATCTATCTATCTATCTTCATCTTCATCATCATCTCTCTCCCCACTCTCTACATTATCTCTCTCTACTGTCTCTCATTACTCCTGCTCTATCCTTTGTATCTTTCAACTATCTCTATCTCTCATCTTTCTGTCTCTCCACGTTCTCTCCTCTGTCTCTCCCCCTGTATCTCCCCTTTCGACTCTCTTCTCTCTCCTCACTACCCCGTCTCTCTCCTTTGCCTGTATCACTTCTTCTTCTTCTCTTTCCTCTGTGTCCTATCTCACTCCTCTCGCATTCCTCTCTCACCTCTCTCCATATTTTCTCCCATCTTCAACTCTCAGTCATCTGTCTCTCTCTCCTCTCTCTCCAATCTCTCTTTCCTCTCGCTTTCTCAATCTTCTCTTTCTGTCCTATCTCTCTCTTTCTCTCTCATCACTTTCTATCCTCTTTCTATCTATTCCCTGCATCTCCCTCTCAATTCTCTCTTCTCTGTCTCATTCCTGCCTCTCCCTCCCTTCCCTCTCTTCTTCATCTCCCCTCTCTGCTCCTTCTTTTCTCTCCTCTCTTTTTTCTCTTTTCTGTCTCCTCCCTTTCTTGTCTCTCCCCTCTCTGTCTCTTTCTCTCTCAATTTTCTCCCCTCTCTCACTCTCTTCTCTCCTCCTCCCCTCCTTTCTGTCTCCTTTCTCTCCTCTTTCTCTGTAGGAGGCACAGAGGTCTTCGTGATCACAGATAAACACTAAGAGAACCTGGAATATTAAACACACAGGAGTTGTTCCTTCAAAGGAAAGAATGCATAACCAGTTATAGACCCAGAAGGCAGGGAGCAGACATGGTTAATAGCCTAGTCATTTGTGTTATCTATGGGGCTGGAGACCACACTGGATCCTCCCCCAGACCCTTATCATAAACATTTTTCTCAGTTAATCTATAGAACCAATCCATGGACTTTACAGTTTTGAGCAGTCTTTGATTTGTTTAGCTTACTTTGTTCCTCAAGGAGATTAATGTATGCTTTGTTGTGCATGCAGGATTGAGTTAATTATCACCAGAAACATTTTTACCAAATTGTGTTGTACTTAAGTATGCCTAAAATAAACCACTCTGGGTTAGACTCTTGAAGTTTGAACCAACACTGGCTACTTATTTGAGTTGAATCGAATTGCCTTCTTGCCTCTGCAGGTCATTATTCTGCTGACCATGGTGGTTGCAGAGACAACTTCATCTCTCTCTCTCTCTCTCTCTCTCTCTCTCTCTCTCTCTCTCTCTCTCTCTCTCTCTCTCTCTCTCCCTCCCTCCCTCCCTCCCTCCCTCCCTCCCTCCTCATTCTCTCTTCATGTTCTCTATCATTTTCATTCTCTACATTGTGTTTCTCCTCTTGCTGTTCTCTCTCTTCTTTTCTTTCATTTTTTTTTTGAGACAGAGTTTCTCTGTGTAGTTTTGGTGCCTGTCCTGGATCTCGCTCTGTAGACCAGGCTGGCCTCAAACTCACAGAGATCCTGGCTCTGCCTCCTGAGTGCTGGGATTAAAGGCGTGCGCCACCACCGCCTGGCTGTTCTCTCTCTCTCCTCTCTCTCCTTTCTCCTCACTCTCCTCTGTTTTCTGTCTCTCTGCTTTCTCTCTCTATTTCCCCTCCATTTCTCTCTTGTCTCTCATTCTTTTCTGTCTCACACTCCCCCCTTTTCTCCTCTCTCCTTTCTCTCGCTCTCATTCCCCTCTCTATCTCTCCTCTCTCTTACCTATCCTATCTCCTGTCTTTTTCTCATCTATCTCTCTTAGTACCTCTTTCTACTGTCTTTTCCCTCTTTCTTCTCTTTCTTCCCTGTTATCTTCTCCCTGTCCTGACTCTCCTCTTTGTCTCTCTCCTCTCTTCTCTCACCCTGCTCTCTCTATTTTCTTGCTGTCTTTTCTCCCATCTCCCCCTTTCTCCTCTCTCTCTTTTCTACCTCTTTCTCCCCTATCTCCACTCCATTCCCTCTCTCCTCCATCTTACTCTCACTTCTCTGTGTGTTCTCTCATCTATCTCTCATCTCACTCTTTTCTCTTCTTGTTCTTATGTCTATCATCAATCTCTTGTCATGGTCTCTCTGTCTCCTCTCCTCTACCTCTCTACTTTCTCTCTCACTCTCTACTCTAAATCTTCTCTCTCTCTCTCTCTCTCTCTCTCTCTCTCTCTCTCTCTCTCTCTCCCCTCTCTCCTATCTCATTCTTTCTCCCGTCTCTTTCTCTCCCCCTAACTCTCCTCTCTGTATCTTATACCACACTCTCATTCCTCTCCATTTACCCTCTTTCTAGTCTCTCTTCCTCTTCTCTCTGTCTCTCGTCCATCTTTCTCATCTCTGGCTCCCCACACTCTTTTATTCTTCCTCCTCCTCCCCCCTCTCCCCACTCTTTCTTTCTCTCCACTTTCTCCCTATCTCTCTCCCCCTCTTCCTTGTCATTGTTTTCTTCTTCTTCTTCTTCTTCTTCTTCTTCTTCTTCTTCTTCTTCTTCTTCTTCTTCTTCTTCTTCCTCCTCCTCCTCCTCCTCCTCCTCCTCCTCCTCCTCCTCCTTCTCTCTCTCTCTCTCTCTCTCTCTCTCTCTCTCTCTCTCTCCCTCCCTCCCTCCCTCTCTCCCCTTTCTCCCTATCTCTCTCTCCCTCCTCGGCTCCTTCTCTTCCCCCTCCTCCCGCTCCTCCTCATCATCATCATCACTCCTGTAATATTGAGTTCAGGTGAAAGTCTCTAACTAGTATTTCCATGTGTGTTCCAACACTAGTACACTTGTGTAAACTACTGTTCATGATCATCCATGTCTTGTGATATACTAGTAAATATATACAAACACTAAGTGTGTGCACACAGTATACCTTGTGCCTCTTTTGCACTAGTACTTCAATATCTAGGTGCACTGCTATAATAATATTATTATGTGTGCCAACTTCTAGTCAGTCTGTGATGACTGCTGTTCCAGCACATCTTTGTGTGTTACACTAGTAGCACAACCCCCCCCCCCAGAGCTGAGGACCAAACCCAGGACCTTGCACTTGCTAGGCAAGCGCTCTACCACTGAGCTAAACCCCCAACCCCAATATGATTTTTTTTTTTTTCCGAGACAGGGTTTTCCCACTCTGTTTTCCCACAGCTCACTCTGTGGACCAGGCTGGCCTCGAACTCACAGAGATCCACCTGTCTCTGCCTCCCAAGTGCTAGGATTAAAGGCATGAGCCACCACCACCCAAATAAGTAATGAATGTTTGTTTGTTTGTTTGTTTGTTTTTGGTTTTTCAAAACAGGGTTTCTCTGTGTAGCTTTGTGCCTTTCCTGGAACTCACTTTGTAGATCAGGCTGGCCTCGAATTCACAGAGATCCACCTGCCTCTGGCTCCCGAGTGCTGGGATTAAAGGCATGAGCCACCACCACCCAAATAAGTAATGAATGTTTGTTTGTTTGTTTGTTTGTTTTTGGTTTTTCAAAACAGGGTTTCTCTGTGTAGCTTTGTGCCTTTCCTGGAACTCACTTTGTAGATCAGGCTGGCCTCGAACTCACAGAGATCCACCTGTCTCTGCCTCCCGAGTGCTAGGATTAAAGGCATGAGCCACCACCACCCAAATAAGTAATGAATGTTTGTTTGTTTGTTTGTTTGTTTTTGGTTTTTCAAAACAGGGTTTCTCTGTGTAGCTTTGTGCCTTTCCTGGAACTCACTTTGTAGATCAGGCTGGCCTCGAACTCACAGAGATCCACCTGCCTCTGGCTCCCAAGTGCTGGGATTAAAGGCGTGCGCCACCACCGCCCGCACACAAGCATTTTTGCTGCTGTGCCTTTACTTCCATTGCCCTGTGCACTTGTCCACATCAGCGCACAGCTTTACTCCTCCAACAGTTGCTTTGCTGCTCTGGTTTAGACATGTGGAAAGTTGTACATTTATATGCTTTGGTGTAAATGCACATCATTTATGCTTCAATTGAAGTGCATCAGAATTTGCAAAGGTACCATTGTGTGGTGCTTTTGTAATAGATACCTGTGAGCTGCTTACTAGTACATTCAAATGTAGTCATGTACTAGTATATTTTTGTGTGCTCCTTTCTAATGTTTCCATGAGTGCTGGTATCATATATCCATGAGTCCTGCTGTATTATTACATTCGTTTACACTTCAATAATACTACATACATGTAAGGCTATACACAGACATACATGTTTGCTGCTTTATGACAGACAACATTCATGATCACTCCTATAATACTGAATCTATGAATGCACCTTCACTTGTATTTCATGTGTGCTGTTCTACTGGTAAGCCAGTGTAGACTGATGTCAATGAATGTCCATGTGTTCTGATGTACTAGTAAATATATGGACACACCAATACTAGCACATCCATGTGCACTGCTCTACTTCTGCACGAGTGGCCACAATATCCTGATGTGCAAATACTAGAACATTCTCGTTAATGCTCTTTTCTAGTATGGTCTTTTCTGACCACTTCTATTACAGGACATCAGTGTATTAGTTCAGGTTTCTATTGCTGCAACTGAATACCATGACCAAAAGAAGCACGTTGGGGAGAAAAGGATTTATTTGTCTTACACTTCAACACTGCTGTTCATTATTAAAGAAGTCAGGGCAGGAACTCAAGCAGGGCAGGAACCTGAAGGCAGGAGCTGATGCAGAGGTCATGGGGGGGTGCTGCTTACTGACTTGCTCCCCATGGCTTGCTCAGCATGCTTTCTTATAGAACCCAGGAGCACCAGCCATGTTACAGTGCTGTCATGTGGTGGTGTTGGCATGCCTGCTCACACACATGTTGTTTCTCAGCACCATCCCTTGGCATTGTAGGCACAACTGTTTACACACATGACATGAAGCCCCAGCACAATCCTGTGGTGATGTGTGCATGCCTGTTCACATGCATGTGGTTTCCCAGTGCCATCCTGTGATGGCATGGGCATAAGTGTTCACACACAAGCTGTGACCAAGTGCCATCACATGGCAGTGTGGCTATACAGACCTGTTCACACAATTGCCATGTCCCTGTAACATCATCAGACACGTCTGTTCACACATGTTCTGTGTCCTGGCATTGTTACATCATGGTGTGAGCATGCCTATTCACATGTATGCTGTCCCAGCACCACTGCCATGGAAGTATAGGCATGCCTGTGCACACACATGCCATATCCCAGTACCATCTCATGTCCACATGGGCATTCCTGTTCACAGACATGGGGTTGCTCAGTGCTATCCTGTAGTGGCATGGGTATGTGTGTACACACAAAAGCCATGTCTCAGTGCTATCCTGTAGTGGCATGGGCATGCGTGTACACACAAAAGCCATGTCTCAGTGCTA
Organism: Peromyscus maniculatus bairdii; assembly: GCF_049852395.1. Classification (NCBI taxonomy): domain Eukaryota; kingdom Metazoa; phylum Chordata; class Mammalia; order Rodentia; family Cricetidae; genus Peromyscus; species Peromyscus maniculatus. The sequence goes on from NC_134870.1 coordinate 21,545,957, forward strand.
TCATGCTGGCATATCTGTTCATACACATTCCATGTTCTGCATCATCATGTCACAGTATGGGCATGCCTCCTCATATGTATGCCATGTTCCAGGATTTCAGGTGGTGGCACAGGAATGCCTATTCATATGCATACTGTATCCAGGCAGCATCCCTTGGTGGTGTGGGCATGCACCTGTACAAACATGTGTGATTCTAAGAGCCTAACTTGGGTGCTAGGAACTGAACCTGAGGCCTCTGCAAGAACACACATTCTTAACCACCAACCATCTCTCAGCCTTTGAATGGCGTTTTACTTTTATTACATATTCATTTCGTGTACAAGCACCTTGCTAACCACCTCATCCGCTCCTTCAGTAGGTATTAATAACTCAAAGCAGCAGTTTGAGACTGTGGCAGAACTCAACAAGATGTAGACACGTACAAGCCTGCAGTTCCAGTTACTCTGGAGAACGAGGCAGGAGGAATCAAGTTCAAGGCCTGAAGGGCTACAGATGAAGTTCAGGGCCAGTCTGGCCAATTTAGTGAACACCTATGCCAAAAATATTAACAAAAGGTATGCGGTCAGAGACCACCTAAATAGAGAGCAGGCTGAAGAATGTCAGTTGCTCTTAGAAGCCAGAGAGTTAAATAATGACATGAAAAAGTAAAATAGTATGAAGAGAGGCACTTTTGAGACTCTGGTAGCCAGGAGGTTGGCTCATAGCCATTTGTGACAGAAATAATCGATTATGATCTCCATTTATTGTCTAACAAATCACAAAACTCTAGTTCTAAATGACCTTCTGGGAAGAGGAGTTCGTAATCTCCTAGCAGACAAAAATTTTATAGCAGCATCTCTGGCAAGGGCATAAACTCTATAAACTTTCACCACAAGCAAAACAACACCCCACCCCTCTCTTCGCAATCCGGAAGACTTAATCAAAAGCGGAGCTGCCTTCTCCAACTGTGTGCACTAAACCCAAACCAGGAGGGTGCTCGGCTCCTGCGGGGCTTAGTCCCTCCAGTGATCCCAGGATCCCTACACGCGGCGAGGGGAGGAGGGCAGAAGGTGGATCCCGCGGGTTCCTGGGGCAGCCACAATCCTCCTTTACTTTTTGCGCGTTGCACCGCCTCCACCTCCGGGGTAAAATGCAACCCAGTGCTTTCCCGCTGAGGCGAAAGCATGGAATACCTTTATCTTTTCAGTCGCCAAAAGAAATGACATAACAGTCTTCAGACTGGACTGCAATGGAGTGGGAAGCCCGCGTCGGGTCCCCCCCAGGCCCCGCCCTCCCAGGACAGGGGACTACACTTCCCAGGGGCCTCCGCGGGCCCGAGAGGCGTGCCCGACGGCCTTCCCGCTCTCTTCAGGCCAGGAGTGGCTGTCAGGGAGAGGGGCGGGGTTTGTCGCAGCCAGTGAGCGAAGGTCTCGTTACGGCGGCGGAAGCAGCGGCGCTGGAGTGAGGGGTGGGGGACAGAGTGCTATCGGCCCGGCGGTGGCTGCGGGTCCGAAGCCCGAGGACAGTAGACTCACAGACGGAGAGCGCACAGGAGCAAGCTAGAGGCGGCGTGGCCGCGCCCAGGTAATGGCGGAACGCGAGCCGGGAGGGCGGGGAGGAGTCGAGGGGGCGGGACTGCATGGCCAGTCCCGGTGCTCGTCCCCGGGGAAGGACAGAGCCGTACACAGCTCTTGCAGCCCTGCTTCCAGCGCTCTAGCGAGCTGGAGGCAGAGCTGTGGAGTCGGCGGCAGGGCCCCGGTTGCTCGGTGCGAGGAAGGGCGAGAACCCCCGAGGGGTGGGCAGCCCCGGGCACGGGGGCGTGGCGGACGCGGGCCTCGGTCGGGAAGTCCGCGGGAGGGAGGACGGCCTAGGGAGTTTGGCTGCTGGAGCAGTTTAAAGTGACTCTCCACATCCGGGCCCTGCGCCCGCCGCTTTCAGACCCCTGCCGGGGCGGGGCCTCCCGGATCCCCGCCCTTCTTGCCGGGGATCGCCTCGCTTTCCCTTCCATTGGCCCAGCCGAGGGGTTCAGGCTGCTCCCCGCCCCCAGCGAGACCGGCGCCTCATTGGCTGGCGGCCGGCGGGAGGGTGGGGCGGGCCCAGAACGCGCAGGCAGCTGCGGATTGGTGCCGGGTCCAGTGACGCGCCCCGCGTCCGGCCAATGGGCGGGCGGGGGAGGCAGGGGTAGGTTGGGTGGTAAGAGGACTGGGAGCGGAGCGGCGGCTGGCCGTGGGGGTGAGTGTGGCGGGCGGGCTGAACTGAGGCGGGCCGGGGACGCGTTCCGAATCGCGTTCCCTCTGTGTCTGCGGAGCCCCTCGAGCCCTTCGTGGAGGCCACAGATAAAAAGGCACACTGCTTATCTTGACGAGAGGGCTCCGTAGGACATTTTCCCGGGGAGACAGAGCCTCGACACTCAGAGTGTCTGGAAGCGTGTGTCCTAGGATCTCGGAGGAGGAATGGGGCTAACTGGGGTAGAGGGGAGATCGGCGAAGCCTGACTCCAAAGGAAAAAGTGGAAGACGATTTTAGAGACTGTGGAAAAGGGCTCTAATCCTACCCGTGTCTCGCTTTGGGGGGGTTGTCCGTGATGAGGAAGAAAGGAAATCCTTAAATGGAGGCCTTGACGGAAAAGCGTTTGAGGATTCCGCAAACATCGGGTCTTAATGTAAGATTTCCGATCCGTTCTTGGGGCTGGGCATTATGACATACTAATTACGGTTCTGTTTGTCTTGGTGTGAGGCTTGAGTCTTTAAAAGAGCCATGCTATTTCCCATAAAATTTTACATAGATAGCCTATGGTTATGGTAATAACTAGCATTTGGCGGCTATATAACATTCAGTATCTATTTTTTTTACTACAGCGATCCATAAGTGTTTTTGGAAGGTTATAGTATCCTCCAACACTTGTATAAAGACTGTCATTATTAATTTAGCCTTAGTACATAAAGAGTCCTCAATTAGATGTCTGCACTATTAATCATAACTCACGGTTAGAAAAATGAAGCTGTATTTGTGTTTCTGAGAGATGTTGTGATTACTAAAGATGCTTTGATCTCTCAATGTTGGTTCTAATTTCGGAATCTGGTAGTAATGGAATGACTTGTTTTGCAGGTGGAAATGAGTTCTCAGCAGTTTCCTCGGTTGGGAACCCCTTCCCCTGGGCTCAGCCAGGCACCTTCACAGATCGCAAACAGTGGTTCCACAGGCTTGATAAACCAGGTTGCCACAGGTGAGATGTGTTACATTTCTTTCATATTGCTTAGTTTTAAGAATGTTACTAACTTCAAATTAGCAAATTCCTTCTCATAACTACTAGTCTACTGGCTTTGAGGAAAGGATGTATTGATACACTTTTAAAATAAGGCATATTCCCTCTTTTTTTGGTCATTTATATTTTCTGGGGTAAGTGTACAACTTTAGTAAATCATGCTTATACGAATCATTTTTAAATGTATTAGTATGTTAGCATTTTATTAACTCTCAGGGTATAGGTATGGTAATAGTGCCACTAGAGAGCCCAACAGTGAGTGGGACAGAAGCCTTACTTCTTAGGACCGTAAGGTCTAGGAAAAGAGAAGTAGATAGCATGTGTCTGGGTCTGTCTTCATGCATGTGTGTTTGAAGGCCAGAGGTCAACCTCACATATGCTTCCCCAGGAACTGTTCACCTTGTTTTTTCATACAGGGTCCCCTCACTGAGTCTGGGGCTCTGAGCAGGCTAGGCTGACAAGTACTTCATTGACTGAGCTGTTCCCCAACCCTGGAAAAGACGGTTGAAAAGTATATATTCACATGTTTGCACTTGGGTTTTTATTTGTAATATATCCTTTCGGTGCTGTAGATTAGTTGATATTCGTTGGTGAACAATATTGCCTATAATAATATTTGACTGTGTGTAGAGACATTTGTGGTTGTCACAGCTGAGAGGTACTGAACATCCTTAAATGCACCAGACAAACCACTTCTGCCTTCTAACAATCATCAAAGCTAGTGAGCAATCTTCAGATGTTGTTTTCACTCTGTATCGAGCAAATACTGCAAGCTGAAATGAAATCCTTTTCCTGGTCTGTTTGGTCACCATCCAGTTCTTGTACTCTTTACGGCAAACGCTACTGTTGTTCATTCATCGCTCAAGCCAAAGGCTGAGGCATCTTTGGTTGTGATTGATTGTGTTCTAGCTACTCTTTCCTCTTCCTCTCCCAACCCTAGCATTGACTCATAATGTAGCCCAGGCTGGCCTCAAACTCTTGACTCTCCTACTTCAGGAGAGTCCTGGGATCACAAGTTTGTTTCACCAGGCCTGGCTGATTTTATCTGCCAGTGAGCTGGGGCCTTACTATTTTGAGCTTGTTTCTTTTGCTTTGACTACTTCCTGCTGACTTTGTTTTTAATTGCAGATTTTTTTGTTGTTGTTACTTTAAGCTGCTCTCTGCCTGCCATTGGACAGTATGTACTCATTTTTCTGCATATAACATGTCCCGTTTCCATGGCTCAGGGCTTTCTTCCTTCCCAGGTTCGGTATTGGCTGGTTGTTCTTCCTTGAGGATTCATCTTAGACACCATTTTCTGGATGTCTTTGCTGACTTTATTTTCTACTACATTTCAGATTCTGTGTGTTTCATGAACCTTTGTATGCACATACTTGCTATAATGGATAGCACAAGGTGTAGTCAGCAACTTCTTGTAGAGCCATCTAAAGTGCTTTCTTTCTTGTTAGGCATAGTGATGCACATCTGTAGTCTAAGCATTTGAGTAGTTGAAGAAAGCTTATCAGTTTAAAGCAATGCAGCTGAAGTTTGGCTGCAAAGCAGGTCCAGGACCATGGGCTCCGTGAGACAACCCCTGCCCCGAAACAGTTCTGACAACATGTTGTTGCCTTTGGCAGAAGTTCATTACAGTGATTTAAAGAGCTGAAGATAAGAACATTGGTTTTTGAAGGGAAAGAAATGAGAGCTGTACTTATGGAAAAAAGAAAGGCAGATCATCATTGGAGCTTTGCAGTGTGATGCTTGATGCTAATCAAGCCTAATGCTTCTTTCCTAGACTGTTTTTCATGGTTCACCCTCATGCTTCTGTACTCTCCACACATTTCAAGACCCAGCTCAAAACTTAATAGGTAGACTGTTCATGAAAAATTTCAGAAGACTATTAAGTTGTCTTATTTTTCCTTTTATTTTAAGTAAATCAAATTTATTTTCCAAAAAATGTTAAGTCTGGGATTAACCAGTCCAGCATGATCTGGTAGCTTCGTGATCATCACCCAGTTTCTTTCTTTGTCAGAAGCTGTCAGTGTAGCACTCTTGACAGGGTGCTTGTCTAGCAGATGGAAGCTCTGGGCTCCATCCCTAGCACCACATAAATGGGATGTAGTGGTCCATGCTTATAGTCCCAACTGTTAGAAGGTAGAGGAAAGAGGATCAGGAGTTCAAGACCAACCCTGGCTGCATAGCGTATCTGAGGCTATCCTGGACTACATGAGACCCTAGTCACAACAGAAGAGGAAGATGGAGGAAGAGAGGAGGTTTTCACCTAAGTAGTTACATATTTCTCTGTTTCATGAGAGATGATGTGGGGTCCTAGGCATGCCAGGAATTAAAGTATAAGTTTAAAGTTAAGAAGTAGAAATAGCGCCGGGCGGTGGTGGCGCAAGCCTTTAATCCCAGCACTTGGGAGGCAGAGCCAGGCGGATCTTTGTGAGTTCGAGACCAGCCTGGGCTACAGAGCGAGATCCAGGAAAGGCACAAAGCTACACAGAGAAACCCTGTCTCAAAAAAACAAAAAACAAAAAACAAACAAAAAAAAAAGAAGTAGAAATAGCTAATGCTTCAAGATTCTGTTGAAGATGAATAGAAACATGGTTGGGGATATAACTCAGTGGCACAGGACTTATCTTGAATGTTTCAGATCTCTGGGTTTGATCCTCAACAACCCCATCCCCTCCCCCAAAATAAATAAGTCCAAAAGTGTGGAGGAACCAGATAAATGAATTTCCAAAGAGCCTAGTGGGAAATGATCAGTACATTCTAATTTAATAAAGTTGTTAAAAATCAGTCTTCCTGGACCAAATAGGCTTTGGGAAAGTTTAGGAAATGGTCCATTTTCTTAATTTTTTTTTTTAACTAGGAAACAAATTGGTTTGGGTAACCAGGAAAGTAAACAATCATAAACAATATGGTCATATATATATATAGAAAATCTTAATCTTTTTTTTAAAACTGTCAGAATAAGTGGCATTAGTAAAATAATAGGCTACAAGATCAATGTGTGAAAGTTCATTACATGTCTGAATACTGGCAATAGACAATTTTTTCATGTGTCTGTAGTTTATGTGTTTGTGTGGATGTGTGTGCCAAAAATCATGTCAAGTGTCTTTGGTCGCTCTCCATCTTTAGTGTTTGAGGCAGGGTCCCTTACTGAACATGGAACGCATGGATTTAGCTAGGTTGGCCAGGCACTGACCTTCAGGGATCTACCTCTGCAGCCCCCACTCCCACCAAGTGCAGGGTGACAGGTGTGTGCCACCGTGCTCAGCTCTTCTGTGGGCACTGGGCCTCCACACTCAGGTGCTGGGCTTGCATAGCACGTACATAGTGACTGACCCATCTCCCCAGCGTAGACGCAAGGTGGGTTTTCGTTGTTAATGTCCATTTACAATAGCTACCGAAAATAACAGCAGAAGATAAATTTAAGAAAATACATGTAAGGCTGGGTAAGGTAACACATACCTTTGATCCCACTACTCAGGAGGCTGAGACAGGCAGACCTCAGTGAGTTTGAGGCTAGCCTAATCTACATAGCAAATTCCAGGCCAGCCATGAGCACATAGTGAGACCCTGTCTCAACATAAATATATTTAAGACCTGAAGTCAAACACATTGAGACAGTGACATGAGACATTGCTGAGCAATATTGAAGAACTAGATACATGAAAAACTTGATGGTCACAAATTGAAGTACTTAACATTTTCGACACCATTGTTTCTTCCCTAAGTGCGTATATATGATATAAAGATATCATAATAGCACCCTTGTGTACTTTTTTTTCTTTTTTTTTTTTTTTTTGGTTTTTCGAGACAGGGTTTCTCTGTGTAGTTTTAGTGCCTGTCCTGGATCTTGCTCTGTAGACCAGGCTGGCCTCGAACTCACAGAGATCCACTTGACTCTACCTCCCGAGTGCTGGGATTAAAGGCATGTGCCACTGCTGCCCAGCTCCTTGTGTACTTTTTTGTAGAATCTTGACAACCTGGCTCTAAAATTTGTGTGGAAATCCAAAGGGTTTAAGGATTTCTAAAGCAATTTTGACCCCAGAGAAAGGAAAATCATCATTACCTTACTTTACAACTTATTACAAAACTTCATTAATCAAGATGGTGTAGTATTGGCATTATATAGGTGAATAAAGTACACTATCCAGAAAGTGATTCATAGGTAGATAGAAAGTCATTCATAGGTAAAAAGAAAGTCGTTCATAGGTAGGTAGAAAGTCATTCATAGGTAGATAGAAAGTCATTCATAGGTAGGTAGATAGACAAACAGATGTATGTTTTGTTTTGTTCTTTAACAAAAGTGTGTGATTAATAGGGGAATGAACTTGAATAAACATACCAGTGTGGAGGGAGAAAACAACTTTGTAGGGTGTGTTTTCTTTTTCTACCCTGGAACCTGGAGATCAAACTCAGGGCATCAGACTTACATGGCAAGTGATTTTACCCTCAGAGTTAATCTCGCTAGCCCCAAAATACCAGAATATAGGGGAGAATAGACCTTGACCATTACTTTCCTCTTACATAAAAGTTAATTTACTTTAGACCATTGATCTAAATGTAAACTTTTTAATTTCTAAAAGAAAACATAGGAGAAACAGTTTGCAACTTTTCAGTAAGCAAAAATTTCTTAGGTCACAAAATAATACAAAGTGTAACAAACAGTTGATGTAAATTAAAAATAACTTCATTTCAAAAGACATCACTAACAATATCAAGTGGGATGCCCCCAAATGGTATAAGGGTATTTTTTAATAATGTGTCTATAATGACTCATATCCTGAATGTAGAAAGAATTCCTATAACTGAGTAATAAAAAGATAAAAAGCTTAACTTTTTTTTTTTTTTTTTTTTTTTTTTTGGTTTTTTCGAGACAGGGAAAAGCTTAACTTTTTAAGGGTAAGAAAAAAAATTATTGTCTACTTAATAGATAGCCAACAATAGTGATGAGTGCCAAAGAAGTACATGGAAAGATGCATATCATTTCTCATCCTCGGAAGAGTAAAAATGAAAAGCACAGTAAGCTAGCATAGATCCGCTTGAATAACTAAAGTTGAAGTGACTGAATGCCGTGGACTGGTATGACTGAGGCAGTAGAACTCTGAGTGTTGGCATGGGGGGAAGGGGTGAGGATACAAAATGGTCAGGCAGAATCTTAAAAAATTAAACATATACTAACTCACAACTGACCCATCTTATTCCTTCAGTATTTAACCAAGTTAAGTGAAAGTGTATGCTCATTCAAAGATTTATACTCAGGAGTTTACGGAATTTTTGTTCCTAATGGCCAAAAACGGAAAATTCAAAGGTTTGTCAAATGGTGACTAGATAAGCAAGTTGTACTATGTCTGCTTGCTGGACTGCTCTCTCTCACTACCAAAGCCCGGCATCAGTGCATGTGCACACAAGAGCGTGCGTGAATTTCCCTGCAGTGTAGTGTGCTAAGGAAAAGCAGTCAGACTCCTGGAACCACACATTGTATGATTCTGTGTGTGGAATCCTGGACGTGACAGCTGTAATGACAGAGCAAGTCAGTAATGTCTAGGGAGAGAGAGCTGATAGCAGAGGAGCAGGAGTGAACTAGTTAACAGTGATGGTCAGGCTTCTGTGTAGTGATTGAGTGATGGTTACAGCTTTACAGACTTTGGTGAAAGTTTTACACAGAGAATTGGTGAATTTTTTTATTTTTATATATATTATTAGTGGATTTTATCTGTAGATTATATCTCAGTAAAGCTGACTAATTAAGAGATGCACATATACTTCACTAAAGACAAATGGTCATTAAAAAACAAAACTGTTCAGCATTGCTGGTCATTGTGGCAATCCCAGTTCAAGCCCTAATGAGATGCATACTCTCCACCAGAATGGCTGTAAGTATATCAAGGATTTGTGAGGATGGAGAATGCCTGGAACCCACAGAGCTGCTGGCAGAAACATAGAATGGTACAGCTGCTTTAGAAACAGCCTTGACAGTCCTTTAGAAAGTAAAACGTTAACATTTTACATCGCCATTCTGCTCGCAAGAGTGCTGATGAAATTTCTATAAAAAGTCATTGAGTTATCTTCAAGTAGACACTATTGCAGTGGTTCTCAGCCTTCCTAATGCTGCGACCCTTTAATACAGCTCCCATGTTGTGGTGACCCCAACCATAAAGTTATTTTGTTGCTATTTCATAACTGTAATTTTGCTGCTGTTACGAATCCTAATGTATATGTCTGTTTTCCAAAGGGGTCTCAACCCACATGTGAAAACCAGTGCACTATTGTGTATATCACTCAGTCAAGTGATTATATAAATCCCAAATGTAAGATTTCTGAGTGCTCTGGAGAATCAAGTCAGTTATGTGTAAAATAGAAATTACAACTGGAAAGATGACGCGCCTGTTAAGGATACTTCCTACTTTTGTAGGGGATCTAGTTGAGTTCCCAGCACCTATATCAGGTGACTCACAATTACCTGTAACTAACTCCAGCTCCAGGGACTCTGATACCTTCTTCAGGACTCTGAGGGCACATACACTCAACATGCACATACACACAGACACAGACACACACACACACACACTCTTACACATATAATTTTAAAATAATTTTTAAAACCTTCAAAAAGAAAATAAAAGTCACTTCATCTAGCTCTTATACTTTCAGAACCAATTTCCTGAAGAATTCATTAGGACTTTTGGAAAAGTCTAAAATAATCATAAGTAACACAGTAGTTGTAAAACCTGCAGTAGAATCTCACCTAACATTTTACAAATGATGTAGTAAGTTGGGGCTAAGGAGATGACTTGGTGTAAAGTATTTGGGGTGCAGGCATGACCTGAGTTTAGACTCCCCGCACTCATGTCAAACGATGGGTAGGTGGACACACATTTCTGTAACTCCATTTTGGGGGCGGGGGACACAGAGACAGGCAGATCCCAGGGGCTGTAGCCAAAACATAAGGAGGAGGGAAGTAGAAGACACCCACTGTCAACCTTTGGCCTCCAGAGGGTGTGAAACAGATGAGTGCATATACCATGTGCCCCCCAAAAGTTGCCATATGTTCTAATTATTCATTACATTGGCAGTAGTAGGTTTATAGCCAGTAGAATATTATAATAGCAAAGCTTGAAAACTATCCTAAATGTCTCAGCAGTAAGATAGATATCTTGTAGCTTAATCGCATAGTGGCAGGCACACTGTGGCATGCTGAGAATGAAATGTTTCTGGCTATGTGCAGTAATATGCATCGGTCATATCTGTAAGAGAAAGAAGCAGGAAAGTAGGTTTGGCGGGTGTATTTTTCCCCCTGAGCTATCGCTCAGTTTGGCACTAACCTCAAGTTAGAAAGTAGAATGATGGATATCTTGGGTAGGATGATGACTTCCGTAGAGCTGAATGGAGGTTGTCTGGAGCCAGTGGTGTTTGGGGTTTTACTGGGTGTTGGTATGTTGAGTGAGTTCAGTTTGTGACATTGTTCTTGCAGAGACATGGATAAACATCTACTCACCACACCTAGGGAATCTTTGGAAGGCCAAAGTAAGAATACCATCAAGGTCCACCTTGTACCAATGAGGTTTTATTTTGTTTTTATTGTTTTAGTTTTGGTTTTTTGGTTGGTTGGTTGGTTAGTTGGTTGGCTTTTTTGTTTTTGTGGGGGTTTTTTTGTTTGTTTGTTTGGTTGGTTTTGGTTTTTCGAGGCAGGGTTTTTCTGTGTAGCCTTGGCTGTCCTGGAACTCTCTAAGCTGGCTTTGAACTCACAGATCCTCCTGCCCCTGCCTCCCTGAGTGCTCGGATTAAAAGTGTGCACCACCACTGCCCAGCGAACCAATGAGTTTTATTGGGGTTAGTTATAGAAATATAGGTGAGAAGATACTTAGAGGAGCAGAAATGACTCAGAGACAGCTGTATCACCAAAGCCCACCCCAGCATGGATGACAGCTCACAGAAGCTGGAGAGTGGAGCATCCTGCACAAACCTGCCAGCAGTTCCACAGGCTGGAGACTGTCCTTTGCAGGCAGCCTGGCCGCTCTGCCTGTTTCAGGCTGCTTAGCTCCCAAGGGCCTCTCAGCAGTCCTTACAGCTCATGTGTGCTTGAGGAGGAGGGGCAGGGTAGATCGCGACAGTTTGAGGGACTTCTGAAGCATTTGAGTTGTGTACTTCCTGAGTGTGATAAGATGCCTGTGGAATATTTCACCTCCCCTTAGAATATCCTGTGTCTTAAGAGCTTCTTTTGAAGATGGAAAGGTTTGTTTGGAGGAAATTACTTCATAATCCTGACTTAAGCATTTTTTTTAACAAATCAAATTTATCTTTGATGTATAATATTGAATTTATCAATCTTGTTAACAGAAAAAATTTATATTTAATAGAGCATTTTTTAAAAACAGATTTAACAGGCTTTTGTAAAAAAATATTCATGTTTGTCAATGCCAGTATTCTTCAGAGTTCAGTTTTTTTCCCTTTTTATTGAAAATATATATTTTTCATACACTATTCTGATTACAGTTTCCTCCCCCTACTCCTCCCAGTTCCTCCCCACCTCCCCTCCCATTCAGGTCCACACCCCTTCTAGAAAACACCTAGAAAACAAAGAGATATCTGAGGAATAATAATAAGATCAATCAGCACCAAATGGGGAGATGACAGAACAACCAGACAGGGAAAGAGCCAAAGCCAAAGCACAAGAAATGCACAGAGATGCAGAGACACCAGTTCTCACACCCAGGGATCCCATGAAAATCAACCTGAAGACGTAATGTGTACATGCACAAAGGACCTGTGAAGTAGTGGGGGTGGGGGAAGCCCTGGCTTAATTTTATAAGACAAAGAGCCCCCAAAGAGGCCATTGAGTTCATTTTGTGTTGGTCATCTACTGCTGGCCATGATTTGTTTCCCCAGTGAGACTCCCTTGGAGAAAATTACGTTTTTATCTGCAAGTGGCAATCAATTGAAAATAGCTTCTACAGTAGAGATGGGGGCATGTGTCTACTTCTTTCAGCTACAGGACCTCATCTGGTGCAGACCCATGCAGGCCCCGTGCATGGTGCCACACTCTGTGAGATCATATGTGCACCAGCCCTGTTGTGTCTAGAAGGCCTTGATTCCTTGGTGTCCTCCATCCCTTCTGGCTCTTAACTCTTTCTGCCTCTTCTGCAGGGTTCCCTGAGCCTTGAGGGGAGGGATTTAATGGATTCATCCCATTTAGGACAGAGTGCTCCATGGTCTCTCACTCTGCACATTGTTTGGCTGTGGGTCTCTATATTTGTTCCCATCTACTGCAGGAGGAAGCTTCTCTGATGATGCCTGAGAAGGCACTGATTTATGAGTATAGCAGAATGTCATTAGGAGTCATTTTATTGCTGTATTCCTTTAGCAGAACAGTAGTATTTGGTTTTCCTCTGGGACCATGGCCTATCTAGTCTCAGGTTCTTGGCCACCCAAGCAGTGTTGGGCATGGATTCCATCTCATGAAATGGGCTTTAACTCAAATCAGATAGTGGTTGGTTACTCCCCCGAGCTTTGTGCCATTGCTGCCCCAGCATATCTTGAAGGCAGGGCACTCTTGTAGACTGAAGATTAAACATATCCTTTTAATGCCGAGTTTTTGAGATTTTTGCCAGTCATGGTGGTGCATGCTTGTAATTTCAATACTTAGGCTGAGACAGGAGGATCACAAGGTAGAGGCCCATTAGGGCTGCAAAATTAGACATCCTCTCAAAACAAGCAAGTCATTTTAAATGAAGTTGTACTATACCCTATAGTATACTTTCAAATATTTGAAGGTTTTTTGTTTTAATTTTGTTTGTGTGTCTGTGCATGCATGTGTGCAAGTCAGGTATTGCCTCTCTCCTTCCACTCTGTAGGTTCTAGAGATCAAACTTAGGAGGTCATGCTTGGCAGGAGGTTTGTTTTCTCACTGAGCTCTCTCTGCAGCTACTATTTGAGCTTATTTTCAGTAACTGTCAGGACCCTGTGTTCATATTCAGAAGAAATCTTACATCCCAGAGTTCTGACTCTTGGTACCACTGTCCCTCAAAACAGGCTTACAAGGGGCTGGAGAGATGGCTCACCCGTTGAGTGTACTTGCTGCTTCTGCAAGTTCCTGGGTTTGATTCCATTCCCAGCGCCATGGGATGACTCACAGCCATCTTTAACTCCAGTTCCATAGTATCTGATGTCCTCTTCTGGCCTCCACAAGTACCAGGCACATGTGTACATGTAGACAAACACTAAAGAGAGGAAGGAAGGAAGGAAGAGAGCAAGCCTGTCATGTCTTAGACATGGGGCACACTCATAATCCCAGCAGTGGGAAGGCGGAGGCAGAAGGATTGCTGCAAGTATGGGGTTAGCTGGCTGTACATAATGAGTTCCAGGTCAGCCAGGACTAGGTAGCAAAGCTCTCTACAAAGCCCAAAAGGTAGAAATCCTTCCAAGAGAATTGGTAATGGTTTTATATATATATAACCCCAGCACTCTGTAGGCTAAGACAAGAGAATCACAAATTAGAGGCCTGTTGGACTGCAATAGTAAGGCCTCTTCTCCATGAAGAAAACAAGCATCACGAGGAATTGGTCACTCAGTCCTCAACAGCAAGGGCTACTCTGTGTTATGTTGATTAACCTTAGAAAATTGTAATAATAATACTTTTTCCATCTTAACATCTTCACTAGTGAACGATGAATCTGGCCGAGAGGCTGATGTTGGTGCCAGGGAGCACGTGGGTGCTAGCAGCTCCCTGCCACCCCGGGAAGAGAAGCAGGAGCCAGTCGTGGTAAGGCCTTATCCGCAGGTACAGATGCTACCTGCACACCATGCCGTCGCTTCAGCCACTCCTGTTGCAGTGACAGCCCCGCCAGCACACCTGACACCAGCAGTACCACTCTTTTCCTCAGAAGGACTCATGAAGGTAACGGTCTCAGGACCCACTGCACCACAGCTGAAGGCGGTGGCGGCGGGCACTGTAGTAAAGCTAACAGAATCGGCGGTTGTGCCCTAGGGTGCCCTCCAACCTTTCTCTTTTGGCTGTCACTCATCTTCCCTGTCATTTGGTCCTGTAATTTGCTCTGCTGCACTGATTAGACTGTGCTGAGCAGTTGGAATCACAGGACCTTTTCTTACCCGTGGTTGTTGATGTTGTTGTTTTATGGGGTTGATTGTTTTAAAACACAGTATTATGCTATAGTCCAGGCTAACTCCCCTTGTAGACCAAGCTAGCCTAAAACTTCTGACAGTCGTCTTGATTCTGCCTCCCAGTTGCTGGGATTACAGGTTTCTTCCACCGTATCTTAACTATTACATAAATTGATGTTGATAATTTTTCACCGGGCAGACATGCTGAGTTTTCTCTTGGTGCTCTTTTCCATGATTTGCTTTAGTAGTTGGAGGTATCTGAGCATGTGGCTCTGTGTGTTACTTAAGTTAATGTTTTAGTTCTGAGAGTGAGAGGCAGGATTATATAGAAGACAAGGCATAGAGTGTGAGCAGTACAAATCTGGGCTTTAGTCCCAGTTCTGCTTTGTACTTTATGTGTGGCTCTGAGTAAGATGTTTAGTCTTGTTTGTGCATTTCTTCCTCTGTACTGTGAAAATGCCATTAGTTCTGCAGAAAAGCTATGATGCTGACAGGTCTCATCTCGTGGGCCGCTGTCCAGATTGGATCGGTGTGCTTTTAAAGTAAAATGTATCACAAGAGCAAAGCTGTTGACATGTCTCGTGGTTTTCTGTTTGCAGCCACCCCCGAAGCCCACCATGCCTAGCCGCCCCATTGCGCCTGCTCCCCCTTCTACCATGTCCCTTCCGCCGAAAGTTCCAGGACAGGTTACTGTCACTATGGAAAACAGCATCCCTCAAGCTTCAGCCATTCCTGTGGCAACAATCAGTGGACAACAGGTATTTCTCTTCCTAATTTGTTATTTTCTAACTGCAGTTCCAAGCTGTTGATCATGATATGTGTAACTCCAAGAATACATTAGGCACTATCCTAAATAATTAAATGGTTTCTGATACCCACGGAGAAACCCAGGCTGCTTAGTAGGTAGGCTCTGTCTGCTGAGCGTATACTGTGCTGGGCACTACCTTCCTTGTAAATCACAAGTAAGTCTGGAGCAGTCCATGCCCTAGAGGAGGTATGGTCCCCATGTGCTTGATTAGAAGGGAACAGTACTGAACAGTGAGAACACCTCCCAGCAGTGTTGTTGAGAGTGTCTGAGGTTTTCTTGGAGGATAGTAGATGTGCATCTGGGGCTGGCAGGTTCCCTCAGGTAGCCGCCTCATTGTGAACATTTATGTTGAAGACTCTTGTTTTAACTTGAAATTTTAATTCTATTATGTATAGTTGACGTACTAAATTGAATTATAACGCTTATCTGTGAAGAAACTAAATCTCAAAATTCTTTGTGTTCTCAAGAAGATTGATATTACAAAAGGTGCCCTTTGTTGTTTTCGGTTTAACATCTTACTAAGTAATCTCAGAAATCTAGGAACGGCACCTGAGTTGTACTCATCTCGTGTGCTGGAGGACTCAAGGGGTGAGCTGGGAACGGAAAGGCAGTATCTCTTGGGTACTAACTGACATGTATTTAGAAATCTTCAATAACGTAAATAATGGATATAAAGATCTGTATAAATAATAAAAATAGAAAGATGAGCATAGTGGTGCACGCCTTTAATCCCAGCACTTGGGAGACAGAGGCAGATGGATCTCTGTGAGTTCAAGGCCAGCTTGGTCTGCAGAGCGAGTTCCAGGACAACCAGAACTACTAGTGAGGACAACCGCCCCCCCCCAAAAAAAAAAATAAAATAAGAGTAGGAGATGAATCAGCCTGTTAACAGGAAAAAGAAAACAAGTGTGAAGGAGTGATGTTGCAGAGATGAGTAACTCCAAGTAGACAGTCAGATGGCTGATCTGATCCTGGGATCTAGTAACTAGTTGGGACTGCTGAAGGATACTCACTCCTAACATGCTTGTTGGCAGGGTAATTATTATAATGCAGTAGATGAAAAGGTAGTAGCTAAGTGATCTCAGAGCCCATTTCCCATGGGGTACTTACTTCTGGCAGTTGAAATTGGGTCTGCTCAATGTGGAATCGCTGTAGACGATACTCACTGTCCAAAAGGAATGACCTGCTTCAAGAGTTAGATCAGCATACAGCCCTTGAATCATATATGCTTTTGCCCTGGAAATCCCCAAAACAGCAAAGGGGGAGGGGTCTAGAGAAACCCTGACCCAATTTGAAGGAAACTGATTTCTGTAGATAATGGCTAAGACCACTCTTGTGAAAATTGCATTCTACCCCGTTTCTTCCAGGGGCATCCCAGTAACCTGCATCACATTATGACTACAAATGTTCAGATGTCCATTATCCGAAGCAATGCTCCTGGGCCCCCTCTTCACATTGGAGCTTCCCACTTACCTCGAGGTAACAAACACACATTTTGTTCAAATTCTGGAAATATTGTAGCAGATGCACCTTTGATAAAAGACAGGTGACAGAGTGTGTACACAGTCAACCTGAAGTTACAGAGCAGTAAAGAGAAGCCTAAAACAGTACAGATCTTAACATGGTCTGTTGTGCGTTTCTTAGAACGAGTCTGTGTGTGGAAATCTAAAGGAAAAGAAATTTTGTTGTCATTTTGAGACAGTCTTCCTAAGTAACCCTGGTTGGTCTCAGACTTGTGGTCCTTCTAAGGCTTCCTCCTAAATGCTGATTATAGGTACACACCACCACTCCTGGCTGTTGGTTTTGTGTTGTGTTGTGTTTGTGACAGGGTCTTGCTGTGTAGCCCTGTTGGGCTCGGAACTTGGATAGCACGCTGGCCTCGAACTCACAGTAATGGCCCTACCTCTACCCTCCAATTACTGTGATTGCAGGTTTGAACTCACACCTGGCTTCTAATGTTTTTTTAAGTTTACTGAAAATATTAAATTTTTTAATATTCGTTGCAACAAGCTTAATTTATTCCTTCAAGTACGTTATAGTAGGTTGTAATAAATTTAAGGTATTTTAACCTTCTATTAGAAAATAAAACAGTTGGAGATTGTTGAGGAAAACCAAGCTAACAAAACCAGGTTTCCTCGGTCCTAGCATAACCCAGCAATTTACAGCATGTCATTCTCTGACTCTGAGGTCTGTGGTATCAAAGCTACCTTAATGGAAATGCCTTTTGACAGTGTTGATGCCTGCACTAAGGGAACAAAGGCAGCCTGAGGAGGTGATGTATGTATTACTAGTGACTAAAGTGTTGAAGATTAATAAAAATCTAGACAGTGCCACCATACGGTACGGCACCAAACGAGATTGTTAATTATGTCCTTCCTAATTGCAATTTAAATACAAATAAACAGTTTTTCTTCTTTTTTTTTTAAACAATTCTTTTTTAAAAAAGCTCAACTTTTGAATATATATTTTCCTTGTGATCAAATAAGAAGTGTACATAGACCAGGCAGTGGTGGCACATGCCTTTAACCCCAGCATTGGGATGGCAGAGGCAGGCAGATCTCTGTGAGTTCCAGGCCAGCCTGATCTACAGAGGGAGTTCCAGGACAGGCTCCAAAGCTACACAGAGAAACCTTGTCTTGGAAAAAAAAAAAAAAGAAGAGGAAGAGGAAGAAGTGTACATAGTATACTGGAGCTGAAAATCCATATGCTGTCCAGGTTTTAGCAATTATGCCTTCCTGTAGAATATAATTGGCTTTATTAAGTAATGTCTGTAGGCTGTACTGATAATTTTTTTTTCTTTTCAGGTGCAGCTGCTGCTGCTGTGATGTCCAGCTCTAAAGTAACCACAGTCTTGAGGCCAACTTCACAGTTGCCAAATACTGCTACGGCCCAGCCAGCGGTACAGCACCTCATACACCAGCCAATCCAGGCATGTTAGGGTCAGGGGTACTTGACCAGCATGGCCACAGTGCCTTACCATAGCTGAGCACTCTGCCAGACGCTGAGGGAGTCCATAGCCTCATAGCTGAGTTACTGCTCTCAGTTGAGTTCTCGAGGCTGGAAGAGTTTGGAGGATGCCCTTGAGCAGTACAAGCATAGGGCAGGGATGATAAGAATTGGTTGGAAGTAGAAGCGAGACAGCTGGTGCTAGAAAAGGGAAGAGAGACGTGCAGGGAGCAAAGACGACAGTGGCGGCTGCAGATAGTGTTTACTGAGGGCTAGCTCAAATGGAGGAGGACTGTCGTTTGGAAAGAGCTCTGTGAACACCTAAAATTCGTATGTTCCTTTTAAGCATATAAATAAATACTTGCCTTTTCGGCCAGTTCAACTACTAAATGCATCTCTGGTCGTACACCCCCTCCCCGCTTTTCATATTGAGAATCAAACCCAAGGCCTCTTACATGCCAGGCAAGCGCACTAGTAGCTAAGCTACACTTGAACTTCTTTAATTCCCACTTTTATTCAAGGAATTCTGCAGTGTCGGTACTAATAGGATTACTCTGTATCAGAAAGAGATGAGGTGCAGAAAAGACAGCTCAGCAGTTAGGAGCACGAGCTGCTCTCCCAGAGGACCCCCGTCCATTCCCAGCATCCACATGGTGGCTAACACCCATCTGTGACTCCAGTTCCAGGGGATCCAATGCCCTCTTCTGACCTCTGCATGCCCTGTGTGCATGTAGTGCACAGACATTCATGTAGGCAAGACACCCATACACATAAGATACAAGTTGTTTTCAAATCTCAAAGGAGCCGGCGGTGTTGGCTCATGCCTTTAATCCCAGCTCTCAGGAGGCAGAGACAGGCGGATCTCTGTGAGTTCGAGGCCAGCCTGGTCTACAGAGCGAGACCCAGGACAGGCAGCTGTTACACAGAGAAACCCTGTCAAAAAAAAAAAAAAAAAAGAAAGAAAGAAAGAAAAAATCTCAAAGGAAATGTAAGAAAAAGAGAAAGAGAAGATTTAGTGGTGTTTCTGAATTAAGGACTCGAAGATGCAGAGTATGAACTTGATTTTGTAGATAGTAGATACTGTAAAATGTGATCAAGTAATCTTGAGATGCATCTAGCTTAGTTACATAGAGAAGGTGGAAATTCTTTCAGCAGTCAAAAAAAGTAATATTTGTGAATTAGATGGTCTTTAAAAAGCAGGTGTGACCTTGTGTAGTGGTGCATACCTTTAATTTCAGCTCTTGGGAAACAAAGGCAGACAGATCTGTGAGATCCAGGCTAGCCAGACCCACATAGAGAGACCCCGTCTTAAAGGAGAAAACCAAAAGCAGATGTGGTAGGCCATGTCTGTGATCTCAATACATGGACGGTAAGGCGGACACCCAAGTCACAGAGCTCACTCGTGGAGGCAAGAGAAGCAACAGTAGCTCTAGCGTGAGGAGGGCAGCTGTCCACAGTAGGAGCCACGGATAAGGCAGCCGGGAAAGTCAGGGTGAAAATGGGCAGGGAGCGGGCTCAGCCAGTAAAAGCATTTGCTGCCAACCTGACGACCTGAGTTCACTTTGGACCTACATGCTGAAAGAGCATAAGTTACCCTCTCACACCACACCCAGGTGTGCAGTAGCACGTGCATGAGGTGTAAATATATGCACACACACACAAAATAATTAGAAAGTGCACAAAATACTTTTTTAAAGGGTGGTCAGGATTTGGTGATTTAATTGCATCTATGAAAGTCAGGAAAAGGGGTGAATCAGGACTTGGGTGATAAGAATCAGGACAGCGGACAAATGATCGATGCTATTATGGGGCTCCCTTTTCAGACTTCACCACACCAGATAGAGTAATAAGGGTGAGGACCAGATGTTTGTATGAAAATGTGGAAAGCGTGGGAACACCTGAGGTTCCCCCCTTGGAGCACCTTGACTTTTGCCCGCATAGCCTGTCATCCCCTTAGCCCTTTGCGTCCTAATTTGGCCTGAGAGCCAACAACTCCAGCCAGTGGCCTCATGGACCCTCTGTGGAAAGCACTTGAGTGTGTGACATTTTAAATGTCCACTTAGCATCATAGTAAGCTATAGGAAAGCCGTGCCAAACAGTTAAATCCCAGTTTATACTTTTACTATAGTTTTATTAAAAAGTCATGGGCTACAAACAAGATAGGAGTGTTTGTTTGTATTGAAACAGTCTCACTGTGAACTCCTGGCTGGCCTAAAATTCTCAATGTAGACCAGGCTGGCCTCAGACTCACAGAGATCCACCTGCCTCTGCTTTCACAGTGCTAAGAATAGTGGCTTGTACAAGCGCACCCAGTATAAAATAGGAAATTTCCCTGCCTTGTTAGCAGTGCTGGGAATTGAACCCAGAACTTTGTATTTGCTAGTCTTCCACTCCGCTGCATGTGTCCTGCTCTGCCTTTTGCTGTTCTTTCCCCTATCCCCACCCCTTTGTTTCTTGGGGTTTTTTGAGATAGTTTAGGTAGCCCAGGCTTAGCTCAAACTCACATCCTCCTGTCTCAGCCTGCTAGGATTACAGGCAGGCACCAGAGTTTCTGCAAATGTGTTTTTGTAATTCTGACCCTTGTCTTGGAATAACACACCTAGAACAGATGTTATGGTGATGAGGACTTAGTTCCAGCTGGGTACAGACATACTCATCTGGAGTCAGTTGCAAAACTGAGTTTCAGTGTTTGGTTTGCTATTTTTATTTTGTTTTTTGCTCTAAGTGAAATACTCTTTTTTTCTCCTCTCTAGTCTCGTCCACCTGTGACCACCTCCAGTACGATCCCTCCTGCTGTGGTAGCCACGGTCTCAGCCACCAGAGCTCAGTCTCCAGTCATCACTACGACAGCAGCACACGCTGCTGACTCAGCACTAAGGTACAGGGCCGTCCGGTCACTTCCCTCATTTAACTCCCTAATTAAAACGCTTTTTTCTAAAGTGTACTCTAGATCAGGGCTTCTTAAATGTTTTCTACCCAAGAAATTTTCACATGACCCTGGATATATAGGTATATAAAGTAAGTACAGAAACCAAACATTTACTGGTAATAAATCTTAACAAAATGTATTTTAAGGTGCTGGAGAGGTAGTTCAGCAGTTAAGAGTACTTGTTGCAAATGAATGAATGCTTGCTACTCTTAGAAGACCTGTTTAGTTCCCAGGACCCATGTTGGGCAGTTCACAACCACCTACCTGTAACTTCATCTCTTCAGAGCTTAATGCCTTCTTCTGGCCCTCAAGGGCACACATACTGAAAATAAATCTTTTCTTTTCTCTTTTGGTTTTTCAAGACAGGGTTTCTCTGGCAGTCTTAGAACACACTCTAGACCAAGCTATCCTTGAACTCAGAGATCTGCCTGCCTCTCCCTCCCTGAGTGCTGGGATTAAAGGTGTGCGCCACTACCACCTGGCAATAAAATAAATCTTAAAAAAGTGAAATGTATTTTGAAACATTTCTTTAGTATATACATAATTTCACCATTTTTTAATGATGAATGTAAGCTTCGATACTAAGGAAGTGGATGTGCTTATTTATTTTTACATAAGGAATTAAATCTTGGCTCAGTACTTCTTCAGCTGTCAGAGCATCTTCAAAATCTTACAGAGTTGGTTGATACTTTGATTTTATAATTGTCAATGCTGAGAGAACCACTTTATATAATATAGATATCCAGAATGACAAGTATATTTGGGGCCATTTGCAGGATTGTTGGTAATTCTATTCTAATCCCATAAATTATAGCCATAATTCATTTTGTTTTTGGTTTTTTGTTTCATGAGTATGAATGTTTTGCCTACATGTATGTATGTGTACCACATGCATGCCTGGTGCATATGGTGGTCAGAAGAGGGCATTGGGTCCCCTGGAACCGGACAGTTGTGAGCCACCATGTGGTTGCTGGGAACTGAACCTTGGTCTTTTGCAAGAGCAGGCAATGTTCTCAACGGCTGAGCCATCTTGCCAGCCCCTTTATTTGTTTCTTAATGTACAAGGTAATAGCTTTCCTTACAGCTGTGTCCACACGTGATGCATGTGTATATGCGCACATGAGCATTTGTGAATGGCACATGCACATTGTGAATGAACGGGTTAGCTTGCACCACAGCATATGTGGAGATAGAGGACAACCTCAGTGTCTGTTCTGACTTTCTACCTTGTTTGGAACTAGGTCTCTTACTTCTTTCTCAACATATACCAGACTAGCTGGTGCATGGTCTTCTAGCAATTCTCCTGCCTCTGTCTCCCATCTCTTCCGTAGGAGCACAGAGTTACAGACGGTCAACCTACATCTGATTTTTTGTGAGTTGTGGAGATTCTTATGCTTGCACAGCATGTGCTTTTTCCACAGACTTCTCTCCCTGGCCTCTGGCTTTGGTTTTGATGATCTTCCTCATTCTTCTCCCTGTCCTCCCCTCCCCACCACATCTTGTACTCTTCCGTCCCTATAGTTTCCTTTCCACATTCAATCACATGTGTGCTGCTGTTCTTTCTCACTCTAGCTTCGAGACTTGTGCTCACACACCCACATGTACACATATATCAAAATTAAAAGCAAGGATCTGTAATTGAGAATGTACCTGTCGTTTGAATCTGGGTTGCCTCACTTAATGATTTCTAGATGCATTCAGTGTCTTGCAAATTTCATTCTTTATTACCAAACAAAACTCCATGTGTATTGTGTACTACCTTTTTGTTATCCGTTTATCTGTTGATGGGCAACTAAGCTGACTCTAATTCCTCACAATTGTGAATAGAGCAGTAATAAATATGGTTATACAAGTATCTCTGTGGTAGAATAGGGGTCTTGGGAATATGCCCAGGAGGGTTTAGCTGGGTCTCATGGTGGTTGTATTCTTTAGTTTTTGAGAACCCTCTACCCTCTATTCTTCCATTTTATCCATCCATCAGCAGTAAGGCTCCCCTTCCCCCACATCTCCATCAGCATTTGTTACTTGTTTCTCTTCTATATATATAAAACATTTCATTTACTTATTTGTGTAGCTGTGTGCATGCCAAAGTGCACATAATGAGGTCAGAAGACAGCTCCATGTAGGTCCCAGAAATGGCACTCAGGTCATGAGACTTGGCAGCAAGCACATTTACCCTGAGCTGTCTTGCTGGCCCATTTGTTTTCTTTTTTCCTTTTTTTTTTTTTTTTTTTTTTTTTTTTGGTTTTTCGAGATAGGGTTTCTCTGTATAGCTTTGCGCCTTTCCTGGAGCTCACTTGGTAGCCCAGGCTGGCCTCGAACTCACAGAGATCCACCTGCCTCTGCCTCCCGAGTACTGGGATTAAAGGTGTGCGCCACCAACGCCCTGCCGTCCATTTGTTTTCTTGATGATAGTGATTTTGACTGGCGTGAAACAGAATCTCCCAAGTTTTAATTTGTATTTCCCTGGTAGTCATTTGTTTCTTCTTTTGAGAACTGTCTGTTCAAACCATTAACCCATTTATATATTGGAAGTTTATTTTAGTTGCTGTTTGCTATTTGTAGTTCCTTATATATTCTATATATTAACACCATGTCTAAAGTATAGCTGGCAACCGCCTCCCCCCACTCCCAGTACGGCAAATGTTTCCTGTGCTGTATAGAAGCTTTTTAATAATATGTAATTCCATTTACCAAGACTTGAGGTTATCAAACTATAATTTCCAAGTCAAGCAATCTAACACAATATAGAGACATCCTAATTTGATATTATATACTAAGGAGTGATAAGAAAGTACTTAAAATCTTCATTTTTCCCTAAATAAACCAGTATGTTTTTGTAAGAGCAGAAAACTGTATGTACAGTAAAACAGTGAAGATCTCAACATACTTTCTTGACCATGACACAAGCTGTTTTGGGCCTTGATCATTGTTGTTGCCTGGCATTAGCACATAGTAGTGCAAGGTGCAGGTGTTGTGTGTTCAGAGGACTGAAGAGGGGTGTTCTCAGGGGAGAATTCATCTAGACTGAAGGGAATCTAAATTCCAAAAAGGGTTGAAGATACAAGGTGTATCTCTTGCTGCAGACAAATTACAAATTGCATAGGTACAGTGGGATGGTTGGGTGTTTGAAAAGGGATGCTAATAGAATGGAGAGATTGACAGGAGCCAGGTGCTGTGGTGTACTCCTGTTGTCTTAGATACTCAAAGTTAAGGGAGGGAATCACTTGAGTCTAGGAGTTTGAGACTAGCCTGGGTGACATAGGAACCTGTTTTTAAGAAAAACTACAGAGCCTTAGACATTGTCTGGTTAATGAGGAATGATTGTAGAGGCTCTTTGTTAGTGAATTTGAGTTACTTTAGATTTAGTTTTACTATTGTTAAATATGTGATTCTGTGTAGGTGTGTGCATATGAGTGGGGGTGCCTACAGAGGTATCAATACCACTGGAGATGGAGTTACAGCAGGTGTGATCCACCTGACATGCCTATTAATAATCCTCTGGAAGAGCCGTGGTCCTGGTGTGAGCCCCCATGTCTCGCTTTGTTTGATTTAATTTTGTTTATTCTAAGTGAACCATTTGTGGTTTGTTCTTCTCATAGCCAAGGCAGTACACTGAGCTAAGAGTAAACTTCTAAAAGACCCAGTGTCCTGTGTTAGTTTTCTTGGCCACTGCTTCAGCTTTCCCGTTGAAGACGGACCACTCAATGAGAAAGCATCTCTCTTCCCTGGGGCGTCACATGTTCCCTGTGGTGCTCCACTGACCTGTGGTACGATTCCTGGGCGAGCCTGAGACCCTTTGCTCCCAACCCTTGAACTAGTCCAGATGCTGCTTCACTGCCACCTGATTTCACCAGCGCAAAGCAGTCAGGAGGCTGAGGCAGGGGGATAGTAACTTCAAAGCTAGCGTAGGTTATATAACATGTTGGAAGCCCGCTGAGCTGCATAGTTAGACACAGTCTCAAAACAAACAAAGGAAATTTTACTTTCCTATGCCACTTGGTGGGAGGAAGTTGACCACCTTATTATTTAATAATAAAATATTAGACAACTTGTCAAGTTCTACAGCAGTTTCTACTTGATGGCCTCACTTGATGACTCTGAATGCTTTTGGTAGAGGAGTTTTCACCAAGGACTTAAATGTTATATTTATTGACTGTCTTAAAATACCCAACACATCCTTTTTCCCCTGATTGTCCCAGAAGTTGACTAGTGAATCTCCTCTGAGCTGCCTTGTTTTTCTGTCTTGTTTTTCCCACTCTTCTTTGGATGACCATTAGTCTTTGAGGGCTTCTTTTTGATATGTGATATCACAAGCTCACTCACTTTCCCTGTTCTGTGGTTTTGAAAATAGCGATTTCTCCAAACATGCTGTGGTCTAGTGAAAATAGTATTTAGGGTCTAAGGTCTAGATTCTAAGGGGGCTCATTGCTTCTAGGGTAGCATTCCTTTGAGGCTTTTTCTGTGAACTAAGATTTTCAAGTGAATAATATTACAAATTTTTCCTTTCTTAGGTGGAAAAAAAATATGTGTGTGCCTATGAGTGTAGGTGCCCACCTATAAGAGTAGAAGACAATAGAAGATGGCCTTGGCTGTCTGTCAGTCCTCAGGCACCACACATCTTTTGTTTGAAATAGGCTCTCTCGCCAGGCGGTAGTGGCACACGCCTTTAATCCCAGCACTCGGGAGGCAGAGGCAGGTGGATCTCTGTGAGTTCGAGGCCAGCCTGGTCTACAGAGTGAGTTCCAAGAAAGGTGCAAAGCTACACAGAGAAACCCTGTCTCAAAAACAAAACAAAAAAAATTTAAAAAAAACAACAAAAAAAAGCTTCTCAGTTTCATGAAATAGGCTCTCTCATTAGCCTATAACTTTATGTAGGCCAGGCTAGCTGGCCTTTTGTGCTTTCAGGGATCTACCTGTCTCTGCCTCCAAGCGCCACGTGGGCCCTGGGGACCTGAACGCAAGTCCTCATGCTTGGAAGACAAACACTTTATCAACTGGGCCATTTCCTGGCTTGCTTTCTTAGATTTCATATTTATATTTATTTTCCTTACACTGAAAATGTTGCTTCCTTAAACCGTTAACATGAGCTCTTCATCATATGATATACCAAAGCTTCCGAGTAGTAAGTCAAAGCTGTAAGTCTGTAAGCATGTGTATGAGTGTTTTGCCTGCATGTATTCATAAATATGTGCTCCACAAGGTGGAGACTAGGAAAGGGTGTTGGATCCCCTGGAACTGCAAGTAGAGACCGTTATGAGCTGCCATGTAGGTGCTAGAAACCAAACCAGAGTCCTCTGCAAGAGCAGCAAGTGCTCTTAACCACTGAGCCATCTTTCTAGCCCCACCTTTTGGGGGTTTGTTTTGTTTTTTTGAAGATGGGGACTCACAGCCAAAGTTGGCCTACACATATAGCCAAGGATGACCTTGGACTTGAGATTCTCCTGTCTCTACCTTCCAAGTGTTGGCACTACAGACATGCACCACCATGCCTGGTTTTTACAGTGCTTGTTATTGAACCCAGGGCTTTGGACATGCTAGGCAAGCACTTCAACTAAGCTGAGTCCCCAAAGACACTGTCTTCCTAAGGCAACCTGTCACAGCTTTTAAAATACCGTTCCAGCGTTTGTGTATGCAGACACATTCAAATTCAGGTTCTTATTTTATCCTCTTTACCCCTAAAGAATGTTTAATTCTTTATCCTGCTGTGCTTTGTGATTTTTTTATATAACACATTGAAAGCTTTCTGTTCCAAAAAATAAAATTCTGTCATATTTAGTAGAACCATAGCAATCCTTTATAAATGATTCAAAGTGTGTCTAGTCCCATACTATCATACCTAATGTCATAGTAGATGTGTATGCATATTTTATTTTACTTTATTTTTGGTTTTTCGAGACAGGGTTTCTCAGTGTAGCCCTGATTATACTGAAACTCACTTGGTAGACCAGGCTGGCCTTAAACTCAGAGAGATCCGCCTGCCTCTCCCTCCCAAGTGCTAAGATAAAAGCATGCACCACCACCGTCTGACTGTATACGCACATTTTTTTTTTAAGACAGGGTTTCTCCATGTAGTTTTGGTGCCTGTCCGGGATCTCGCTCTGTAGACCAGGCTGGCCTCGAACTCACAGAGATCCACCTGGCTTTGCCTCCCGAGTGCTGAGGTTAAAGACATGCACCACCGCCACCCACCTATGTATGCACATTTTAAACTGTGTTGTTTTTCATATGTGTAAAACCATCTGTAACATAAATTGCAAAAATTGATCAGGGAACTGGGTAATTAGAATTTTCCATAGCTAACCTCTAATGACCTGCCTTAAAC
The DNA here is from genome assembly GCF_049852395.1 of Peromyscus maniculatus bairdii. Classification (NCBI taxonomy): domain Eukaryota; kingdom Metazoa; phylum Chordata; class Mammalia; order Rodentia; family Cricetidae; genus Peromyscus; species Peromyscus maniculatus. The sequence continues at coordinate 21,573,320 of NC_134870.1, forward strand.
TAGTTTACACTCCCTCATGTTTTTAAAAATGAACAATAATATTTCTGTTGCTTGAGATAGAATCCCCCACTCTGTAGCTGCAGCTGGCCTGGGATGCTGTGTTCCTCTTCTCTCAGCCTCCCAAGTGCCAGGATTATAACCATGAGTCATCACTTTCAACTTTGTTACATTTTGTTTCAGGACAGTGCAAGGCTAACTTCAAACACTGTCCTCCTGCTCTTGGCTCCTAAGTTACTGGGGTTGTAAATATTCCTAACCTTAGTCATGTCTTTTGTTTTGTTTGTGTGTTTAACTCAAATGACCACATTCCTAAAATGGCTTGAAATCCTGACCTTCATGCCTCTACCTTCTAAGTGCCAGAGTTGCAGATGCCTGCTATCATACCCTGCTTCACTTGTTTAGAAGCAAAGTGTGCTGAAGCTGGTGGTATGCATCTGGGATCTCAGCACTTGGGAAGCTGAGGTAGGAGCCTAGGAATTTGAGTCTCACATGGGCTGCATAGTGAGACATCATCTCAGAATGATATCAGTGAGAGAGGGAGAATAGGTATTTTTTATAATTATCTATTATCTGTGTGCATATGTGGGCATGTGTGCCACCGTGCATGTATAGAGACCAGAGGACAGCTTGAAGGAGTTGGTTCTCCACTTCGACCATGTGGGTCCCTCCACTGCAACTCCTCATAAAAGAATTCTCCCATCTTTTCTTCATGTGTATTTTTAGATGCCAAAAGTCTTCGATTCTTTTAGCATTTATCGTGTTAGACTATGAGGTATTGGTCTAATGTTTTCTTTTCCAATAGCTATGTAGTCTCCTGATGTGCTTGTTTGTTCCTTTGTTTGTCAAGGGGGTCTTAATATGCTTCTCAGACTGGTCTGGAACTCCTGAGCACAAATGATCCTTATGAATCTTGTGCCTCAAAAATTATATGCCCCACCCCACTGGGCTTCCATATATCCCCTTTTCTTGGAGAAGTCAGCCTTAGTCTTCTGCTTTGTTGCAGTTTTAGTTGCTTGCTACCAGTGAATCTGGCATACAGTCTGTCTGTATCTCTTTCATTTGTTAGTCAGTTGTAACTAAGTTTGTATTTTAGTAAGATTTTTCCACCTATACAGATATTATATAACTAGGGGAAAGGTCAGTACTTCAAGTCTCTGCACAGACCAGGCATGGTTATCTGAAATGTTCCCTTAAGAAACTTGTCAGTCGGGCTGGGGAGATGGCTCAGTAGTTAAAAGCACTGTCTGTTCTTCCAGAGATCCTGAGTTCAATTCCCAGCACCCACATGGTGGCTCACAGCCATCTGTACGGGGATCTGATGCCCTCTTCTGGAATAAAGTTGTACATGCAGATAGAGTACTTATACACATAAAATAAATTAATTAATTAATTTAAAAAAAAAAAAAACTTGGGCTGGAGAGATGGCTCAGTGGTTAAGAGCACTGGCTGCTCTTCCAGAGGTCCTGAGTTCAATTCCCAGCAACTACATGTTGGCTCATAACCACCTGCAATGAGATCTGGTGCCCTCTTCTGGCTTGCAAGGACACATGCAGGCAGAACACTGTATACATAATAAATGAATGAATGAATGAATGAATGAATGAATGAATGAATGAATGAATGAATGAATACTTGTCAAACATTCATAATATGAAAACTTCACTGTCTATCTTTGAATTTTTTCACAGTGAAGTGTGATTGTTATAACCCTATTCACTCAAATATCACTAAGTAGTATAGAGTACATCCAAAGTCCTGGAACTTAGAAGGCAAAGATCTCAAGTTCAAGGCCAGTCTGGGTTACAAAGTAAACCCTGTCTCAAAAGAGCAAGGACCTCAGACCTAGGTATTGGTAGAGCCTTCCCAGCATATTCAAGAGCCCCTCGGTTCGGTTCCTTTCAACACTGGGGGAGGGGGGAGATAGTGGGCTAGAAAGGTGGCTCAGGAGAAGTTGCTCTCCTTTAAGCCTGATAACTTTAGCTCAGTCCCAGAACCCACCTAACAGAAGGGAAAAAACGACTTCATGGTGTCTTCTGACCTCCACACATGGTCTGTAGCATGTGTGTGCCTACATATGCAAATAAATACATGTGTGAAAATTGGTCAAATGTGTAAACTGCATCATGGACTAAGAACTAATTTATAAATTGTTTGGTATGTATTACTACTTTTTGAAGCAAGATGGCAACCACAAGAGAGAACCCTCCCCCCCAGGGCCATTTATTTCATTGGTAGAATTGAAGACTGGACATTGTTTTAACTGTCAATTCCACAGAACTATGGAAAAAGTAAAATTTATATGATCATAAGGACAGGATACCTTGACTACCTTCCTTGTGTCTGGAGAACTTGTAAGTCACGTGCTACCTTCTCTCCCCACAGTCGGCCCACTTTATCTATCCAGCATCCGCCATCGGCAGCCATTAGTATCCAGCGTCCTGCACAGTCTCGCGATGTGACGACGAGAATCACACTACCTTCTCACCCTGCGTTAGGGACACCGAAACAGCAGCTCCATACAATGGCCCAGGTAAAAAGGGTGAAGAGCCACCGGGGCATTCTTTGGGACAGACTAGACTCGTGCCGACTTGTTCAAAAGCCTGGCATGTGAAATCAGTCATTCTTAGACAGGAGAGTGGGGAGTTGTTCTTGTGTGTAACTGTGTTCCGGGTCCCCCCACAGAAAACCATCTTTAGTACTGGCACCCCAGTGGCTGCAGCTACAGTAGCACCTATTTTGGCAACCAACACCCTTCCTTCAGCAACCACAGCCGGTAAGTCAGTGACGTTGCCCTCTGAGCCAGACAGAAAGGAAGAGGAGTGGTGAGTTCACTTCTCACTTTTCACCTTCAGGGAAAACTCGCAGCTTCCCCGAGAGCTTTCCCAGCGTTTGAAGAGTCTGTGCTGTGTACAGAGACTGTTGTTAGAGATTTCCTCCTTTCTACCCTCTTTGCAGGATCTGTGTCGCACACACAAGCTCCCACGAGTACAATTGTTACCATGACAATGCCCTCCCATTCATCCCATGCCACTGCTGTGACCACCTCAAACATCCCAGTGGGTAAGTGTTGTTTGTTTTCACACAAAAGTCTATGAGGAGTTTTCAGCCCATGTGACCAGGCCTTCATGTCAAAGGTGGCAGGAGTGTTTTCATATTGTTGATTTTCAGAGCAGCTCTGAATTTGACTTTTATTTGTTTTCTTAGGGTGTGTGTGTGTGTGTGTGTGTTCAATATTCGTGCGTACCACCTCATTTTTTTGAGACAGTGTCTACCACAGAACCTGGAGCTCTCTAACTTGGCTCGGCTAACTGGCCAGTGAGCCCCGGAATTTGCCTGTCCCTTGTCTTTCCGGGGCTGGAACTACAGGCACACAGTGCTCCTCTCACCTTTTTACCCGGTTCCTGGAGAGTTAAACTCAGTCCCCGCGCATCACAGCAAGTCCTTTACCATCTGAGCCATCTCCCCTCCAGAAGTAGATTTTTATTTTTATTATTTTTTTATTCTAATTGGCGTTACTGAAATCACTGATGACAGATTAGTTTTTCTTTTCTATAGTATCATAACCAGTTTAGTTTGCTTCTGCATCTATTGTCTTTTTTTAATAGTATATTATTTATTTAACTTTATTTTATGTGCATTGTCATCAGAGTCCCAGGGACTGGAGTTACAGACAGTTGTGAGCTGCCTTCTGGGTGCTGGGAATCAAACCCAGGTCCTCTGGGAGAGCTGAGCCATCTCTCCAGCCCCCATCTATTGTCTTTTAATAATTTTTTTGTTTTGAAATTAAAATTACATCATTTTCTCCTTCCCTTTTCTCCTTCCAGCCCCTCCCATGCACCCCTGCTTACTCTCTTTGAAATTCATGGCCTCTTTTTTTTTTTTTTTAAATAATTGTTAAGTGTGTGTGTGTGCGCGCGCGCGCGCGCGCGCGTGCGTGTGTGTGTATATGTGTGTGTGTGTGTGTGTGCACACAGACAGTCTGCTCTATCCATACAATGTTACCTGTGTGTCCACAGTCTCAGGCCCGACTGACCACATGGTTACTGATAACAGTGGTGGGCAGGAGCTCTTCCCTGGGGAAGGCCATTTCTCCTCTCTCAGTGTTGGCCAGTTTCCAGTAGTTTTTCGGTCTAGGGTTGCTGCCACACCAGTTTTCTCCTCCACGTGAGCATGTCCACTGGTGTGGTCATTGCTTAGTCAAGTTGATAAGACTTCATGGGTGTGGCCTCAGTTTTAGGAGATAGAATCGTACAGCGAGCTCACAGCTCCTCTGGCTCTCACAGTCCTTCTGCCGCCTTTTCCGCAATGGTCCATGAGCCTCAGTGCAGGCGTGGTGTTGTCCAGTGTTCTGTTCGGACTGAGCTCCACGCCGTCTCTTGTTCTCTGTGTTTGGATTGGCTCTGGATTGTGGTTTTCTGTGATGGTCTGTTGTAAAGAGAAGTTTCTTTGATGAGGGGTGAAAACTATACTTACCTGGATATCAGGGTAAATATTTAGTTGGAGCCGGGCGGTGGTGGCGCACGCCTTTAATCCCAGCACTCGGGAGGCACAGCCAGGCGGATCTCTGTGAGTTCGAGGCCAGCCTGGGCTACCAAGTGAGTCCCAGGAAAGGCGCAAAGCTACACAGAGAAACCCTGTCTCGAAAAACCAAAAAAAAAAAAAAAAAATATTTAGTTGGGGATTACCACTGGTTTAGTTAAGTGGTGGTTGTAGGTTTTCCTCCGAGATCCATGACTTCGCTAACCCAGATAATAGGCTAGATTTATAGTACTAGGTATGATTTCCCTCCAGTTGAATGGACTTTAAATCCACTGACAGTAAGGTGTGTGCGCCATTATTGCACCCTTAGGGCTGTCGGGCCATGCTAGTCCTAGTTGAGGTTCATAGCTGTCATATCTGGGTAGGCCTAGTCTTTGCATTTCTCATGGAAATTTGCATGGAGACCATGAAAGCGATCCCTCATGGAGGAAGCTTTCAGTTCAGACCCAGCTTGGGTCCTCTGGGCCCTGTGTCTCAAGTACATGGTGGCTACAGCAATAGCTTATACTTCAGGAGTCTCTTAGACAACCCTGACCAACAACTCAAGGGTGGGCTTCTCATGCCTGATGTTGGGGTTTCTGCTAGATAGTCTGTGGTTATTTGGAGAGAGCATTGTCAGCCCAGATGGGAAATTTTCATTTAAATTTTATCTCTCTGTCTCTGTTTCTGTCTCTCTCTTTCCCTCTCTAGGTTCCCCCCCCCACCCCCGTGTGTATATGTGTGTGTGTTTGTGTTTGTACATACGTATGTACATACATGTGTACACCCAAGAGGTTGTGGGGACCAGAAATCAACATTGGTTGTTTCACAGGAGCCATCCACTTATATTTTGAGACAGGTCTCTTACTGGCCTGGAGCTTGCCCAGTGGGCTGGGCTGGCTGGCCAGTGAGTCCAGGCATCCTCCCATTTCTTACCTCCTGAGGTCTGTTTCCATCTCCAAGCTCACACCATCGTGCTCATTTTTTTAATGCCAGCTCTAGAGATCCTCTTGCTTGCACATCAGTGAATCTCCTGAACCTCTGATGTTTGCCTTATTAGGTTAGTAATGGGATCCACAAAAGGCCAGGCTGAAAGAAAAAGGCCTGCTCACTAGATTTTTGTTTTAACTCCCCATTGACAAATAACAGTGAGTGCATTGAAATTATTCACTTGCTCTTTCTTTTTATTTTGTTGTTTGGGTTTAAGAGTTTTGTTTTGTTTTTTGAGATAGGGTCTTTGTAAACCTCACCGGCTTTGAACTCAAAATCCTCTGGCCTCTGCCTCCCTAGTGCCAAGTTATACAGTGTGCCGCTGCCAACTCTTGGCTTAAAACTGTTGGCATTTGAGGTTGGCAAGATGACTCAACTGTAAAGGCACTTGCCACACAAACCTGATGACTGGAATTTTATCCCTGGAACCTATGTAAAGATGGAAAGAAAGAACCAACTTCACAAAATTGTCCTCTGACCTCCACATGGGTGCCATGGTACACACGCCCACACATACAAATGATGTGTGAGCTCTCTCCCCCTTCCTCCCTCTCCCCTCCCTTGTACATACAATGATAATAATAAACGGTTGGCATTTTAAGGGCACTGCTAGCCGTGTTTGGCTTGCCGGTGAGTAGTGATAGAATTGATGTTTTACTGTCTGCAGCTAAGGTGGTGCCCCAGCAGATCACACACACTTCCCCTCGGATCCAGCCTGACTACCCCTCAGAGAGGAGCAGCCTGATTCCCATCTCGGGCCATCGGGCCTCTCCCAATCCTGTGGCCATGGAAACCCGAAATGACAACAGGTAGGAGGCAGTGTCTCAGTTCCTCTCCTCTCTCATGTCACTATTTGCTTTTTCAGATTTTCCCCTCTGAGAACAATTTCTTTTTTAGTGTTATGAAAATGTCCTATTTTTATTAAGCTTTTATCCTTGTGGTGAATGTTCTCCTAATATCCATTTCTTTGTTTTGTTGAGTTCTGTTTTGTTTCTGGGTTTGGTTGTGTTGTGTTGTTTTTATTTTGTTTTGTTTTTTAACCATTTTTTAAGAGTGTGCATTACAGGATCATAACCTTTACCCATAAGTACTTAAATTTGTTCATCCTAAAAACAATGCATTCTTGTAAACAGTTATGGATAACTGAAACCATAGTATGGCTTTCCATCCTCCTTTCTAGGTTTCGGGGCACTGATAGCCAGTTATTTTGGAGAACGAATAGCAGTTTGGTTTTGTTGTATTGTTTCTTCACAATTAGAGTGAGGTTATACATTTTTGGAGTTGTGTGATCCACCATCAGAGAGTACATGCTGGCTATCAGTCCTGTGGTTGGTTAGGTTAACATTAATTAGTTAATGAAGGTGCCGTTGTTCATCACTCAAATTCTGTAAAGAAACTTTTTTCTTTTGTGAATGATATGAGGAAGTACTTTGTTGTTTTGTTTTAATAGCAAGGAACTTTATTCGGAATTCGGTGGTATGTAAAGTCAGTACACTGCAGGAAAACAGTGAACTCAGGCAAAGATGCTTTAAAGCCTGTATGAAATACCGAGGCTGGCATGGTGGGAGAATTTGGGAGGCAAGGAAGGAGGATCTCGGTGAGTTTGAGGCCATCCTGATCTACAGAGTGAGTTCCAGGACAGCCAGGGATACATAGTGAAAGTAATACTTTGAAACTATGAATAATTTTCATTCATTGTAGTATTTTTTAAGGATTTATTTATTTATTTATTTATTTATTCATTATGTATACAGTGTTCTGCCTGCATGTGTCCCTGTATGCCAGAAGAGGGCACCAGATCTCATTACAGATGGTTGTGGCCACCATGTGGTTGCTGGGAATTGAACTCAGGACCTTTGGAAAAGCAGCCAGTGCTCTGAACCTCTGAGCCATCTCTCCAGTCCCTCATTGTAGTATTTTTGATAATTCGTGGCTGAATTACTTACATTTGCAAAGTAATAACTTTTCTGTTGCTCCTCTGTACTTTGCAGTTGGCTTCTGAAGTGAAGAAGCTTTCCTCTGTACAACAATTATTTACTTGAGTTCTGTTTGTTTGAGTTTTAGTCAGCCTGAGCCTGTGAATTTAGATTTACTAATTAGCAGGATAGGGATTTGGTTGTGTTCATTACTGTCCTTTGTTTGGAGTTCAAATGGCCTCCTCTTAAGAACATATCTATGGGTTTCACATCTCGCTGGTGTGCTAGCCCTTCCTTTATCTTCTACCACATTGTATATCCATTGAGCCAGGAAGCAGTGTTTGCCAAGGGCCTTTGGATCCTTTGGAAGCCTACATTTCAGCATCAGCATGGCTTTGCTGTAGATTGTTGTTCCTTCCTGCCTTTGCAGTAAGCAACAGTCAGAAGTGAGTGCCATACAAACGGAAGTATTTGAAAACATGCTGATACCCCAGTTCATTTCCATTCCCAGTTCATTTCCATTCTATATATTACTTTTATGTCTATCTACCTAGCTAAATGCTCTTATTAGCTCTGAAAGTTTATGGATTCTTTTGGATTTCCGATGTGAACATTTATATTCCATCCATAATTGCTTGTTTGCTTGTTGTATATAGGCAATAGATACCTGTTTGCTTTCGGGGATAGCCAGAGCTTTCAGTATAATGTTAGTGGATGGCTCAGCAGTTATTGTCTGCTGCTCTTTTAGAGGATCTGGGTTCAGCTCCCAGCACTCATGGCAGCTCACAACCGTCTGTAACTCCAGTTCCGGGGAACTGTGCGCACATGGTGCACATGTATACATGCAGACAAAATAACCACACACATGAAGTAAATAATGATAAAATTCAGATACAGTGTTGGTAGAGATGGTGAGCGCTCTGTCTTATTTCTGCCTTAAATGGGATTTTTCTGATAGATTTCATTCTGTACTATCTTCAATGTGATGAACAAAATTTCTATTCCTATTTTAAGCCTTTATTTAGGAAGGGTGTGCCAGTAGGGTTTGGTTTGGTTTGGTTTTTACATGTTTTAAAACATGTTTTAAATCACTTCGAATGGTTGCTTTCCTTGGGTTTTTAAAGATATAAAAAGTGAGTAAAAATTGTCCCTGAGTCATTCTTTTCTTTCTATGGTAACTTTGATTGTGGTGGACTTGACACTGTACTTACTTTGGTTTTATGTAGATTTTTTTTTTTTTTGTCTAATTTTAGAGAGTAAGGTTTGTTTGTCATCTTTTTTTTTTAAGATTTATTTATTTATTTATGTATACAGTGTTCTGCTTGCATGTGTCCCTTCAGGCCAGAAGAGGGCACTAGACCTCATTACAGATGGTTGTGAGCCACCACGTGGTTGCTGGGAATTGAACTCAGGACCTCTGGAAGAACAGCCAGTGCTCTTAACCTCTGAGCCATCTCTCCAGCCCTTGTTTGTCATCTTTTCTCACACTTTTCCTGTCCATTTTTGGTATCAAGACAATATTAAGTTCCAAAGACAAAGTAAACATCATTTCATATTTCTTGTCTCTGAATTAGTATCTATAAATTAGGTTTATTTGTTTTATGCATGTTTGATTAAATTTCTAATATACTGTATTTCAAGTGGGATTAATCAGGAAAGGCTTTTGGATACTGAGTAAGTTAGTTGATTGATTGGTTAGAGATGGGATCTTGCTGCGTTACCCAGGGTCATGTCAAACTTCCCATCTCCCCATCTCCTGGGGTTTTGTCATTTGTTTTGGTAGTTATCTTTCTCAGAAAATATCACTACATTTTTTTAAAAAGTCATCCATTACATACTTTTTCTTCACATTGACATGGGTACTAACAGTAGTCATTTGCTTGTTGACGGTTTCCTGGTTGTGTCCTTTGATGTAAGGTTGGGACAGTTTGGAAGATGCTGTATGGTGGTGTGAAGTGTCAAGAGAGTCTGGGAGATAGGATCCTTTGAATGGAGGAAAATAACTTTTGTTTTGTTTAATCTGTGCTGTATTTCTAGGCCTTCGGTTCCTGTTCAGTTCCAGTACTTTTTGCCGACTTACCCGCCCTCTGCATACCCTCTGGCTGCTCACACCTACACCCCCATCACCAGTTCTGTGTCCACTATCCGACAGTACCCAGGTATGAGCACCGTTTTGAAGAAGACTGTCATTTTTGTCAGAGATGAGAAGGAAGTTGATCAGAGTATTTCAGTAAGAGAGAAATGATTCCAGCTAATTTCTAGATTCAGATGAGACTAACATGTAAAACATTAAGCACTTTAATCACCATTTTTATGATCTGTGAAAGGGTGGTTACATACTTGTAATATTTGAATGGTTTTATTCTACCCTGAAAATAATCATGCTAGTAAATTTTGCTATGCCTTAAAATGGTATCATAATTTCTACAAATACCGTTGTATTATACAGGGATTTGCTTTGTCTCCTTTGTATTTTTTTATTTTAGTCTTGGTATGTTTAACTTGACAGCCTGATTTGTAAATACTGATTTTTTTTCGGCTAATCCAGAAAAATTAAGTCTTTTTGGTAAAGTTTGTTTTATTTATATATAAGCCTGTGTGCAATTCCAAGAAGTCAGGGGTGTGTCAGAGCCTTCGAGCTGGAGTTGCCAGCATTTGGAAGCTGCCCACCATGAGTCTGATAAAGCAGGAAGCACTCTTGACTGCTAAGCCATCTCTCCAGCCCTTAAAGAATGTTTAGCTGTGCGTTTGTGTAACTTCTCCTCCCGCCCCCCGAAAGCCTGTGCAGACTGAGCCAGGTGTGGGGTTATATTATATATGATAGAACTCTAGCACTCAGGAAACTGAGGGAGGAGGGTCACAAATTCAAGATTAGCCTGGCTTACACAGCAACTTCCAAGCCTACCTGGGTTACTTTGCATGACCCGGTCCAAAAAGTAAGTTTAGGGCTGAGGATGTGGCTCAGTTGGTAGAGCATTTACCTAGCATGCAGAAGGCTCTGGGTTTGGCCCACAGCAGCATAAACAGAGCTTGATGATCCATGCCAACATTCCCAACACTGAAGAGGGGCATGGGGAATCAAAGTTCAAGGTCATCTTCCACTACATAGCAAGTTGGAGGCCAGCCTGGGATGTGTAAGAACCTACCTTTAAAAGCCAAAACCAGGCCGGGCGGTGGTGGCACACGCCTTTAATCCCAGCACTCGGGAAGAAGAGCACTTGGAGGCAGAGCCAGGCGGATCTCTGTGAGTTCGAGGCCAGCCTGGGCTACAGAGTGAGTTCCAGGAAAGGTGCAAAGCTACAGAGAGCGAAACCTTGTCTCAAAAAAAACCTTGGGCAGGTGAGATGGCTCAGTGGTTAAGGGTACCTGTGCCAAGTTTCATGACCTGAGTTTAACCCCCAGGATCTGCATAGGGTGGGAGAGAACCCCCACAAGTTGTCCTCTAACCACCACAAGACACTCGTGCAAGTGTACGCGTGGGCCCCAGAGTAGGGGCTGGGGTCAGAGAGTAACTGTGGGAGTTGCTGCTTCCCTTCTACCCGGTGGGTTCTGGGGGTGGAACTATGTAATCAAGCAGGACCATGGGTGCCCTTAACTCCTGAGCCATCTCATGGCCCCTGTTTTTGAAACAAGATCCTCTGTATTTTGGGCTGACATGCAGTGTAGAAGAGATGACCTTGAAGTTCTGATCCTTCCCCCTCTGCCTCCTGGTTGTTGGGGTTGCAGGCATGGTTTCTGATCTGTCTATTTTGTCATTCTGAGATGGTATTTTTTAATGTTTCTTTAATTGTGTGTGTCCGTGTGTGGACATTATGTATATGTGAGCACAGGTGCCCATGGAGGCCAGAAGCTGGCTCCATCCCTTCTAAAGCTGCAGTTACAGATGGTTTTGAGTCACCAAACATGGTGCTGAGACCAAACTGCCATCTCTCCAGCCCTGTTTACTTATTTTTTGTTTTTGTTTTTAATGGTGTGTGATGTTGGGGTAGCATGTACATGTGTGAGTGCTGGCACTCGAGTCCAGAGCAGGGCAGAGTCAGATCCCCTGGAGCTGTTTTGCAGGTCGATGTGAGCCAAATCTCATGGATGCTGGGAACCCAGCTCAGGTCCTCGTCAAGAGCCGTGTGTGCTCTCAACCGCTGAGCTGTCTCTCCAGCCCCACTTTGTACTTTTTCAGTGTGGCTGCTGGAAAACTGAAAGGTGTATGTGATTTTGTATTCCTATTTGAATAGTACTGGTGTAAAATTTCAAGCACCTTAAAATATTTAATAGCCTTGGAACCCTTTCTTGGTTATTCTGATAACTGATAAGAATTGCCTTGTGGGGCTGGAGCAATGGCTTAATGGTTAAGAGTGGACTGCTCTTACAGAGGACCCAAATTTGATTCCCAGAGCCATGTCAAACAGGCAGCTACATCTGCCTATAACTCCAGCTCCATGGAATCCAATGCTTCTGGCCTCCAAGAATACCCACACATGTGTGCACATACCCACACAAAGAAACACGTAATTAAAAATAATTTCTTAACTTCTTTTTATTTCAAATTGTGCTTACGTTCATGTGTGTGTGTGTGTGTTGCTAAGAGTCTAACACACAGCCTTAAATGTGCTAGACAGGTGCTCTATTATTGAAATACATCCTTAAACCCAAGAATAATCTTTTGTATTTATTTTTTCCTCAACAAATAAGGACTTTACTTTTATTTGGGGTTTTAATAAAATTAGTAAATTACATTTGCATTGTAAGGAAAAGGGTCCTGCTATTTTCTATCTCCAGTAGGTACAAGCTGTTGGAAATTTGTATCAACTATCTATTTTTGAAGTGCCTTGAATAGTGGTTCTATCAGTTAAAAATGAAGATTCTTCACCTGGTACCCATGGATTACTTTAGAAGTTTGTTTTTTTAGCACTGTTGTCTAGTTGATATGTAATTTGATAGATTAATTTCTTTTTTAAAACAGAATCCCTTTTTTTGTTTGTTTTGTTGTTGTTGTTGGTTTTTGTTATTTTCTGAGACAGAGTTTCTCTGTGTAGTTTTGGTGCCTGTCCTGGATCTCGCTCTGTAGACCAGGCTGGCCTCAAACTCACAGAGATCTGCCTGCCTCTGCCTCCTGAGTGCTGGGATTAAAGGTGTTCACCACCACTGCCCAGCTTAAAACAGATTCTTAAACTGTATCCAAGGATGGCCTAGAACTTACAGCAATCTTCCTGCCTCATCCTCCTAAGAACTAGGATTATAGGTGTTACAGGATTATAAACTTGATTTTATTGTATTCCTGATAATTTGCAGTAAGACTGTCAGATGGGTACTTAATGAAAAGAAAAACAATTCTTAGTACATAGTTTTAAGTAGCAAGTACAGTAGCAGCTAAGGATTGAACCCTGAGCCTTGTACATGCTAGGTAAAAATGTTCTTCTGCTCAGATCCATGCCTTAGCCCTGTGCTTTGTTTCTTGAAACAAGGATTTAGCCCTTACACTTTAATGTTATCTTTGCGTGTAGAATGTCTTAACTAGAGCTGACCTTCTGCATTATTTCCAGTTTCAGCCCAGGCCCCAAACTCCACCATCACAGCTCAGACTGGCGTTGGTGTAGCATCTACAGTACACTTGAACCCCATGCAGCTGATGACAGTAGATGCTTCCCATGCTCGACATATCCAGGGGATCCAGCCAGCACCCATCAGTACACAAGGAATCCAGCCAGCCCCCATTGGGACATCAGGGATCCAGCCTGCACCAATTGGCACACAAGGAATCCACTCAGCAGCCCCAATCAACACTCAGGGGCTCCAGCCAGCAACAATGGGTAATCAGCAGCCGCAGCCTGAAGGAAAAACCTCAGGTAAATTTAACTCTTTAGAGAAAGCGGAGAACAGATGCTCAGCAGATACAGGAACTAATCACAAAGCCTCAATACCCACATAGTGGAAAGAGAGAACCCAGTCAAAGTTGTCTTTGTATATGCACACACAAGAGGAAGAAGTGAGTTGTAACACAAGTACATTATACATACAAATAAACTTATCTCTCGGCATGGAAGAAAAGAAGTACACCTGAGTTTTAATCTTGGCCCTGCCACTTTCAGGCTCTGTGGCCTCAGGTAATTTCTCCTTTGTTAAGTTTCATCATTGTAAGATAAGCTGCTTAGAATTTACCCATAACTTCACATTAAAAATAGGATGTCTGAGCCCAGAGAGGTGGCACACACCCTTAATCCCAGCACTCAGGAGGCAGAGGCAGGTGGATCTCTTTGACTTCAAGGTCAGCCTGGTCTACAGAGTGAGTTCCAAGACAACCAGGGCTACATAGTGAGACCCTGTCTCAAATAAATAGCATGTGTGGAGCTCGAGAGATGGCTCAGAAATTATGAGCACTGCTTGTGTGTCCAGAGGACCCAGGTTTGACACCCAGCACCTATATAGCAACTAACAACGCTCTGTAACTACAGTTCCAGGGGATCCCACCCCCATCTCTTGGTCTCCTCAGACAATGCACACACACAGTACACAGACATACATGCAGGCAAAACACCTATACACATAAAATGAAAATAGAAATAAATCTTAGAAATAGCATGTGCGACTATCCTAATCTGCGTTTGCAGTTAGGCTGAAGAGTTCTAGAAAAAGCTTAAAAGTTAAAAGAGCAAAATTGGGGGTTGGGGACTTAGCTCAGTGGTAGAGTGCTTGCCTAGCAAGCATAAGGCCCTGGGTTTGGTCCTCAGCTCAAAAAAAAAAAAAAAAGAGCAAAATTACCTTACAGTGTTGTCATTCAGATTGCATTTCTTCAGAGTTGTATTGTAAAGTAGTAAAATCTTAATGCTACCCTAATATTGCTAATGTTGACAACAAAAATACTAGTAGAGTAATCATTATATATAATGTAATGATTCATTGTGCTTAAAATAATTGATGAACTGTTTTTCTAATGAATTTTCAAAACGATAAGAGAGAAGTACTACATACCCATAATACCAGTACTTGGAATATTGAAGCATTCATACTTGCCAGCGAAATATCTGTACACATAAAGTAAAAAGAACTAAGTATATTTTTTTAGAAAGATAAACGGTATTATAATCTGTATTGGTGACTTTTCTCAATGTGTGCCTACAAGCACAATGAGCCTTGTGCTATTTCTTCTGTTTCTTATCTTTTGAGGACAGGAGTTTTCTGGAGATCAAACCCAAGACTTCATATATGCTAGGCACATGCCAGACACGTGAGCCACATCTCTAGCTCCTGTTATCCTCTGTAGTGGGGCGTTTATATCATGACTACCTAATGCCAGGGTCTAAACGTTTTTTCTGTCTTAGATGGCATTTCATAAAGCTGTCCTGTTTCTCTTGTCCTCTATTCTGTTTCAGCAGTGGTGTTGGCAGATGGAGCTACAATTGTAGCCAACCCTATCAGCAATCCATTCAGTGCTGCTCCAACAGCAACAACTGTGGTCCAGACTCACAGTCAGAGTGCTAGCACCAACACACCAGCCCAGGGCTCGTCTCCCCGGCCAAGCATACTACGGAAGAAACCTGCCACAGATGGGTGAGTAGATTCAGAAGGGCATAGGCATAAAGAATAGATTACTACATCCAATGCAGAAAACAACTTAATTCTATCTCTGTTACACTTCAGATTTTCTCCAGGGTCTAGAGAGAAGACTCAGCAGTCTCAGCACTTACTACCCTTGCAGAGGACCTGGGGTTGGTTCCCAGAACTCACATAGCATTCACAGACAGCCATCTATAACCACAGTTCCAGAGATCTGATGCCCTCTTCTAGACACCAGGCATGCACGTGGTACACAGGCAGGCAGAGTACTCATACACATACATGTTTTAATAAATTAAATAAAAATTCCTCCAAAACACAGGATCGCTCGGTAAGCTACACCCTGCTCAGACTACGACATTAGGACTCTTCCAGTCAGGGGATGACAGCTTCAGTTGCATATTGTATACTGTATACTTTAGGAGTTCTCTCTAGCTTTAGAAGTCTTAGTTTGCCTCTGTTGCTGTGGTAAAGACCAACAAAAGCAACCTGGGAAGGAAAGGGTTTCTTTGGCTTACACATCACAGTCCATCATGAAAGAAGTCAGGGAGGAACACAAAGCAGGAGCCTGGAAGCAGGAACTGAAGCAGAGGCCATAGAGAAATATGCTTTCTGGCTTGCTCTGTGGCTTGTTACACTTACTCTTATACCCAGACCTACCTAGGGGTGCCACCACCCACAGTGAACTGGGTCCTTCCATAACAATCATTAATCAAGAAAATGCAGATTTACCTACAGGTCAGTGTCATGGCAATGTTTTCTCAGTTGAGGTTCCATCTTCTTAAATGACTCTAGCTTTTGCCAAGTTGACAAAAGGGGGAAAACACACACACAATCTAATCCTAGAACTGTTACTTAGCCTTATAATTAAGTCTTTGGATATGTCTTGGGGTTTTCTTAATGTGGACCATATATGCATACAATATATATTAAAAATTTTTTTTTTTCACCAAACATGAAATGTTGCTCAGGACTAGCAGTTTTTCGGTCATATTAAGGCTCTTCAGTGACAGTATTTAGGACAGTATTTTTGTGTGCTCTAGATGCCTTCCAGCATAGGGAAGCCTCGTGCTGTTGAAATATAGTGGGGTGTGAGCACTCCTGTTTGAGAGCAAGTGTCCGGCTGAGCCGAGATGATGGCGTCAGCACTGAAAAAGCAGACTGGGGTCAAAAGGCTGGAGTGGGTCAGTGCAGTCTTCAGGTACACAGCAGTGGACATTGGGTCAGTGCGGGGCTTTCCAATGTGTAGTTCTCTGCCTAGACAGAGTTATTGTCTTTGCTCATTATGAATACTCTGTAAAGAAGATTTTTTTTTAAAGCTCCATTGAGCCCATGGTAAAATAACCCTAATAAAACAGAAAACAGAGCTAGGGAGATGGCTCAGCGCACACTCATCGGGCAGTGGGGGTGCACGCTTTTAATCCAAGCACTTGGGAGGCAGAGGCAGGGGGATCTCTGAGTTCGAGGCCAGCCTTGTCTACAGAGTGAGTTCCAGGACAGCCAGGGCTGCACAGAGAAACCCTGTCTGGAAACACCAAAGGGGAAAAAAAAAAAAAAAAGCACACACTCGCTGCTCTTCAGAGTTTGGTTTCCAGCACCCATGCAGAACAGTCCTCGGCTGCCTGTCATTCCAGGGGATCCATAGACACCTAGAGTCACACACACACAGCCCCCCCCGCCCCCCCCAGACACAGATGTACACATTATTTAAAAAGAAGGTGACAGAGTTTGCAAGATAGAGTGATCATGCGCGTGTAAATTTCTCTTAAAAATCGTGTAGAACTTAGTATCTTGTGTTTAAAAAGAAAAAGACTACAGTGACTAGAGAGGTAGCTCAGCAGTTCAGAGCACTTGTTGCTCTTGCAGAGGTCAGGTTCAGTTCTCAGTGCTAACATGGTAACTAACAGCCTGCTTGTAACTATAGTTCAGAGAATCTGATGCCTTCTGATCTCCTTGGATATTAGGCATTCATATGGTGCACACACCTGCAGGCAGGGCAGTCAGACACACAGAAGAAAATGAGTAAACCTAAAAATACAGTTTTTAAAGATTGCAGGTACACAGGATGGTGAAAACAGAGAGGTCTCAGCTGCAATAAAAGTTGAAGATGAAAAGCAGTGATCCATGGTCACAACCTTGGTTGTGAGGAGACCAGATATTTGCAGAAGGTTGAGAGGCATTCTTATTGAAGCTACATGGTTTGGGAGAGGATGAGAAGAAATAGGGGTTAAAATGGAGTCTGTTCTTTTAAGGAGAGTAGGCTAAAATTTGGAGCACAGGCAAAGCCAAGAGTCCTGTGGAGCACGCTGCCTCCAGCCTGAGAGAAAGTTCTCAGGACAGGAGCTACAATGAAACTCACTGTAGATAAGCCCTTCCCACATGCTCAGAAGACCCACTGGCCCATATATTATCTGACATTTTTGCATGTGAGCTCTGACTAATACATGAATACACCTTGCTAAGTACTGAAGCAGGATTGCTAGGTCATGGTTATAGTCTACACTCACCTCCTGTGTGTACATCTGCCCATGACTTTTCAAAGTGGCCAGACTGGCTGCTTATACTCTAAGCAGCAGAAAAGACCTTTTTGTTTGTTTGTTTTTGTGGGTTTTTTTTTTTTTTTTTTTTTTTACCTTGCCAACTCTTGTTGCTACAAGTTAGATTATTTCAGGGTTATATTCAGGGTTATATCTCATGAGTTTTTGTTTGGTTGGTTTGATTTTGATGTTTACTTGCCAATGTTTGGTAGATGGTTTAGCTTGTTTTGTTTAGATACTTTTGCTTTTGGAAAAGTTTATAATGGTATAAGCGTTGACTGTAGGGCCGGGTGTGGTGGTGCATGTCTTTCATTCCAGCATTCAGGTTTCAGAGGCAGGCGGATCTCTGTAAACTTATGGCCAGCATGGTCTTATAAAGCATGTTTTTTTTTTTTTTTGGTTTTTCGAGACAGGGTTTCTCTGTGTAGCTTTGCACCTTTCCTGGAGCTCACTTGGTAGCCCAGGCTGGCCTTGAACTCACAGAGATCCGCCTGGCTCTGCCTCCCGAGTGCTGGGATTAAAGGCATGCGCCACCAACGCCCGGCTTTAAAGCATGTTTTAATAGTATTCAAGGCTAGCTTCAAACTATCCTTGCACTTCTGATCCTCCTGCTTCCATGGCTGGGTGCTGGAAGGTTGGCATGCACCACCACACTTGGTTTGTGATTGCTAGAGACCAAGCTGTCTAGTTCCCCAGTTCCTTGTGTGAAGCTAGCCAGGCTAACCTCCGAGTCCCTGTTTAGCCAAGGACAGCCTTGAATCCCAAGGCCTGCTTTCACTTACCATGTGCTAGGGTCACAGGTCTGTGTCACCACCATGCCCAGCTATTTGGATTTTCTGCTTGTTTAGTTGATTGATTGCATTGATTATTGTGGTCTGAGTATTAAATCTAGAGCCTTGTATATACTAGACAAGGGCTATACCATTAAGCTATCTCCAGCTTCTACCAACTATCTTTTGCCGTATTACTTTGAAGCAAATTTTGATGATGTTATTTTATTTGTGTATATTTCACATGTGTCTGTTGGGGTGTACATACTTAAAAATGGGGGGAGACGCCGGGCGGTGGTGGCGCACACCTTTAATCCCAGCACTCGGGAGGCAGAGCTAGGCGGATCTCTGTGAGTTCGAGGCCAGCCTGGGCTACCAAGTGAGTTCCAGGAAAGGCACAAAGCTACACAGAGAAACCCTGTCTAAAAAAAATGGGGGGAGACAACTTAATGACATCAACTATCCAGTCATTGTTCAAATTTCTAGTGGTTTGGGTGTATCGCAAATTTTGTTTTATTTTGTATTATTTAAATCACTGTCAGCTTTTGTTTATTATTTTGTTGTTATTTGTGATGTTTGTTGTTTTGTATAGTGGTTTGGGTTTTTTTGCTGTTGTTTTTTAGAAATAGTCGTCGTAGCTCCAGGCTGTCCTTGAACTCATGACTATCCTGCCTCAGACTTCCAAGCACTCGAGTCATGGTTATATTCTACCGCACCCAGATTTTTTGAGGTTGGCTTATTAGAAGAATTTGGTCTTTTGATCCTCACTGTGGATTTTTCTCAGAGGCCATACTATTTCATAATGGCCATAAATTTGTTGGCTTAACACAACAGATGTGTATTATCAATCAGTTCTAGTCTCCCCGCAGGACATTGGCAGTGTTGGTTCCTTCTGGAGTGTATGTCGTCCCTCTGCCCTGGCTCCTGGTGGTACTTGTTTGCATTTCTTGGGTAGTCTCTCTCCGTATTGAATGCCCTAATCTTTGTGTCTGTCTCAATTCCTATTCTCCTTTCTTTTCTAAGGTACTGGTGATTACATTTAGGAAAGACCCTGGACTTACAATGATCTTACTTAAGATGTTTAGTTAATTGCACTTTCAAAGACCTGCTTACCCTGAGCTGGAGAGATGGCTCAGTGGCTAAGGGTACTGACTGCTCTTCCAAAGGACCCAGGTTCAGTTCCTAGCACCGACCTGCTCTCACAGCCATCTATAATGGGGATCCAATGCATTCTTATGGCCTCTGAGGGTATCAGGCCTGTGTGTTGTACTCAGACATACATGCAAGCAAAACAACCATGCACAAAAAAGTAACAAGGACATTATTCTCAAGTAAAGTTAAATTTACATGTACAAAGATTAAGCCTTATGTATACATAGTGTTCATTAGTTCAGCAGAACACACCTAATTGTGTTTCATTTGTTCTAGCCTATGCATTCATGGAAGTTGTTACGTGTGTCTGTAAGATTAATAAGGGTCAGAAAGATGACTCATCAGTTAAAGGTGCATCCTATGACATTACACATACACATGGTACATACATGTATGCACACACAATGTAATTTTTTTAACCATAAACCATAATAGTAAATAAAAGTTTGATTAGATTCAATTTTTGTATGTATTTATTGCTTCTTCCAGGATGAGTGCTTCATAAGGAGATAATTAGTCTCTCATCAGGAGACAGGATGGCTGGTGGTTACCCTCTTGAGATGTTAGTAGCTCAGTAAATGGGCACTGGAAACGATAGACTCTAATTCTAGCCATTCTTTCTCAAGCCCATTCTCATCTGGCACTTGGTCCAACCACTGTTTTCAAACTAAATATACGGAAGTCACTTCTGGCATCTGTCCCACTAAAGCCAGGGATACATTCTCAACCAGAACTTATGTGACCTCTGTCACACAACAAACACAGTTGCTCTCTGATTTTTTCCTGTGGTTGTTCTTTTCACTGGATTTCCAAAAGTTTGCTCTTATCTCTCTCAGTATATAATTACATAATAATGATTGTGAACACCTTAAAATGGATTTTAGTAATAACAAGAGATAGAAGGTGTCACATGCTAGAAGCAGCTCATAGTCATGATGTGGTTGCCCCTTGGAGTTTATAGCAGAAAGTGATTAGGGATGGGGAAAGAACTTGCTGCATTTTGTTAAAAGCCATTTAAAGCTGGTGCAGTAGCACACATCTGTGACCCCACTCCTCAGAAGATTAAGAAATAACAAGACTATCAAGAGAAGAGGAAAAAAGTAATACTTGATGAGTATGCTGATATATCCCGTCATTCAGAAAGACAGAAACAAAGTTGAGGCCAACCAAGTCTACATAGTGATTCCCAGACCAGCCAGGGTTGCATACAGAGACCTTGTCTCAAATCTAAACAAAGAAACGACTAAAAAGCCTTGTCGTTGTAATAGTTTATTTTCAGCAGATGTGCCTGGCAAATGTATCTTGCACTGCTATTTTCTGGGTTTATCTCATTTCTTTCAGAATGGCAGTTCGGAAAACTCTCCTCCCTCCTCAGCCTCCTGAAGTGACTAGTCCTCGAGTAGAAAGCTCTATGCGGAGTGCATCCGGGTCACCTAGGCCTGCAGGGTGAGCTTATACATTATCATCATTCTTACTTTAAGTTACGTATCATCGTGTAGCAAAGTTTAATATGACCAACTTCACATGATTTCGGGGGGAGGGTCGAAGGGTGGCGGCACCTCTTTCCATATGATGGCTTTTCCAGCTTCATGACCTGGGCCACTTACCATTGTACATTTATAGAGTGAACACACTCCTAATAGCTAGCAACTACCTTATAGCATTCTAGTGTATTTAAAGCAAATGTTCAAAGCACAGAACACACAGCCTGCCTCATAATAAACACCCACTTGTTACTTTTCTATGGGATCATGGGACAGGAGAGATGGCTGTCAGTAAACTGCCTGCTTCACCAATATGAACACCTGAGTTCTGATCAGCAGCAGCCACGTAAAAGCCAGGCACTAGGTGCTAAGTAACAGAGGCAACTGGATCCCCAAAGCTTCCCAGCCAGCCAGTCTAGCCAACAGTGAGCTTCAGGTTCAGTGAAAAATCCTTTCTCAAAAAAACAAAGGGAGCCGGGCGGTGGTGGCGCACGCCTTTAATCCCAGGACTCTCGAGGCAGAGCCAGGTGGATCTCTGTGAGTTCGAGGCCAGGCTAGCTACACAGAGAAACCCTGTCTCAAAAAAAACAAAAAAAGGGGTAGGGGGTAGGGCTAGAGAGATTGCTCAGAACTCACACTGCTCTTGCAAAGGACCCAAGTTTGACTCTCATGACCCACATAAGTGGCTAACAACTACCTCAACTTCCTGCATAATTAAAATTACAAACAGAATATAGCTGAGCTTTGTGGTGGTGCACCCCTTGAATCTCAGAATTTAGGAGGCAGAGGTAGGTGGGTCTCTTGTGAGTTCAAAACCAGTTGGTCTATATTAAAAAAAAAAAAAAAAAAAAAAAAAAAAAAAAAAAACAGAAAAGGGGAGATGGTGTGGCTGGATGTCTCAGCAGTTAAAAGCACCTGCTACTCTTGCAGAGGGTCCAAGTTCAGTTCCCAGCACCTACATGGTGGTTCTTGTCTGTCTGTTAATAAAACTTTAAAGATAAAAAGGCAGGGTCAGCGAGGAGGCTCCGTGCATAAAGATGACCTGTCAAGCCTGATGATCCACGTAGTAGAGGGAGAATTGATTCCTGCACCATGACACTCATGTGTACCCCCCATAATAATCAATGAGAAATGTAAAAATACATAGGTTCTGGAGCATTGACTCAGCAGTTAAGAGTCCTTGCTACTCTTCTAGTAATCCGAGTTTGCTTCCTAACACCCACATCGACTGCTTACAAACACCTCTAACTCCAGTTCCAGGGAAACTGACACCTTCTGACACACAAACGGAAAATAGATGTATCTTTTAAAAAATAAAATTAAATAAAATAAAACTAAATTAATTAAAATTTAAAAATGAAAAGTTGGAGGTAATGTATGTGTGCACATATTTAAAGTATAAAGTCAGAATCTTGCTGTTCCCCATCCCGAGTGCTGGGATTAAAGGTGTGTGTCACTACCTGACCCTAAACACTATTTTAAGTTGCTGAAAATCACTTTGTACAGCTTCACCTTGCATGGTAGATATTTTTATAATCCTGCATAAAGGTCCACAGTGACAACTGTTAACATCCCTCCACCAGTCTTGGTCCTTGCTTTTTCTTCTTTCTGACGTACGTATGTGTGTGTGTGTGTGTGTGTGTGTGTGTGTGTGTGTGTGTGTGTGTGTGTGTGTGTGTGCGCCTGCGCCTGTGTCTGTGTATGCTTTTTTACTTATTTAAAATCTCTGCTCTAGAATTAATCTTCCTGTAAATCACTACCTGTTCATTCTGCCACTTTTGTCTCCATTTTTACACTGGTGATTTTGGGGGAGGGGGCAGGGGAAAGGTTCCCCATGTCTTCCACATGCAAAAGAAATAAGGCTGAGAGAATATAAACATACCTGTTTTTGTTAGTAGACAATGTCTCCAGATCCTAAAATATTTGACACAAGGCATCTATAAATGTTTGGGAGATTCATCAGTCATTGTAATGCTTGTCACACAAGCGTGAATACCTGAGTTCAATGTCCAATGTCCACATAAAATACATGCCTGTATTCCTAGCACTCAGGAGGCAGAGACAGAATTCCTAGGTGCCAGCTACTATGAGCCAACACTCCATTTCAAAGCCTTTGGTTTTTTCCTAGGTGAAATAGAAATCCATTAGCACATTAAAGTATAGGGGCCGCATGATTTGACTTTTTTTTTTGGTTTTTCGAGACAGGGTTTCTTTGTGTAGCTTTGTGCCTTTCCTGGAACTCACTTGGTAGACCAGGCTGGCCTCGAACTCACAGAGATCCGCCTGCCTCTGCCTCCCAAGTGCTGGGATTAAAGGCGTGCGCCACGCCACCCGACTGACTTTGTTATTTTATTTTGTGAATTGTGTTAGGGATTATACCGAAAGCCTCATAAAAAGCAGGAAAACTACCTATGTTTTTTTAAAGATTGCACTAACTCTGGGAGTATAGTTTAGTGGTTGACACTAGACTGGTATGTGTGAGATCCTAGGTTTAACCCCCAGCACTGACACAAGAGCATAATAAATGAGTAAAGCAGGCATTCTGGCCCTGTACTTTAGCCGTAAGAGAGCAGGGGTGAAAGTAGGCCCACCAGAGAAGGGGTGATAGACTGACACTATTTTAGTGGCTTGAGAGGACCCGGAAGGTAAAGAAAGGCTTAAGAGCAGGCTTGGTGCCACACGTCTTTAACCCTAGCACTGAGGTAGGAATAGGTGGATCTCTCGTGAGTTTGAGGCCAGCCTGGTCTGTATGGCAAGTTCTAGACCAGCCAGAGTTAACAGTGCTAAGTAAGACTTTGTCCCCAAACAATACCAAAAAAACGTCTTTTCAGTGGCGGTAGGTTTTTGTTTATTTGTTTTTTCCTGTGTTAGAAACTGAACACATGGCCTTTTGAGTGATAGACAGTTGCTCTGCTGTGAACTATATACCAAACCAGATATTACAGTTTTACAGGAAACACATTCATTTTGTTATGATTTATGTGTAGTGTTTGTCTTCGTGAATGATGTACACCATAGATATGCCTGGCACATTTGGAGGCCAGAAGCGGGCCTAGAGCTAGAATTCCAGACAGCTGTGTGCTATCCTGTGGGTGTTGGGAGCAGAGCCCAGGTCCTCTGTAAGAACAGCAAGCACTCTTCAACTACGGAGCCGTCTCTCCAGACCCTTTTTCCTTTTCTTAAACACATTTTTTCATTGTCTAAAAATTTTTTTTTTTCAAAGTAACACGGATATTAGTTTTTTGTTGTTGGGTTTTTGTGGGTGGTTTTTGTTTGTTTTGTTGTTGTTGTTTTTCCCTTTGTTTTGTGGCTGGATTACGGACTGAACCAATACCCTCAGACATCCCAGCATCTACATATAGTAGCTCACAACCATACGAACCCCCAGTTCCAGAAGATCCTGCAACCTCTTCTGGCCACCGAAAGCACCAGGCATACAAGTGGACACAGACAGAACACTCATACACATAAAATAAAGTTAAAAAAAAGTAAACTGTCCAAAAATTGCAGTATTGTTATAAAATTGAAGATTAGGATACACACACACACACACATTTATTTGTTTGTTTATGTGTGTGAGGGCAGGCACGGGCATGAGTGTCAGAGGGACAGCCTTGGTGTCTCTCTGTCTTTGCTTTCCACTGCATTTGAAGCAGCGTTTCTTCCTTGTCCCGGCGACATGTGCCTTGTTAGGTGACTGCTGAGGTTCCGGGAACTCTGCTGTCCCTTCTTCTCATCTCATTGTGGGGGCGCTGAGGTGACGGGTGGCTGTTAACTGCATCCAGCTTTATACAGACTCTGGGGATCTGAAGTCAGATTCTCAAACCTGAACAGCCAGTGCTCTGTATCTGCGCATCTCCCCTGCTCCTTTTTCCCTCTCATTGTAAAATAGGGTCTCACTGTGTAGCCCAAGCCAACCTTGAACTCCGAGTTTCCTGCCTCAGCCTCCCTAGTGCTTTCATTACACATCAGTGCAACAGTGGCCAGCAGGATATACACTTTGGAGTTTGTTTATCTGCAACTAATAATTGACCCTAGGGCCTCCAGCACTCCATCTTTTCTATCTTTTGCAACTTTGCCACTTGCAAAATTCCCTCTTTATGAAAAATAGGCATGTAAGAAAATTCACACGAGGGCTTGAGAGATAGCCCGGTGGTCAAAAGTACTTGCTGCCCTTGCAAACAACCCAAGTTCCCTTCCCATGACCCAGGTTAGGTGACTCACACTGCCTGAATAACAGCTCCAAGGGATCCAGTGCCCTCTTCTGGCCTCTGCAAGTACTTGCACACATGTGCACAGACATATAGACACACACATGTACCTAAATAAATCTTTTTAAAAATCTGGTATGCAGGAAATGTGAATATAATTATAGTTTTAAAAGGAAAAAGCTCCTTTTTTGATAGCACACACCTTTAATTCCAGTACTTAGGAAGCAGAAGCCAGAGCATCTCTTAACTTCAAGGCTAGGCAGAAGTACGTAGCGAGATCCTGTCTCGGAGAACAAAACTGCAACAACAATATACATATGTACATTAGAGTCCTTGTTCAGTGATGTGACGCCAAGTGATTTCTTTTTGAATGTTCACTGTTTTCTAATTGAATTGAATTACTGCATATAAAACTTGCTATCCAAAGCTACACAGAGAAACTCCATCTAGTAAAAAAAAAAAAAACCCACTGAGCTGGAGTATAGCTCAGTGCTAGAATATATACTTAGCATGCTTAAGGCCCTAGATTCAATCCCTGATACCATCGGTAAATAGTTATTTTCTTCTAAATTAACTTAAAGGTGAGCATCTACAATTAAAGAGTAGAGTTTCAGTTGTGTGTGTTCTACAGAAAGAATTAAACAGATAAGATAGTTTTGTCTCAGTTGCTACATACTGTTCTCTTTTTGTGTTTCAGTGCCAAACCGAAGCCCGAAGTGCATATGTCTCTAGCCACTCCAGTCACAATGTCCTTGGAGACCATATCCAATCAGAATGCCGAACAGCCTACCATTGCGGTCCCACCAACTGCCCAGCAGCCTCCACCCGCCATTCCAAGCATGATTGCAGCAGCCAGTCCTCCATCGCAGCCAGCCATTGCTCTCTCAACCATTCCTGGAGCAGTCCCCGTCACGCCACCCAGCACTACCGTTGCTGCTGCACCAACACCGTCCGCCCCTGTGGGTGGCAGTCTCTCCACCGTTCTGGGACCTCCTGTTCCTGAGATCAAAGTCAAAGAAGAAGTAGAACCAATGGACATCACGAGGCCTGTTTCCAGTAAGTTCCTCCACAGATCACTATTAGTCTGTCTCCCAGTTCTCCCCTGTAACTATCAGCCAGGAAACCCATCTCAGGCCAGGGCCACTCGGGAACATCCCAGTGTGTGCTGCCAGTCTGTCTTGTCTTCATTTCTAAGAAACGACTTTTCCTGTGACTCATTTTTACGTTTGTGTGTGTGGGCACACACGTCCCACGGCACTCATAGGATGTCAGAACAACAGTCAGTTCTCTTCACCATGTGGACCCAGGGATCAAACTCAGGTCCTCAGGCTTGACTTTACCTATTGACTCATCGCAGACCCCTTGAAAAATAGAGGCATTTTTGTAAAACGCTGCTTTTTTGTA
The DNA here is from genome assembly GCF_049852395.1 of Peromyscus maniculatus bairdii. Classification (NCBI taxonomy): domain Eukaryota; kingdom Metazoa; phylum Chordata; class Mammalia; order Rodentia; family Cricetidae; genus Peromyscus; species Peromyscus maniculatus. Next base: position 21,599,853 of record NC_134870.1, read on the forward strand.
AAAATTTTTTGGTGTTCCAAGACAGGGTTTCCCTGTGTAACAGTCCTGGCTGTCCTGGATCAGGCTGACCTCAAACTCACAGAGGTCCTCCTGCTTCTGCCTCCTGAGTGCTGAGATTGAAGGTGCGCACCACCACTGCCTGGCTGCTCTTTTGCAATTTTATTTCTGAGCTATAATTAAAAAAAGAAATCTCCCCATGCATATCTTTCAATATAACTTCCCTTGTACTGATTAAGAAAATATTATTTTAAAGGATTTTAAAGTGATCCTAGCTGAGTACTATTAATTTATAATATACTCCGTATCAGGCTTGGTTGTTTGTTTTTTGTTTTGTTTTGTTTGGTTTTTTTTTTGTTTGTTTGTTTTGTTTTTTTCTGAGACAGGGTTTCTCTGTGTAGCTTTGCGCTTTTCCTGGAACTCACTTGGTAGCCCAGGCAAGCCTTGAACTCACAGAGATCCGCCTGACTCTGCCTCCCAAGTGCTGGGATTAAAGGCGTGCGCCACCAACGCCCGGCGGTTGTTTTATTATGTAACAAAGTAAGATTTGTGGTTTTAAAAATACTCTCGTCATAAAAAACATGATTAGTAAAATCTTAGAATTGTTGTCCCTTTTCCTCTTCCTCTCAACTCACTTTCCAGTCTGTGAAAGTCTGGTCACTTTTTCATTTCCTCCATGTTTATTTTATGTGGATGGATGTTTTGCATGCATGTATGTTTGCATACCATGTTCTTACCTGGTGCTCTCAGAGGCCAAGAGAGGGCATCAGATCCTCTGGAAATGTAATGAGTTGCCATGTGGGTACTGGGAATTGAATCCCAGGTCCTCTGGAGGAGTGGCCAGTGCTTAACCTCTGAGTCAATTCCCAGCCCTAAAACTTCAGTCACTTCAGAGGTTTTTTGTTGTTGTTTTTTAGGTGTGTGTGTGTGTGTGTGTGTGTGTGTGTGTGTGTGTGTGTGTGTGTGTGTGTGTGTGTGTGTTAAGTAATTTAGGATGGGATCGTGTGTTTTCTGACTACTTAAAGTAACTTAATCACTGTGTAATGTTTATTAAATAGAAAACCTGATGTGGAAGTCATTTTGTGCTCACTCTATGCTACCTGCCTGTGTGTGTGAAAAAAAGGCCTCTGTTTGCCATACCGTACGTATTGATTGAGTAAAGCCTGTTGTTGGCCATCTATAATAGCTTTTCAAACTCACTGTTTATCCAGGTAACTTAACACCTAGAATCTCAGGACTTGCAGGCAAAGCAGGAGGATGGCCATGAGTTCAGGGCTAGCCTAGAGTAACAGTGTTCCAGGCTACCCTGAGCTACTCATCTCAAAAAATAAAAACATTTGCTATGTCTTTACTTTAGCTTCTTTTTTCGTTTTTCGAGACAGGGTTTCTCTGTGTAGCTTTGCTCCTTTCCTGGATCTTACTATTCCATGCTTGTACTTGGACAGGTGGCTTCAGTGGGTTCATCCATAATAGTAGGGAGGTGTGGCACAGCTTACGTCCTGGCAGCAGGAAACAAAATGCTGCCCTTATGAGTGTTTTCCTTCCCCTCTTTTTTCTTTTCCTGTCCTGGCCCGCCAGCTGGTGGGATAGTGCCATTTATATCTCGGGGAATCTTAACCTCTTCGTCACCCCTCTCTGCTTCCTGGCTTCTAGGAGGTGAGCAAGTCTATATCACCATACTGCTGGGCTCTAGCCTAGAAGCAGTAGAGCCAGCTATAGGCTAAATTATGGGTCTGCATAAGATTTGTGGGGTGAAAGCATGGCTTAAAGGTAGAGCATTTTGCCTAGTGTGCACAAGGCCTAGGTTCTTAGCACACTGCCAATAATAAGTCACAACAACACTAAAGTACACCCCCCCCACCCCCACCCCCCGTGACTGGTTTGTCATCGCAGTGAAAGTGTGACAGGGAAGCTTTGAAAAGGTGTCAAGAGCTCACTGTAGAGCTGGTGAGATGACCCAGCTGGGACAGCTGCTTTCTGTCTGTCCTGATGACCTGAATTCACTTCCCCCAGACCCATGTGGTAGAAGGAGAAAACTGACTCCCACAAGTGTTCCTCTGATCTCCACCTACACCCTGGCACATGTGTGTACACACAAATAAATAAATGTAGCCGGGTGGTGGTGGTGGCACACACCTTTAATCCCAGCACTCGGGAGGCAGAGGCAGGAGGATCTCTGTGAGTTCGAGGCCAGCCTGGTCTATAGAGGGAGATCCAGGACAGCACCAAAGCTACACAGAGAAAACCTGTCTTGAAAAACAAAAACAAACAAACAAACAAAAAAAGTGTAAATTGAAATTGGAAAGAAAAAAAAAAACAGCCTCATTCTGTAAGTGACCCTTGACTCACATGAAAGAGCTAAGTGCTGGTCCTGATGATTTCTGGCAAAAGAACACTCCAGACATAGAGGGCAGTAAGTGTAAAAGCTTGTGACAGGGTGTGCCAGATACATGCTTGAATTCAGGAGAGACATGAGTTGGAGCCAAGTATATAGTGAGTGATGGATCTTGAACTCTGTAGCCAATATTGACTCTGCAGCCTGACCTTCCTGTCTTCAGTTCTCAGATGCTGCAGTTACATATATACATCACCATATCCAGCTTAGCTGCCCTGGCGAGCCTGAAATTCACCACTTCTGCCTCAGATTCCTTTTTCTGAGGTTTGAATCATATTCCACTATTCCACAATATCTAGCATTATGTGGCTTTTATATTTTTATTTTTGAGATGGTCTCATTGTGACTCAACATTGCTTAAGGACGACTTTGAACCTGGAACTTAGTGTTTAAATGATATCTATACTGCTGACTGGCCCTGTGGTCGGCAGAGCCTCTGTCTTAGATTAAAACTCTCTTGGGAACTCCTTACACAACTGGTTATTGACTCCTTGGCCCTGTGATTAGTTTTGCTAAGAGGAGAATTGGAAGCATTGGTGAAGGGTCTGGCATGCAAGTCCCATACCAGTCAGGTGGCAGGCTTATGTACAAGGTCCCCTCTTCACAACATCCTTGTGTGTCATTAGTGCAGAGTAATCACTACCTCCCTCTTTTTTGCTTGATCCATTAAGGATGTGGGTGCAGACTATCAAGATTCTCCACTGGGCAAGAGAATCCATCACTCTGCCATGTGAGACAGGAGCAGTAATTCATCTTCCCTAAACATAAGGAGCTTTTCCTGGTCTGGCCTACACGGCCAGAGATAGGAACCTGACAAGCATACTCTTGCAAGTCTTATTTCCCCATGCGTCTTCATTCTGTAGGGGCTATAATATAGCTTATTCTGCTGGAATCAGTGTCCCATCCAAGGGAAGTGGTACCACTTGAGCCCAGGGATGCCCTGCCATGCAAGTATATTGTAAATTTAACCCATTTTCTTCAAGCATTGAATTACCATAACCATTTTTTAATATACCCAATTTTGAATATTATAGTAAACAAGTTTACTTTTAAACTTATTTTGAGTTGCCTGCTTTAGGCTAAACTTTGACAATATATATAAAAGATGCCTTGATTACCTTTTTTTTTTCAACAATTTACAATAAACTAGTAAATCTCACAAGATTAGGATTTTATAAAGTAGGATACTTTATCCCTGTGAAGATTTTGAGCCTTAAAAATTACAGTTACTGAGGGGCTGGAGAGATGGCTCAGCGGTTAAGAGCACTGACTGCTCTTCCAGGGGTCCTGAGTTCAATTCCCAGCAACCACATGGTGGCTCACAACCATCTGTAATGAGATCTGGTGCCCTCTTCTGGCCTGCAGGCCTGCATGCAGACAGAACACTGTATACATAATAAATAAATAAATCTTAAAAAAAAAAAAATTAGAGTTACTGAATTGAAACTTTTAGTACCAAAGTAAACTTTATTTTTTAAATGATTTATTTATTTTATTTTATGTGCATTGGTGTTTGCCTGCGTGTTTCTCTGTGTAAGAGTATTGGATTCCCTGGAGCTGGAGTTACACAGACAATTGTGAGCTGCCATGTGGGTGCTGGGAATTAAACCCAGGTCCTCTGGAAGAACTGCCAGTGGCCATCTCTCCAGCCCCCAAACTAAATTTTAAAATATAAATACAATCCATTGAAAATTTAGGAACCTCTCTCTCCTGATCCTTATATAGTGTACTTATACAAAATCAAAATCATTTGACAGATGGTTTTTTGTTTTTCATGACAGGGTTTCTTTGTGTAGTCTTGGCTGTCCTAGAACTCACTCTGTAGACCAGGCTGGCCTCGAACTCACAGAGATCTGCCTGGCTCTGCCTCCCGAGTGCTGGAATTAAAGGTGTGCACCACCACCACCTGGCCATCCCTCTTTTTTAATTGAAAATAGATTTGTACAATATATTCTGCTTATGGTTTCCCCTCTCCCAAACTCCTCCCAGCTCTCCCCACCTCCCCTCCCACCCAAATCCACTCCCTTTCTTATTCTGTCTTAAAAACGAATGGGCAGCCGGGCGATGGTGGCGCACGCCTTTAATCCCAGCACTTGGGAGGCAGAGGCAGGCGAATCTCTGTGAGTTTGAGGCCAGCCTGGGCTACCAAGTGAGTTCCAGGAAAGGCGCAAGGCTACACAGAGAAACCCTGTCTCGAAAAACCAAAAAAAAAAAACAAAAAAAAAACAACGAATGGGCAACTAAAAAACACAAAAGAAAATAATAATAAAATAAGATTAAAAAACAATGAGAAAAGATTAAGTGGGGACAATTAAAAATAAACGGGAGGAAAAAGGAGCCAAAGAAGAAGCATAAAAAACATACATAGATGCAGAAACACACATTAGCAAACACAGAAATCCCATAAAGACAAAAATCTGAAACCACAGTGTATAAGCAAAAGACCTATGGGGATTAAAATACAAGACCAAAAAAAAAAAAAAAAACCCTCCAGTATTACCACTGAGTTAGTTTTGTGCTGGCCATCCATGCTGGGCATAGGGCCTTGTCCTTAAGAATGGTTTGTATCCCGGTGAGACTCATTGGAGAAAACATTTTTCTTTGCAAGTGGCAGTAGCTTCTGGGTTAGGAAGGGGGGTTGTGTCCACTTGCCCTCAGTGCTGGGACCCCATCTGGCTTCAGCATGTGCATGCTGCCTCAGTCGCAGTCCTTGTAATGAGTTCTGTTGTGTTTGGAGGGCACTGATTCCTTGATGTCCTCCATCCCCATTGGCTCTTACACTCTTTCCACTTCCTCTTCCCCAGAGTTCCCTGAGCCCTGACTAGAGAGACCTGGTGGAGACTTCCCATTTAGGACTGTTTTGAGGTCTCTCACTCTCAGGCTACTGTGTAGCTGTGGGTCTCTGTATTTGTTCCCATCTGCTTCCGGAGGAAGTTTCTTTGATGGTTGAGCAAGACACTGATCTATGAATATAGCAAAATGTCATTAGGAGTCCTTTCATTGCTATGTTGATGGCTTTCCCATAGCTGTATAGGTGAACACACACCCCTGGCCCCTTATCCCAGGTCTTAATTTTTCTAGCCTGTATACACTAATTTCTACAGAAAGTCTTGAGACCTCATACAGTTAACTGCATACAACTACTTGGGAGGGGTACTTGGATACTCAAGTTACCGCCCAGTGAGCTTGCCTGTCCTTGCCTGCTTTCCTGAAAGAATATTAGCATTTAGCAGACCCAGTTGTGAGCGTTTCAAGCAGGCATAGCTGGAGTCACAAAGATGGCAGTTGGCTCTGCTTAATATTAGCTGTGTACATACTGTTCAACCATTAGGTCTTGTAAGTTTCTGGGTAAAACTTACAGGAAGCATAAGACGGTATTTATGATGTCTGTAGTGTGTAGAGTTATTTATTATAATTAGCACTAAATTGATATTTACAGCATCGAACAGAATTTAGCAGGCTGTGATGATGGAGTTATTATTGAGAGGTTTCAGACAGAGGGGCCCTTATATCCTTTTCATGTATGAGCATCTCATTAGTTATTTTAATTATAAATACCTTTATACCATAAGATAACTAAGAGTAGCCACTGCTGGAAATAGTTTACCTCTTAATTGTTCTCAGTGCACAGTGCCTTCTTCCTGGGCTCTTCTGTTCTCCCTCTCACAGACAGGGGCCTGCCTGACCTAGGATGGGCTTTGCAGGAAACTTTGAGACCTTCGTGCTTAGGTCTAAAGTGTGGTTATTTATTTACTTTGTAAACAAAGGCAAGAGTATTTAGGCTTGGTGGGACAGAGGCAAAGGCAAACCACAGGCACAGGGCATGTGACCCCAAGAACAGAAAGAATGACCTGTCTCAGTTAGAGGAGGCAGGCTTGGAATTTAGTAGGAAGAACCAGCATGGCTCCTGTCACCAGTCTCCCACCCAAGCGGTGCAGGTGAAGGACACTCCAGCACACCCCTTGGCCACTCTGAGGTGGGGACCCGAACTCACCCGTTGGTAAGGCTGGCGGGGCACCTGGGGTCTCAGCTTGGGTAAAGGAGGGAAGGACTGACCCCCTCCTGTCTACACTGCAGCTCCTATGGTGGCCAGACAAGAATATTAAAACCTCACTCCTGGGAGGAAAATAAGGACTCAGTCAGATTTGGTATCGGGAAACACAGCAGTCTTTCCAGGACTGTGACCCCGCTGTGAGAGTCATTGGGGCCCAGAATGTCTCAGGAAGCACCTCAAATGCAACAACCTACCGATCTGGAGAGACCCAGAGCAAGCCTGAGCCCCTGAGGGGTAGAAATCTCACTGGAACCTCCAAGTATTGTTCCTGCTGGAGACAGAGAATGCCACTCAGTGAAGGTCAGATTAGGAGCTTTTTTTTTTTTTTTTTTGATTTTTCGAGACAGGGTTTCTCTGTGTAGCTTTGCGCCTTTCCTGGAACTCGCTTTGGAAACCAGGCTGGCCTCGAACTCACAGAGATCCACCTGCCTCTGCTTCCCAAGTGCTGGGATTAAAGGCGTGTGCCACCACCGCCCGGCCAAATTAGGAGCTTTATTTGCTCCGAGAGCAGGCTAATGCCAAGAAGGACTCTAGGAAAGGCAGGATAGGATTTATAAAGCCAGAAACAACAATTATACCACACCAGGAGCAGGCAAGGGTTTGAAACAGAAGTTTCAAAAGTGTCTGTTGAGTTGATTAGAAGAGTTTGTTTCTTGTAAAACTGGAGCTCCAGAAGCTGAACGAGTGTGCTGCTCGGAAAGGTGTGCTTAGCAGGGCCTTGGGGACAGTTGGGTGGAGCATGAGATGGAGTTAGCTAAACTAGGACAAAATGGAGTTACTTTGGGCACTTCAGTAAGTAAAGGAGTGATGTCAAGGAGGAAGGTTGGGGGTTTGTGGGGCTAAAAGTTAGCTTCAGGGCCAGGCATGTATGTGATAGGCAAGCGCTCGCCCAGTGAGCCATTCCTTCAACCTAAGTTGTGTGGGGTTTTGTTTTGGTTTGGTTTGGTTTTTGGTTTTTCGAGCCAGGGTTTCTCTGTGTAGCTTTGAGCCTTTCCTGGATCTCGCTCTGTAGACCAGGCTGGCCTTGAACTCACAAAGATCCGCCTGGCTCTGCCTCCGAGTGCTGGGATTAAAGCCGTGCGCCACCACCGCCTGGCCAGTTGTGTGTTTTTGATGAAGTGATATATGAGGTTACTTGGACTCATTTCTTTGTGCTTTTGATGGGGCAGTAAATTAAGACAGGAAGATGTAGTGGAGGAAATGGTTGAATTCCTTGGCCATGAAGCAGAGAGGCAGGGCAGGGTTGGGAGACAAAATACATTCTTTAGTAGAATAGCTACCACAGTGACTAGTTGGGCTATGGTTATGGGAGCCTCAAAATGCCTGGATGCCTGGGGGTGAATCGAACTTTCAATGAGTTTATATTTTGGAGCCTGCCATGGGTGGGGCTGGGTGATTCCTGAGATGCTGACACATTTTTCTGTAGGCCTTAGGCTTTTTTTTTTTTTTTTTTTTTTTTGCCTTCAGATTTGTAACAAAACTTTTTTTTGTATGAAACAGTATTGGAGTTTATTAAAAGATTTTAACATAGTCTTAAATATCAGATTAATAGAGGGATAAAAGTGTTGTATGCACCATGATTTGGGTGTGCGATTCTGAAGAGAGTGTCATGCTTGAGTGACTTTACCATAATTTTATATGTATGACTTCAAAGCCAAAGTTATGTCAGAAGGTTGCTAAGGAACCTGAATGATCATAGTTAGTTCCTGGTGTGCCTTAGATGGGGGATACAGCTAATAGGTAAAAACCCTTAATCTAGAAAGTTAAACTAGGTTTGGTTTGGTTTGATTTGGTGGGGTTTTTGTTTGTTTGTTTGTTTTGTTTTGTTTTGTTTTTGTTTTCCTTCGAGACAGGGTTTCTCTGTGTAGCTTTGGAGTCTGTCCTGGATCTCACTCTGTAGCCCAGGCTGGCCTGGAACTCACAGATCCACCTGCCTCTGCCTCCTGACTGCTGGGATTAAAGGCGTGCACCACCACCCCGGCTTGTTTTTTAGAGAGAAGATCTTACTGTGTAACTCTGGCTGTCCTGGAACTCACTGTGTAACTGAGGCTACCCTTGAACTCAGGCTTGACACCATTCTCTGCAAAAGGCCATTCTCTATAATGTCTTTGCTGATGAACAGGGAGGGACACAGACCAAACCTATCCAGAGGAAAATCTCAACCTGTCTGATCTAAGAGATAGATGAGAAGGTCTTCAACTTGGAGAATGGAGGGCCTTTCAGTACTAATGTGAACATCTAACCACATCAACAGTATGGCCGATTGCTGTGGCTAATCCTACCATTAACCGGGATAAGATAGAACAAAGCTCTTCAATCATGAGTCTTGAGAGTCTTGAGAACAGTGATGTTAATAATTATCTAAATCACTAAAGCTTAAGACAGTGGAGACACCCTTAATCCCAGCACTCAGGAAGCAAAGGCCTCTGAATTTGAGCTAGCCTGGTCTATATAGTAACTTAACTAGCCAGCCAGTGCTACATGGTAAACTTTGGTGCTTTTTGTTTGTTTGTTTGTTTTGTTTTGTTTTTTATTTGGTTTGGTTTGGTTTTTTGAGATAGGGTTTGTGTAGCCTTGGCTGTCCTGGAACCAGCTTTGTAGACCAGACTGGCCTCCAGTTCAGGGATCTGCCTGCCTCTGCCTCCCAAGTGCCAGGATTAAAGGCAGGTGCCATCACTGCCCAGCATAAGACTCTGGTGTTTGTTTTTTAATTTTATCTATAAACATATATATATATGTATATATCTATAAACATATATATATATATATATATGCATGTGTAGTTATATATAGTTGTCCTGTATGTATATGTGTGTGTATACAGTTTTATTTTTATATATTATGTATATGTGTGTTATATGAAGAGAGAAAGAATGAATGAATGGATTGTGGAAAAACACCAAAGAACGGTTTTAAGAAGGAATCCAGGCCAGGCGGTGGTGGCATACACCTTTAATCCCAGCACTGGGGAGGCAGAGGCAGGCTGAACTCTGTGAGTTCTAGGCCAGCCTGGTCTACAGAGTGAGTTCCAGGAAAGGCTCCAAAGCTACACAGAGAAACCCTGTCTTGAAAAGTCAAACAAAAAAGAAAAAAGAAAAGAAAAATGAAAAAAAAATTGTCTTTTAATAGTTTGCAGGTATAAATGACTTTGTTCTGACGATCTACTTGAGGCTGTGGAAAATCTAAGGGTTTTATTCTAGGAAATCACTTCTTAAGGTCTTTTGGTCTGGGCGGAGAGGGCCTCTCCAACCAACAGTGCATCAGAAATGACTGAAGCAATCAGCCTTTGTTAGAAGAATAAGAGAAAATGTATGGTCATAGGGAAATAAAATGTTGGGATCTTTAACTGGGCAGTGGTGGCGCAGGCCTTTAATCCCAGCACTCGGGAGGCAGAGGGCAGGTGGATCTCTGAGTTTGAGGCCAGCCTGGTGTACAGAGCGAGTTCTAGGACAGCCAGAGCTGTTATACAGAGAAACTTTGTCTAAAAAAAAAAAAAAACACTCATGGGAGGACAAGTGGGCAGTAGTTCCTCATGAGATCCAAGGCTTACTGGAAGCTACTACTCAGTGGCAATTCCTGGAGATTTAGTGTTGATTGTGAGGCAGTTTGCTGTTTTTAGTGACAGTGGTATAGGATATGGCTGTTAGAAGTGAGTACCAGGTTGGCTACAGGAAACATGTTCATGGCTGACAGAATGAAATTGAAAATTCGGGTGAACCTGTGTGGTTGGCAAGCCCTAACCATATGATCCACACTAGTTGAGACTAATGTTAACTTTCTTACTCTCAAGACATTTTATCTGCATACAGTGTCTGGAGGGGTGTAGGAAGCAGTTCACAGCTCCTGCCTCCAGAGTATTCTACATACTGTCAGGCCCATGAGAAACCTCTGTACTTGTTAGCCAGCCAGCTGTCTTCCCAGTTGTTACTCTGGAAACTGAGTGAAGCCCTCCAGGGTTTGGTGCTGATGATGTGTGTGCTCCACCCCGACAGCGGTCCCTCCTCTGGGTACCAACACTGTGTCTCCATCCCTTGCTCTGCTGGCAAGCAACCTGTCCATGCCTACAAGTGACCTACCACCTGGTGCCTCCCCAAGGAAAAAGCCTCGGAAGCAGCAGCACGTGATCTCAACAGAAGAAGGGGATATGATGGAGACAAACAGCACTGATGATGAGAAGTCCACTGCCAAAAGTCTGTTGGTGAAGGCTGAGAAACGAAAGTCGCCTCCCAAAGAGTATATTGGTAAGACCACTTCGGCTGACTGTCTCCTGCTCTCACCACCTAAACCAGGTCTGTCTCAGAGCGTCAGTCTCACTTGCATCCTTACCTCCTGGAACTGAGCTTTGAGGATGATTAAAATCATTTATATAATACACCATTTAATGTCCTCTTGTTTTCTCATTTGACTAGATGAAGAAGGTGTGAGATATGTCCCAGTGCGACCAAGACCTCCCATCACTTTGCTTCGTCACTATCGGAACCCCTGGAAAGCTGCTTACCACCACTTTCAGAGGTACAGTGACGTCCGGGTCAAAGGTTAGTTTCCTCAGAAGCATCTAGTATTAATCATGAAATGGCATAACATGTAAGCTATATTGTAGTCACAAAATTTGGTTCTAATTTCCAGGCAAAATACGCTATACCCAGTTGAGTATAACAGTGGACATTACTCTTTGCTCCCAGAAAGCTGTGTGTTTATTGGGATCCCAGTGAAATAAACAAGGAGAAGCCTTGGTTATAATAAATTTTGTGAGATAACAGATCCCCAAGTACTGATGCATTAACCTCCTTGGTTCTGCAAGTACTTGTAGGAGAGCCTGTAATTGTATCTGCAGTTTAACATAGTCAGAAGTGCATTAATAGATTCTAGGATGCTAAAATGATTACATACACTATAGGTATTGTTTTCCAAAAGATCTTCATTCAACACATACGTGAAACAGTTCATGATCTAGGGGACAGACTGGAGAGATGACTCAGTGGTTAGAGCACTGGTTGCTTTTGTAGAAGACCCCAGTTAGTTCTTAGCACCTACACAGTGGCTCACAACTAGATAGTTAGATGACTCCAGTTCCAGGGGATCCACCAGGAACAAATGTGGTCAATAAAGAAAGTAAACATTTAAAAAAAAAAAAAAAAGGCTCCAGTGTAAACCCTTGGTATTTTGTTTTGTTGTTGAACTTTAATATGATTTGTTTTGTTTTATTTTGTTTTGATTTGATTTTTCGAGACAGGGTTTCTCTTGTGTAGCTCTGGCTGCCCTGGAACTTGCTTTGTAGACCAGGCTGTCCTTGAGTTCACAGAGATCCGCCTGCCTCTGCCTCCTTTAATATGATTTTTTTTAATGACTTAATTATTTTATGTGCATTGGTTGTGGTTTGTTTTTCGTGTGTGTGTGTGTGTGTGTGTGTCAGATCCCCTGGGACTGAATTCAGGCAGTTGTGAGCTGCCATGTGGGAACTGGACCTTTGTCCTCTGGAAGAGCAGCCAGTCCTTCCAACCACTGAACCAGCTCTCCAGTATGAAATTTGAATAAGCCTACATTCAATGAAAATGGTTGATAACTTTGAAAATATCGCTACTCGATGGTCCTTTAAATTTCATTTCATCTCTAATATAATGAATATATGGAGAATTATGTATTACCAAAAATTGGCTGCATTGTTGTTTTCATAAATTCAACTTGGAAACTTCTATAATAGTTTTCTTGGCCTCACAGTGAGTCTTATTTGAATAAGTTACTAACTTATGTCAAAGATCAGGGGTTCTCAAAAAAAAAAATCTAGTGTTGAATTAAGTTTGTGGTTTTTGTATCAGGTCACATTCATAGCTAATGTAGCCCACATGCCATGGTCTGGACACATCCGGAAGATTCCACAACCTTCCAGAGCAGTGCCACACTAGCTGGGGATCAAGGACTGGTTGGGTGCTTGTGCAGCATGCATTGGACCCTGGAATGTAGCATGCATTCAGTCTCTAGCACTGCAGAAAGCCCAGTGTGCTACATGACTCATGCCTGTAATGCCAGTGCGTAAAGAGGCTGAGACAAATGGATTTGTATGTTGGAGGCTAGCCTGAGATACATGAGACCCTGACTCAAAAACCAACAAACGTGAGTCTATAGGGAATAGTTCACATTGAAACCATAAGAAAAATGTATAAGTAGTTGATAAACTATATTATTTAGGGACTAATGACAAAAAATAAATCGGCACATGCTTAATACAGACACAGGGTTTTTATTTTTAAATGTTGAAATGCGAATGTGGAACCCACATTCAGAGGGCCAGTTGTACTGTGAAATTCTCAGAGAAGCGTGTTGATCTTCAGTGGAAAAGAGCATCTGCTCACACCACAAGAATTGTGTGGCTGTAAATGTTTAGAGATGAGCCTGGCAACATTTTAACCCATACTAAGTAAAGACTTACTGCTGGTTGAGCCTTCCTTTTTATTTTTTTTTTTTTAATTTATTTATTTATTATGTATACAGTGTTCCATCTGCACGTATCCCTGCAGGTCAGAAGAGGGCACCAGATCACATTACAGATGGTTGTGAGCCACCATGTGGTTGCTGGGAATTAAACTCAGGACCTTTGGAAGAGCAGCCAGTGCTCTTAACCTCTGAGCCATCTCTCCAGCCCCAGCCTTCCTTTTTAAAAGCTGTCCCATGTTGAAGTACTTTGGCAGATGATTTAAGCTCCCGAGTATCTCTGTTTGGGTATAAACATGCAGTCACCACACCTCTTTCCTGCTAAACTTTGAACTACTTGGCCACAGCTTTCAGATCCAATTCATATATAAACAAATGAAGACAGAATACCAGAGCTGTGCACCCATAGCAAAGTGAAGTGGATGGGGTCAAGAAGAACACAGGAAATAACCACATGACATGGAGGTCTAAGGACTGAAGATGTAACTCATCTGGTAGAGTACTGCCTGGCCTACACAAGGCCTGGTGTCCGGTTGCCAGCACTGTGCAAATACAGCACTAAATGGGAAGCTTTGTGTTGGTTTTTTGTTTGTTTAGACAGGATCTCTGGATGGCCTAGAACTCAGTTTATAGTCCAAGCTGACCTTGAACTCACAGAGACCCACCTGCTTTTGTTGTGATTGAAGTTGTGTACTACCACACCTGGCTTTTAAAACAAAAAAAAAAAGTTAAATAATAGACAAAGTAACCTAGATTCTATCTCATAATTTGATTTTAAAAATAAAAGAAAATAAATTTAAATAAAGTACAAAGGAAAAATAGTAAAGATAAGAGCAGAAGACAGTAAAGTTGAAAACTAAAGAAAAATCCCTGAAACAAGACTTTGCAGACCCTGTCCCCTGTGGCCACTTGCCCACAACCATGGTCAGGCCACTGTGTTCTTCTTGCTCCTTGATATGGCCAGCGCTTGGAGCCAAAGACAGTGGAACACCCTGAGCACTGGAGAAGTTTTGCAGGATTGATGTACTGGAGGGATCAGAGAATGAGGACTTAATCCTGAGAACACAGGTCCTGGCACATTGTCCGTGGCAAATACTGCACTGTGTCCAAATGGTTCCCAGTTTTTCATCTGCACACCAAAACCAAGTGACTGGGTGGCAAAACCAGTCTTTGGAAAAATCAAAGAAAGCATGAACATTCTGGAAGCCTTGGAGCAGTTTGGGTTCAAGAACAGTGAAACCATCAAGATCACATTGCCATCTGGTCAGCTCTAATGCTTTCAACTTGAGTGTACCGTACCCACCAGGCTGTTCATCCTGTGGCTCGGGAGAATGCTCCACCCCATTTGCTCACAATACCTCATAATCTCTGCTCTCACTGCAGTTCTTTGGGTTCCACAGTTTCTTCATTCCCTCCAAGTCTAGCTGGATTGCAGACTTAAGTCTATGGTTGTGAATGAAACCTATAACCAGTGACACACACACACACACACACACACACACACACACACACACACACACAAAATCGTTCTTTGGAGAAATTCTTAGCAAAACTGGAAAGAATAAAAGGAAGACACAAAGCAAGAATGAAATGGTACAACTTGTGTAGCCATTGAAAGCATAGAGATCTTCAAAGTATGATCCAGAAAGGAGGAAGGTAGCTTGACAGTGCAGACACCTGCTGAGAAATACTCAGTACCAAGTGTGGTGGATGCAGATTAATGGTCAATTAATGTATAGGATGTGCAAGGCCCTGGCTGATAACAAAACCTTATGTTTGAAACACTACCTTGCTGTCTATCCCAGACTAGCCTTGAACTTGTGATCCTTCTGCCTCAGCCTTTCTAGTATTGGGGTTGTAGGTACACACCACTGCAGGTGGAAAGATAATGCATGGTGGCACATGCCTAATCCAGTGCTCAGGAAGCTGAGAAAGATTGTGAATTGGAAGTGAGCCTGGGCTTCTAGTAAGTTCTAGATCTGTAGCTCAGTTGGTAGAATACTTGCCTAGCCTGCAAGAATCCCTAGGTTCAGTTCCTAGCACTACATAAAAGCAGACAGAGTAGCACACATCTGCAACCCCAGGACTCAGGAAGTAGAGGCAAGATGATCAAAAGTTCACGATCAGCCTTAACTACACGGCGTTTCAAGGCCTGCTGAGGGACACTGGTGTTTTAATATTTGGCAATTAAATAATTTGTTTTCATTACTTGTAGAACAAAGTGGGTTCACCTCAAAACAATATACAGCCAGGCAGTGGTGGCACACGCTTTTAATCCCAGCATTTGGGAGGCAGAGGCAGGCAGATAGATCTCTCAAGTTTGAGGCCAGCCTGGTCTACAGAGTGAGTTCCAGAACTGCCGGGGCTACACAAAGAAACCCTGTCTCGAAAAACCAAAAAAGGAAAAAGAAAGAAGTACAGTTCACACTTAGGAATTCTCTTAAAATATAGGTAACTTCACAAAGCTTCCAGAACTTCTGGTCCAGCTCTCCAGCTGCACATAAGCCCCACACATAGAACAAGGCTCAGTTTCCCAGAAGACCATTTCTCCTCTTGGAGATTACCATAGGAACTAGCTGTCCTGCCATCTCACCCTACTAGAGAACATCTTAAAAGCTTTCTTGTGGAACTGATGAAAATACAGAAAAGAAGCTGGTATAGTGGTGCTGGAGCATGAACCTAATTAGTCTTATCAATAAAAAACAGGAGTCAAATATCGAGGTAATAACCTGAAAGATCAGAGGAGCCACCACCAGTGACTTCTTACCTTTCTGAATCCTCAGACCAAACGGGCCGAGATCCTGTCTCCACCTCCCAGATGCTACAATTAAAGGCATGAGTCTCCCAAGTGCTGGGGTTAAAGGTGTGAGCCACCACTGCCCTACTTCTATGGTTAATTAGTGGCTAGCTCTGCCCTCTGATCTCCAAGCAAGCTTTATTTGTCAGAACACAAACAAAATAATGTACCACAGGTGCCTCCTTTAATTCCAGCACTCTTGAGGAAGAAGCCTGTGGAACTCTGTGAGTGTGAGGTCAGCCTGGTCTACACAGCAAGTTCCAGGCCAGACAGAGACCACATAGGGAAATCCTATCACAGAAAGTTTGTTCATATCGTTGACCCCTATTCCCCCTGATGTAAATGCAGAAGATTTGTTTGTAAAGATGTTTGGGGAAAGAAATTTTGTTAAAATATTGACACTTAAGCTGCTTGAATCCAGTGGTTTTGCTTCTGTAACAAAGGGAATGATGCTTCATTTTATCTCGGTGTGTTTCCAGAGGAGAAGAAAGCTATGCTACAAGAAATAGCCAATCAGAAGGGAGTGTCCTGCCGTGCCCAAGGCTGGAAAGTCCACCTCTGTGCTGCCCAGTTACTGCAACTGGTAGGTGCAGTTCCGTCCATTGTTGTCTCGTGCCAAAGAGGTAGCCCAGTAGGTAGCCAGTCTGATGTACCGTAGGCCCTGGGTTTGATCCCCAGAGCTGCCTGAAGTGGGGTGATAAAGGCACACAGACCTGTGGTTCCACAGTTAAAGCAAGTACATCTGTTGCATGGAGATTATGATTATTTATTTATTTGATGGAGGTGAGTCAGAGGACAGCTTTTAGAAGTAGAGGCTCTTCTATCATGTGAGTCCTGGAGGATCAAACTGCGATCATGATGCTTGGGAGAAGTGTCTTTACTCACTGAGCCATCTATCCAGGCCTGAATTTTAGTTTTAATTACCTGGATCCAAACTACATGAAGGTGCTGTAGTGTAAGACCTGGAGCTAAAGTTAACTTTATGTCCTGTCAGGACGTATGAAAAGCGGGAAGCTGAGTGGTCTTCCCATGAGCCTTTTCCACTGACCACTCTGCTTCCTTAGGAAGGTTCTAGAGCCAAGCAACTCCTTCGCCATGGGCCACCACACGGTTTGCTTCTCACCAGGTAACAAGCTTCAGTGACCTCCCAGCTCCTGGTAGGATGCAGGCCTGTGCCATCTTGTTTTAGAGAACAGGCAGGGGTCTTCTCTACAAAGCCTGCCTCCCACAGTGCCTGCACATTGATTCAGTTCTGAGAGGAGCCCGTGTTGGCCCCATGTGCGCTGTGAGCCACCATTCCTAGAAACCTAGGACAAAAATCTCTTACCATCCAAGTTAAGGCAAAGCAGCCAGAGTATCCTCGCAAAGTATTCCCATCTTTGGAGTAACAGTGCTCTCAAGACCATCTTCTACTGAGTATCAAAACACAGTAGTGTTAGGTGTGGTAGCATTTGTGTTGCTGAGGTAGAAGGGATTTTGTGATAGAGGCCAGCCTGAGCTACCTAGAAAGGCCTTATCTTTAGAAGGGGGTAAGGAGAGAGCTTACCAGCATATATAGAGGCTTGAGTTTGATCCCCAGTACTATATAAACTGGATGTAATGGCACGTGTCTGTAATTTAGTATGATCAAAAGTTCAGAGGCATACTTGGCTACATGGTAGGTTTGAGGTCAGCCTGAAATACATGAAACTCAAAAAAAAAAAATTGTACTGTTGCTAGGGTTAAATTAATATAAAATATTTCTGTAAAAATAATAGTTATTTTTCAGGGGAATTATGGATGTGGTGTAGTATTTCAAAGTGATCTTTGAAGATGGACTCTGAACTATGGCAAATTGTAACATATTGTAAAGTATTTATTAGTTCATTCCTTTACTGTTTCTTAATATTAGACTCTTGGTCTGTCCAAGCAAGGCCTTTATCATCCAAGCACTTAGAACAGTTCACAGAATGAACTTCCTCTGCTTGAGAGTGACATAGAAGATGTCTCTGTAGTCACAGTGTGCTTCTCTTGTATGTTGCAGACAAATCTAGAACATGATGTTTATGAAAGACTTACCAACCTACAGGAAGGGATCATCCCAAAGAAAAAAGCAGCAACTGATGATGATCTACATCGAATAAATGAGCTAATACAGGTTTGCTGAGTCCTCAACCTTCTGGGTGCCCACTTGGCCACCAAAGCTGCTGCTGCTTCTTCCTTTCCCCTTCATTTGTTTGTTTGTTTGTTTGTTTGTTTAGTTAGATTATATTTTAATGGCAACATTTCTATCTTCCTTTTTCTCTTTCCAAACTCTCCCATATACCTTTCCCCACTACAAGAGTGTTTTTTGTACAAACTTATTTGCTTCAGTGTGCATTACCAGGAGGTGCTCAGCCATTTTTTTGTTAACTTTAATTTTTCTACTTTTATATATATATGCACACACATATATACACATACATACGTATATTATATATATTATGCCACATGCATGCAGGTATCTGCAGAGACCAGAAGAGGGTGTTGGATGCCCTGGAACTAAAATTACAAACAGTTGTGAGCACCAACGTGACTGGAAACCAAATTCAGTTCCTCTTAACGAACAGCAAGCACTGGTAGCTGCTGAGCAATCTCTCCCACCATGTTTCTCTTTTTGGGGGGTGTGGGGAGGTTGGTTGGTTGGTTGGTTTTTTTGAGACAGAGTTTCTCTGTGTAGTTTTGGTGCCTGTCCTGGATCTCACTCTGTAGACCAGGCTGGCCTCGAACTCATGTTATCTTCTTTTGTCTCCCTCCCACTGATCCCTTCTTCCTGTTTAGTCTTCTTTCTACATTAATGTCTTTGTTTTTCCCAGTGACCTCTTGAGTTTAATTTAATTAGTGTTTTTTAAAAGGCGCATGGGTGGTATTTACAAAAATATGTCTGTGCCCCATACCAGGGAGCCACAGGCTTCTGCTTGGTATCAGACGTGGATTCCCTCCTGAGGAGCCACCACAGATCCAACCAGAAGCAGTTCTTTACCCCTAGAACAGACTGGCCACTATGGCACCAGAAAGTTCCCTTGGCCTGGCCAGTTGGTAGTGTCGCACACAGGGTCCACCAGAGGAGTAAGGCTTAAGGAACTAACTATTGATAGCAGTTCTCCCAGCACAGGAGGGCTAGCCAGCAAGAAGAAATCCACTGCCAGCCTGCTTTCCCTTTATCCTCTTAACAAGTCATACAGCATCTTTAGCAACAAGGTCTTAAAATTAGTTCTAGTGGGGGCCTTGGGCCTCCCTGGCCAAGAAAGGGACAAAATAGTCAACCTTTGTTCTCTGTGGAATGCTCGGCCCTGAGTGAACAGTTCTCTAAAAGCCGTCTCACCCATGACATCTAGGTAATGGTGTGCCTTCTGTTCCAGGGAAACATGCAGAGGTGTAAACTAGTGATGGACCAAATCAGTGAGGCCAGAGACTCTATGCTTAAGGTTTTGGATCACAAAGATCGGGTCCTGAAGCTCCTCAACAAGAACGGGACTGTCAAGAAAGTGTCAAAATTGAAGCGAAAGGAAAAGGTGTAGACCTAGAAGAATCAGGACTTGGAAACAATTTATGAAGAATGGTGATTCGGGGGGAGGGGAAGAGGGCTTGGCTGCTTTCACAATGGAGCATTGAAAACAGGAGTTTTCCTCATTCAGCTGAGGAAGCAGAGCTGGTGCACAGAAGGATCAGAGCTGGACTGACATGGGGAGTCCTCCTTCCTCCAGGTACATGCCTGTTGCACCTCTGTCTTCAGCAACTCCTGATACTCGGTGACAGACGGCCAGCTGAGTTTTCAGCCTCCCAGTCCATAGACTGTATTTATCAGTGGATTCCTGCAGGGCCTGAACTGAGCCTGGACTGAAGGTATCCACTTGGACAATCTGTTATCTCTAGACTAAACATAAAACCTCTTCTCACTCCAGTCAGTTCTTCTCTTTGACCGTCCAGTGCCCAAAATGGCCTTCTACGGTGGTGCCACAGCACCGGAGAGCTGCCGCATCTCACACAGAAGGGTTCCAGCGACCAGTTATCATTTCTTTTCAAAAGAACCATTTCCAAGAGATGTTATTACATTGTCTGAGCTGCCTGTATCAGAGCTGAATTCTTGTGGAGGTGGAGAGCAGGCAATACTGAACTGCTCTGGGATCCTGTTCTGGAGAACATTTTCGGTTATCTGTACTTCCCTCCTGGTGTGATGCTGTTAATCATATGTACCACGCATCTCCAAATGTTAATAAAGACTAGAAGAGGTTTTTGTAGATGAGCAGTTGGCCTCTTTCTCATGTGCATCTCCGAGGTGTTCATCTTGCTGCACTCACAGTGTTCAGTTCCTCGTTGAGTTCTACTTATCCCAGCAATCTGATGATGTTTTCAATGGTCAAGTCTTTGACTCTTGTCTTAAATTAAAATAAGCCTGATATAAAGCCATGCAGTAGTGTTGCACACCTTTAATCCCAGCACTTGGGAGGCAAAGACAGGTGGATCTCTATTTGAGTCTAGCCTGGTCTACAGAATGAGTTCCTGGACAGCCAGCACTACACAGAAAATCCTGTCTCAAAACACAAAAATAATAATAATAAACCTAATGTAACTTGGTCAACACAAGGACTGCTATGGTTGTGATGCTGGCAATGGAGCCCCCAAGTGAGTATATTTTCTTCACAGGATTGTGGGCGCATACTGAAGTAATCTGTGGTATAATAACTAGTCTTGAGTTCTTCATTGTGTGTGTGTATGTATTTAGGGAGGGGGACATGCAGGATTGTGTGTGTGTTCATACACTTCCCATGTATGTACAGGTGTAAATCAGAGATCAGTGTCACATCAGGTATCTTCCTATATTCCTATATTCTATATTCCTATATTCTCCGCTTTATTTTATTTTGTTTTTTCAAGACAGGATTTCTCTGTGTAGTTCTGATTGTCCTAGAACTTGCTCTATAGACCAGAATAGCCTCAACTCAGGGATCTGCCTGCCTTTGCCTCTGAGTGCTGGGATTAAAGGTGTGTGCCACTATGCCTGGCCACATACATGTCCTTGTTTGTATATACATATGTATATTCCTAAATATAAGCTGTCAAGTCCGTATGTTACTTGTTGTATGTTTATTTTCATAGAGGATTGTTTGGCACTGGACAAACAGTTGGTGTGCTCTGGGAAGAACCCCACCCCTACTCTTAGCTTTAATCATTTGCCTGCAGTTCTTTGTGTAGGGTTGAGGCCTCGTGGGCTTTTCGCCGTGCAGTCTGGCATGTTCGTTGGCGTCATTCATGTTCCATTCACACCTATTGGTCAAAGTTGCATACTCTTAGAGACAGATAATCAGAAAGCAACTTAGTGCCAGTTGTGGTGGCTCATACCTGTGATTCCAGCCTTTGGGAAACGAAGGCAGAAGGGTTAGGATTTTTAGGTCACCCTCCACAACACAGAAAGTTTGAGGCCAGCATAGGCTACATGACATGGCATGCAGGCAAAACACTAAAAATAAAATGAATAAATCTAATAACTAATGGTTCTGCTGGGTGTGGCAGCCTCTTGTGTACAGCAGCCTACAGCTCTGTCAGTCTTCCCCCAGACATGCTTCCCAGCATGCCAGCTCTGAACAACAAGGCATCCGGAGTGAGGACTGGTTCATTTTCTGGACTGTCTCCTTGAGAGACTTCCTTGGTCCATGCTGCTGCAATAGACAGTGTTGATTCCCATATTCTCTGCTGCCACCAGAAGCCATGTCGATCGATGTCCGAGGTCCATGCCGCCACTGGGACCAGGTTGATGTATGTGACCTGAGCTGACACAGGAAACTTTATTGAAGTCCATCCACAATCCATGCAGCCGCCTGAAACCATGAGTGTAAGAGAGGATGACCCACACACACACAAGATGGTGCAGGACAGACCCAGGCAAATTCTCCACACAAAGGAGATTTGTTATCCTGGGGGTCGGGGGGTTGCCTCTAGATCAGGCAGAGGCAGACTGCAAGCATTAGCAGTGTTTTGCAGGAGTGAGTTTCTAAGAAGAAAAAGGGGGAGTCTCTGTTAGGGTGAGGTGCTAAATCCTCATTAGATATGTTAGCCAAATAATGAATTCTGATTGTTAGACCTTGGTGTTTTGTCTTAGGAAGGAGTCAGTAGCCAAATAAAGGAGTGGAACTTGGGGGCTAGCTGTCAGAATGTAATCTAAGGGTTTTTAGCAAGAGAGTGCAAGTTGGAAAACGACAAAATCTGTTGTTGCCCTCTTTGCCATGCTGGGCCTTTTAGAAAGGCCTTCACTGGAAAAGTCCATGGTCTGTGCTGCTGCTGCCTGCTACAGCAAGAAGCTTCTTTTGCAGTGGTCTCAATGACTGCAGACTCATAACCAAGACTGAGAGACACTGAAGGATTCTGTGACAACCTCCACCCCACCCCACACACACCTAAGAAGAAACAGTCCAGACCAGAAGCTACCAAAGAGAGCCCTTAGAAATAAAACTGATGAAGATGCTGAAGTGTAGCCCTTCATCACTGATGGCTTCTGGGGGGGGGGGGGGGGGCGCTCGGTTTTCGGGGCTAGCCCCTGGGAGTTCGACCATGCTGCAGTTAATACGTGGGCAACACAAATTGGACTTGGGGGTATTTTGGGGGGGGAAGAGTCGGGTGCCAGGGTGGAAGGGTGGACCGGGGAGGAATGGGAAGTGAGTGTGATGGGGTGCACTGTACATAATTTCCAAATGATTAATAAAATGTTATGTTGGGGGGTGGAGGGTGGAGTGTTCTTGCAAAGTACCCAGGCTCGATTCCTAGAGTCCACGTTGGTTGGCTCGCAGCTGCCTGCAATTCCAGGTCCAGGGGGATATAAATGCCTCTGACCTCCCAGGGCATTCACATTATGCTAAGTGAAACAGACAAAATAGCAAATACTGTGCAATTCTACTCAAAAGCATTCTCTCAGAGACAGCTGCATAGAGACCAAAAGAACATGAAAATGTACTAAGGACCATTATAAAAGAGAGAAAAAAAGAGTTGGAAAGGATGGAAAAGCCAGGTGGTGGTGGTGCACGCCTTTAATCCCAGCACAGAGGCAGGTAGATCTTTGTGGGTTCGAGGCTAGCCTGGACTACAATCAAGTTCCAGGACGGCCAGAACTGTTGCACAGAGAAACCTTATCTCAAAACAAAACAAACAAAACCAAGAAGAAAAGACGAAAGAGTGGAAAATATGGAAATAGGTTAAGAGTTGTATAACACGGGGAATTAGAAAAGTAAAATAGTGCCTTAGGGTTTCTATTATGGTGATGAACACCATGACCGAAGGCAAACTGGGAAGGAAATGGTTTAATGTGCCTACGCTTGCAGGTAACAGTTCATCACTAAGGTAAGTTAGGGCAGCAGCCTGGAGGCAGGATTTGTTGCAGTGGCCATGGAGGAGTGCTGCTTACTGGCTTGCTCCCCATGGTTTGCTCAGCCTGTCTTATAGCACCAAGGACCACCATTGTGGGATGTTTGATCACACTGTGAGCCCCAAGATTGTGCTAATTAAATAAAAACCTGAGGTCAGGAGGCAGAGCCAGTGGCCAGTTGACAGGAAGTAGCCTTAGAGGGGGTCTGGAAGACAGAAACACAAAGGAAATCAAAGAGATAGAGTGGTGGTTCCTTTTGGACTGGGACAATGGGAAATCTCTTTATGAGACACCGGCTGTCTTAGGGTTTCTATTGCTGTGAAAAGACACCATGACCACAGCAGCCCTTATAAAGAAAACATTTGACTGAGGTGGCTTGCTTACAGTTTCAGAGGTTCAGTCCATCATGGTGGGGAGCATGGCAGCATGCAGGCAGATATGGTGCTGGAGAAATAGCTGAGAATACTACAACTTGCAGGCAACAGGAAGTCAACTGACTCACTTGGTATCTTGAGATTAGGACACCTCAAAGCCCACCCTCACGGTGACACACTTCCCCCAACAAGGTCATACCCACGCCAATGAAGTCTCACCTCCTAATAGTGCCACGCCCTATGAGATTATGGGGGCAGTTACTTTCAAACTACCACACCAGCTAAGGAGGACAGTCAGCTAGTTGCTCCTCAGCCTCTGAGCTAGCAGGTTTTCACCCCAGCCTCTGACTCCTGAGACTTGATTGGTAAAATCATAAGATATAAATTTAGATTAAAAACAACAGAGCACCTACCTAGAAGTGACACTACCCTCAGTGAGCTGGGACCTTCCACATCAATCATGCCAATCTGCTGGGGGCATTTCCTCAGCTGAGGTCCATTCTAAAAGGTTCCTCTTATAACTTGTATCAAGTTGACATAAAACTAGCCAGACAATAGTGAAAATGGAATTTTTTGTTTTGTTTTGTTGGGTTTTGTATTTTTTGAGACAGGGTTTCTGTGTATATCTTTGTAGCCTGTCCTAGAACTCACTTGGTAGACCAGGCTGGCCTCGAACTCACAGAGATCTGCCTACCTCTGCCTCCCAAGTGCTGGGATTAAAGGCATGTGCCACCACTGCCCAGTGAAAATGTAAAATTTTATGTTCTTTCATTACTCAGAAGAACACTGTCTTGAGAAACAAAAACCAAATATGTATGTATGTATGTATGTATGTATGTATGTATGTAATAACAAGTAACAGAAAAGATGCCATGAATTTGAAGGAGAGTAGGCAGGGGTATGTGATTAAACTACAATCTCAAAATTTTTTAAAAAATTAAGAAATTAATATTAATAGTGAAAAGAGTATACCATTTTGCCAGGCATAGTGGCACATGCTTTTAATCCAAGCACTTAGGAGACAGATTCAAGCAGGTGGATTTCTGTGAGTTCAAGGCCAGCCTACCTAGTGGTCTACCTAGTGAGACTGACTAAAAAAGTATTATGTAGCTTATCTTTGCATATTTTCATCTGAAGATTTGATTTTTTGATTTGTGTTTATTCTAATAGTTGTGTGGAATTCAGTTTATCTGCGTTCAAGGTCCTGTCATCAGCATACAAACTTTTCTTCTCCCATTTGTTTTTCTTTGTTTTTGTTAGAACTCTTACTTGAATAGAAACCACAGAAGTGGGCATTGTTACCTCGAACCTGACCGAGATGGAAAAGCTTCCAGTCTTTGCCATTGACAATTGTGTTAGCTGTAGACCTGTATTTCTGTTTAGAGGTTTTTGTTTTATTTTAATGGTGGAGGGTTGATAGTAGACAGGGTCTCATGTAGCCCAGGCTGACCTCAGACTCCTTATGCAGCTAAGGCCTTGAACTCCTGATCCTCTTGCCTCAGAGACCACTCAAGTACTAGTATTATATATGCGGCCCACCACCACAGGCTAGATAGTTGTTTTTCAAGGACTACTTAACAGTTTGGTCATTGATTTTCTGAGACAGGGTCTCTCAAGTCCAGGTTGGCCTTGAACTCACAGCCAATCCTCTTGCTTCAGCCTACCAAGTGCTGGGACTACAAGCACAAGTGAGCTACCACATTTCACTTTCTCTTTCCTGAAGGTTTCCACGGGCGTTGGCTAACTCACAAGTCTTTTTGGGTGTGTCAGAGTAATGGCTATACATCACCAGCCATCTTCAGCACCATGTATCTTTCTAGTTGGACCCTGCAGCTTTTGCCCATAGACAGGTGAACATTTAAAAGTAGGCAGCCTCTTATAAAATAGACATGTGGGCTCTGATGATGCCGCAGTCCAAGTATGTGCTGTCTTACAAGATTGATACAAGTTTGAAGCTAGTCATCGCAGAAATAGAATAGTCAAAATTTCAAGTCACTGGGACTGCCTTGGTGGTTAAGGGCACTTACTGCTCCTTCAGAGGACCCAGGTTCAGTTCCAAGCATCTACATGGGGCACAGAACCATCTGTAACTCCAGTTCCAGGGCATCTGACACGCTCCTCTGGCCTCCATGAGCACCAGGCACACATGTGGTACATAGACATACAATGAAGGCAAAACATTCAGAGAAAATTAAAAACAATTTTTTATTTCAAGTTACTTGAAAGATGTTTTGTGGAGCCTCCTTTGCTTTTTTTCAGATCATGAGACAAAAATCATTGTCATGCCCGGGCATAGGGGCACAGTATTGTAATCTCAACACTGGGAGGCAGAGGCAGGAGAATCATGAGATCGAAGCCAACCTGACTCCATAATAAGACCCTGTATCCAAAGTAGACCAGGTGTAGGGATGGAATGTAACTCAGGTGGTGGAGTTCTTGCCTAGCACACAGGAGGGCCCACATGTGATCCCTGGCACTGAATAAAATCAGTTGTGTTGGTGCACATCTGTAACACCACCAGTAATGAGGTGGCGTTGAAAGGTTCAGAAGTGCAAGGTCATCCTTGGCTATATAGTAAGTTTGAAGCCAGCCTGGACTATGCCTAAAAAAAAAAAGAAAGAAAGAAAAAAAAGAAAGAAAAGAAAAATTCAGGCACAGTGAGGCACATCTGTAATCCCAGAACTCAGGAGGCTGAGGCAGGAGAATGGCAGGGGAGTCAAGTCCAGCCTAGGCCTCAGAGTAAAACCATCTCAAAAAAGAAAAAAAGGGAGATGGAGAGGTGGCTCAGAGGTGATGCATGGGGACCTGAGTTTAGATTTCCAGTGCCCATACAAAGTCAAGGATGGGTCACCTCTGTAGTCCCAGCATTTGGATGGAGAGACAAAGAGGCTTCCTGGGGCTTGCTGGCCAGCTGGTCTAAACTGAGCTGTAGGTCCAGAGAAAGACTACCTCAGAAGCAAGATGGAGAAGAGAGTGAGGAGGATATCCTAACCTCTGGCCTCCACAATATCCACCAGACTGGCCTTGAATTCACAAAGGGCCACCTGCCTCTGCCTCTCAAGTGCGGGAATTAAAGGTATGTGCCCCTCGCTGGGCTACAAAATCTCTTATACCCAGCAAAGGTACTCTCTACCCAGCAGTCTCCTGGGCAGAGAGCAGTCACTCCCCTATAATATAGATGGTATCTTCAGTTTCTTTGCTGAAAAAAAAAAAAAGACTTGAGGCTATCCCCTGTACCAGGTTCAAGTTTTTATGCATTTTCTTTTCTAGAGGATTTCATATGTGTATATGACAAAATTTGATATCTGTTACCCATTTCTCACCTCCAGTTCCCTTCTGTCCCCACTGTGAGTTCTGAGAATCAAAAGTCAGATTATCACACTGGGTAACAAACCCCCCCTCGTCTCGATAGATAGATAGATAGATAGATAGATAGATAGATAGATAGATAGATAGATAGATAGATAGATAGATAGATAGATAGATGGATGTCTCTCTTAAGATTCATCAGAGTTGGTGTTTAGTTCAGTTTTGACCGCTTGGCTAGCAACCATGATGCTCTGGATTTATTGGTCCTCAGCTCCAGAGAGAAGAAAAAAATGGAACTTAAAATTTTGTCCATTTTTGTCACTTCCCAAAACAATATCTTACTAGTTTTCCCTATTGATTTAATTACAGTATTTGTATATTTATTAAATATTTTAGAGATATGCAATCACTTTTTATTAGTCACTTATTTTGATTTTTCTTTTTTTTTTGGTTTTTCGAGACAGGGTTTCTCTGTGTAGCCTTGCGCCTTTCCTGGAACTCGCTTTGGAGACCAGGCTGGCCTCGAACTCACAGAGATCCTCCTGCCTCTGCCTCCCAAGTGCTGGGATTAAAGGCGTGCGCCACCACCGCCCGGCTTATTTTGATTTTTCAAGACAGCATTTCTCTGTGTAGCCGTGACTGTCCTAGATGGAGTTACTTTTTAAAAAATTTATTTCTATTTATGTGTACATGTGTGTGCTTGAGTGTATATATGTATATCATGTGTGTGCAGGTGACTGTTGAAATCAGAAAATTGTTTTGGAGCTCCTGAAACTGGAGTTACAAGTGACTGTGAGCCACCCAACATGATGTTAGGGACCAAATCTTGGTCCCCAGCAAGAGCAACAGTGCTCTTAGTCTTTCAGCCCTGATGGCTGTCTGTCTGTCTGTGTGTGTGTGTGTGTGTGTGTGTGTGTGTGTGTGTGTGTGTGTGTGTGTGTGTGTGTCTGTGAGAGAGAGAGAGAGAGAGAGAGAGAGAGAGAGAGAGAGAGAGAGAGAGAGAGAGAGAGAGAGAGAGAGAGAGAAGGGAGGGTCATCAGATTTGGTTGGTAAGTACCACTGAACCATCTCATCTTATTGTCCCTAATCACCATCCTTGGTGACATAGCAAGTTCAAAGCCAGCTTGATCTGCAGGAGGTGCTCTCAAGAGCTGAAGAGGGCTGCACATAGCTCAGTTCATAGCTCAGTTGGTAGTGCTTGCCTAGTGTGCACAAAGTGTTGAGTTGCACTGCAGAAGGCAAGAATGCAGAGCTCAGTTCATGATACAAGACTCGATGTCTGGACCATGATTTTCAGCAGGGAGGTTGGGGATCCAGGATAACATGGGAGGCTTCAAGGGCCCGGAATGTCTCCTGGGCTGTGTTTTTATTAGCAGTTGCATGCACAGATTCTACACCATCATTAAACTACGTTTACAAGAACTAGAAAGTTCTGCTTGATGGTTAACCAGGGAGAACACAGACAAGGAAGTATGAATCAGAAATATATGAGAGCATAATCACAAGCTTTTACAACTAAAAAAGAAAAAACAGATTACAGCTCCTTGAGCTGGAAATGGCTGTTGCACGGATCATTTTCTTCTGTCCTTAGTGTGCTAAGGGTCAGGGTGCTCTTAGATACAGAAAGTGGTTTTGCTCAGCCAAAGCTGCTGGCAATATTGCACAGATGCACAGACTCGTGCACACACACAGATAAAACATAGCTAAGATGAGTTTAAGGTCATTTTTGGCTTCATAGTGAGCTTGAGGCCAGCCTTGACCCTGTCTGAAAAATATATATGTAGGACAGGCTGGAGAAGTAGTTCAGCAGATGTTCAGTTGTTGCCTTTGCATAGGACACAGGTTTGATTCCCAGCACCCGCCTGACAGTTCACAGCCATCTGTAACTCCAATTCCAGGGGATCCAGTGCCTTCTTCCTGCCTTCACAGGCACCAGGCACACACATGGTATACAC
Organism: Peromyscus maniculatus bairdii; assembly: GCF_049852395.1. Taxonomy (NCBI): domain Eukaryota; kingdom Metazoa; phylum Chordata; class Mammalia; order Rodentia; family Cricetidae; genus Peromyscus; species Peromyscus maniculatus. The sequence continues at coordinate 21,628,538 of NC_134870.1, forward strand.
ACACATATATGCAGGCAAAACACACATAGACAAAAATAATAGTAAGCTGGGTATGACAAGCCGGGCACGGATGCACATACCTTAATTCCAGCACTCAGAAACAGACAGAACTCTCTGGGTTTGAGGCCAAACCAGTCTACATAAGTTTCAGGACAGCCAGAGCTATGTACAGACACCCTGTCTCAAGTAATAGTAATAAGCCGAGTGGCAGTGGCACATGACTTTAATCCCAGCACTAGGGAGGCAGAGGCAGGTAGATCTCTGTGAGTGTGAGGCCAGCCTAGTCTATAGAGCGAGATCCAGAACAGGCACCAAAACTGAGAAACCCTGTCTCCAAAAATTAAAAAAAAAAAAAAAAAAAAATCATGTTCTCTACATGAAACTCACACTGGATATAAAGAAACAAGGAGTTAGATGAACACACACACACATACACACACATGTTCACTCAGAGTGGCACACATGTATAAAC